>NW_015440949.1:917199-1160520 GCF_000150705.2 Paracoccidioides lutzii | reverse complement strand
TATTGCCTTGTGGATTTGTATAAATCGACAAAATGGAACACGCAGACCGCATGTGCCTTTGCTTCAGCCTGAAGTTACAATCGAAAAGGCATTTCTAAATGTTGCTGCCAGAGGAAAAATCCACCAACTCTGGGTTGAAGTTGGGCCGACAGTGGCAGGAGTACCAGTGCCCCCACCCAAAGTGACCACTGAGGGGACAACAATCATGATATTTCTCAAGTATTTCGATGTGGTTAATCAAACACTGGGTGGCGTTAATACTCTCTACGTTCAACAGGGGAGTGCAGTTGGTCCTACCGTCCTGACAGCAATGGGATGGCCAAGGGACGTCAAATTTTCGGTCCACGAGGTGAGAACTCAATTTCTTCTTCCTGTTGTTCATGTGGCCTTTTTTTTTTTTTTTGGGGGGTTGGGGGGGGGGGGGGCGCTTGACTGGATACTCTGACAAATTATCAGGAAGTGAAGCCCTCAATGATTCTCAGCGTCGATGTTAATACAACATTTGAGCGCGCTGAATTGGGAAACGGAGATATTCTATGTGTTCAACGGAGGGTGAAACGGAACGAGTAAGAATGCTTTCTATATTAGTTACTTATTCCACTTATGGAAGCATAGGTCTGACTTTATATACAGATTGCCTCCTAACTTGCGGGCTAGAGATGTAACGCAGTATTTTGACAATCTGAGAAATGCGATAAACAAAGAGAAATATACATACTAGACTTCCGCCTCTCGCCCAGGGTAGTTAGAGTGCTAACTTACGGACTAGGTTTAAACTTCCTTGGAATACGAGCGACAACTTTCTCAGCATAACATCCCCTTTCTCTCTAAAAATATTGTCATACTTTTTCATTAAATATATCCCCCGTATAATATATATAATAATGAAGGGCTACTACCCACATCGCATACCCCTCTCTTTGAAGTTCTGTCTAAACGTGTCTATCCTGCCTCGACTGTTGTGTCTGTTCACTCTCATCAATCATTGCCCGGTCTGACGCAACGACCAGTCTCCGACATCTTCGTCTTTATCACAATGGCAGCTCCATAAAGATCCCCAGTGACATTGATTGCAGTTCGGAAACGGTCCATAAACCAGTCAATGACAGTGATCACTTCGTATATTGCAGTAACTTCGACGTTGATACTGTTGGTGATCATGATAACAAGGACCAGGGAGCCGCTTGGGATTGGTGTGGCTCCAATCAAGGCGGGAGTCGAATCCAGGAAGACACATATACTGCCGGGCCCCAAATGGTCTGGCCTTGCGTCGCGGCAACGAATGTGACGGTGACTGGAAGGTAGATAGCGGTTCTGTCCAGGTTAAAGGAAGCAGAATTAGTTTACTGCAAAGAGTTACGTATGTGCTTATTTTCGATGACACGTAGTGATAGAAATGTACCCGTCCATATATTGACTAATGTGCCCAGAGGAGTTGCAAATTCGGCGACGCTGTCAGGGATATATATCGGCCTTAAAAGACACCTCAAGCGTCACGGGCTCCAGCGGATGATGACGTGCCTCATACGGTGATCCACACGTTTACAAGGGCGGGGACGTAAATAATGGAATGTGGTGGCTCCGCCCCCTGTTGTGGTCCTGTCCCGCTCTCATACAACGCGCAACATATCGCAAGGAGATGGACGTAGTAACGCTACGATGCCCGCCATATGAAAGGGGTAGCCAACCACTGCGGAATCCACAACATGTTTGAGGGTCCGTATTTTGTTTTTCGTTCCTCATACATCAACTAAGAATCCAGTTATCAATCATGCTCGAGGAATTGAATCCGCCCCGCAACTACCCTGATTAACTGGGGCCGGCCAGGGATTTCGGATTTCCGCCTCTAGCACCACCATCTCCTGCGGAGATTTGTCACAAATTCTCAAAGAAGATGATAATCATATGATTGCAACAGGATTTTGATATGTGGAGCGTGGTTTAACTGAGATTGCGCTAACTAACTCATAGAAAAAGGCGAGCACATGAAAATAGCTGAAATATGCAAAATCAGTTCCCGATTCTATCAACACCCATGTTGCAAATCAGAGACATCTGTTTCTGCAGTCCCACTCTCGCTGATATCAAACCTGATTCCCGCGATTCTATTTGGAGAAGCCTCTGTGCGGGGCATCCCGTCAGCAAGATTAGTCTTAGTTCGCCCACTGGCGTTTGATATTTCATCCCTACCGAGTGGGGATCGGCACCTGCCGATCCAATTCCCGATAGTTAATTATATTCGGACAATATCTTTAATCATAAAATGAATCATAATTTAATTTTTTTTTTTTTTTTTTTAAAAAAAAAAAAAAAATTGATCAACTTTTATCTAAAAAAGTTTCTGATTTAGCTAGAAGCTCCATTAATATAAATAGCTCGAGAAGTCCAATAGGTAGAGCGGAACAACCGTTTCGGTTATATGTTCAAGTCTTATTTCGAGCGATTATGGGTATGCTGAAATTAGGTACCGGGTTCCACTTAGGATGAATAGTTTTAGCTCTGCAAGTTCGAAGTTATCCATATTATGTGGTTGACTAAGAGATAAGTCTTAAATTTTTGGTATTTATATAGAGTGTTCAACACAATTAACAGTCTTAGTTTAATAAATATATAGGATTAAGATAATAATATCATCCCCAGATATTAAAAGATAATATACATATATAAATTATACTTAGAATATAAGTTATGTAAAATAATTATTATTAAAGAAGATTGATAATCATTTATTAATATTATAAAATGCTTCTATTTATATTCTAATTAAAATAAATATACGTTCTCTACTTATATTTAGATCTAATAAGAATAATAAGAATAATTACTAGATTTATATAATTAAAAGAGATATCCAATAATTAATAAAGTATCTCCGGTTGTCCGCCATATCCGTCGAAGGATCTGGGCCTGGCAAAGCTGTCTTTTTACCCTTGATCATCGGGGTCATGGAATTCAGTGACCGAGGTCGAAAACGTTATTCATCCAATTGGTTGAGAGGGAAATCTTCAGATAACGCTGCGTCGTGAAACAGCTAAACCTTCTTTAACTTATATTCAGACGTGATAGTTAACAAATCAATTTCTTTGAAAACAAATATACCATAAAAGACAGGGAATAGGTTGGGGGGGGGTTAACGAAAAGAGAATAGAAATAAAAATAAAAATAACTAAAGTCAACAGCATAACTTATTCTACAGTGTGTTGTACAGGAAATACGCATGAATTACGGCATCAATCGCTCCAACCGATCAGCCAGACAAGCCTAGAAATAATCAACGGTAGCACCATATAGCTAGAAAAAGGGACTGACCCAGCGGCTCACCTGCTTCTCAACCAGTTTCTCCACTCGCACCGACAGCCCCCATTTCCCCCATCAAATCCCCCAACATCCATGTCCACAGTCCTCTTCTCAATACCCCCAGCCAAAGGCATACCATTAAATAGCTTTCCTGGATTGATTAACGAGCCTCCAAAATTTCGCAGCTCTATCTGTAGCTGCTTTGATTCCATAAGGTACCGTTGCGCCACATCCAGCTGATAGCAATAGACCATCTTGGATTTTGGATCTCCGCCATGTCTGTCCAGGGCAATGGTAATGGGATATGGGAAGGACCCCGGGCGTGTGAAATTCAAAGTGGACGTGGGGAAAGGCGTTGTAGAATCTGGGGAAGATGTGGCTGAAGGTGTCGGGGTCAGGTTCATATTATTCTGGGAGGGCTTTGTCCAAAACTGCACGAGGAATCTGGTTTGGGTCCAAGTGCAGCGGTGACGAGCAGCAGCTCGCGTTGAGCCCCCGTGCTCATCGTCTGGAGCTACGTCTGTATTAGTCGAGTTGAGCGGGAAGTCGTATTTGAGAAAGATCGAGCGGTCGTAGTAAGAATAGAAACCGTAGTGCTCTGTAGGAAAACCACGGTCATACAGGCGAATGGGCTGGGAGATGGGAAGAGGATAGAGATTTGCAGGCGCGGAGGTTCCATCCGAGTTTTGGGCCGGTTGGGGAATAACATAGGTTAGATTCAGGTCCCCAGATGAGCCTAGGATATCCGCGCGTCGCTGGCGGGAGGTTGCTCTTTTAGACTCAGGCGATAGGAAGGTTGCGAAAAATGGAGTATCTTCTCCGGCGAAGGGAGCGGTAACTCCATCTGTTGTATTCCCAAGAAACATCTGCTCGCGGTTGCTTGGCGGGGCGGGATTTGGTGAGAACTGGGTATCCCTGGTTTGTAGGGAGCGCCGACTAAGAAGCCCCGGGAGAGGGTTCAAAGTGGCCAGGAACGTGAAGATTGATCTCTTTGCGGTCGTTGACTGGGATGGAACTGTGCTATGGAGAAAACTGCCATTTCGGAAATTTATCTGCAACCTAAAGTTTGGTTGGTCGGAGTCAAAGGGTTTATTTGCTTCCTGGTTTTCCTTGGGTAATGCACAGCTCCACATGGACCTTGGGCGTATACATCCAGAGTTAGCAACAGCGGCATCCGGTCCTGCAATGGTTGAAATTCCAATTGGCATGGGAGGGTAGCCTGTCAGGTTCAGCCAACGCGCCGGTTCGGCTTCTTCATGACGCCTTCTTGTGAGGGTAACAGCAAGCACAATACTGACAACAATAATTATGGTTAAAACAGTAGCAATACCCATGTACCATCGACGTTTTTTTCTTCCTTCTCGCCCAGGTCTACCAAAACATCCGCGGTCACTAAAATAGCCCCTACCGTGCCATAGACCTCCAACCGTTCTCCCAATTTCATCTTCTCGCTCTAGTCTCTGACGCCTGGATTCGTTCTGTGCTCGTACATTCATTGGCCTTTCAACATCTGACAGGTGGACAGGGTTATTTGGCAGACACGGTGGCAGAACACCACGCTGCACATGATCGTTTGAAGGGTCAAACATAGCAGCAGGAGGCTGAGGTTGCTGCATGGTAGACAACAGTATTCCACCTCTTGATGCCATCTGCGTCTGGCTCGCTGGCGAGAGAGGTCCCGGTGA
Organism: Paracoccidioides lutzii; assembly: GCF_000150705.2. Lineage (NCBI taxonomy): Eukaryota > Fungi > Ascomycota > Eurotiomycetes > Onygenales > Ajellomycetaceae > Paracoccidioides > Paracoccidioides lutzii. Next base: position 1,155,538 of record NW_015440949.1, on the reverse strand, counting down.
TAGAGGCTGAGGTTGCAAATTTGGGGGCGGGATAGCTCTATACCGCCGAAACTGGGTAATCCTTTTAGGTGGGGAGTAAGGGGGAGGTTGCGTTGTCGATGATCCCAGACTTAAACTTGGAGACGAGTCTGATTTTTTTTGTTGAATCGACATTGATGGAGGCATCGCCGGCAGCAACTTCTGGTCCCTTGTTGGCAACGGTCTGGCACGGATAGTCGACGTAGTTTGGAATGGCCCCACCGTCGCAGCTCTGAGGAAGGGCGTTACTGTCGCTTGACGAACATTTGTGGAGAAATCTAGTTCGTCTTCGATCACTGTCGAGTCAGAATTCGATCGTTCTCTTGAGTCTTCTCCATATTTTATGCTGTCGGCAAAGCGCTGGAAAAAGGGATTATTGAAGTTTTGATTTTGTGTCGGAGTCCTGTCATTAGACATAGGTGAAAAGGATTCAGCGTTCCTAAACGGCCTGGGATATGGATTCGCTAATGAACTGAACTGGGAAACTCGACTTGTGGTAAATTGGTCATGTGCTGACTCGTAGAAATGTTGCTGTGAGAAACCTGCTGAACTAGGGCTCGAAATCATGAACGGAATGGTTTGTGTAGAAAATGTAGAGAAGTGGGAGGTTTTATTGATCGCTTGACGAGGTGATGATTGTGAGCAATCATCGTCATAATCATCATCGATTTCAGAATCAAATGCTTCACCGCCAACATTAGGTTTGCCTGCAGTGGCTGCAGAAGATGCCCATACACTTTCTTTCTCCTCGCCGCCCAGAGGTGTATCTGGTGAAAAGAAAGAAACTTCCACATATTTACCAGCAACATGCGCTGATAGTGCATTGGAAAACGGGGGAATAGCCGGCAGTGTTTCGTCTTGGGGTGATTTAAAACTCATTTTACTGGCGATGGTGTTCGACCTGGAAAGAAGAGGAGAGAGTAAGAAATTCCACCATCCTTGTGATCGACGCCTTGTGGCAATGGTATCAACACTGAACCTGCTGGGTAATTCTTGTTTGCTTTCCTCCGAAAATGATCGGGGGCGGCTGAGTCGTTGATTTGACGGCGAATCGTCTTCAAATACGGTTCCAGTGGAGAATGCGCGGTGTCTTCGAGCAGGCGTCGAAGCCGGGTCGACATATATGTCACTAGTCTCCATGGCTTTTACAGACGTGTGGGATGTAGGAATAGCAGGTACAGGGGGGATGATGGATTTGGGACGGCCGTCCTTCAGCCGCGGGGTTGGTTGAGAATAGACACTTGAAGCGGGTCGTGTACGGTAGGCTTCCGGGTTGCCACTGAAAGGATCCCAAGGGTTGTTGTCTCTGGCAGGTGTGACAATAATAGACGGGGTAACTGGCGTAGTATTCGAGCTTTTTTGACTGGTCGGGCTCGCAAGGATCTTTGTTGGTGTGTTATCATTACCGGCTCTTTTGGTCTTTCCCGAAGCTATAGTGTCCTTGTATGGAACGCTTAATCCAATCATAATCGGGCGGTCGGAAGGTGATAGATCTTGTGCTTTACTAGGAGAAACCCGCAAAGCATCCAAAGGCCACTTCTTTGATTGTTGGTTATGGGATGTCGTATTTGGGCCTCGCACAGTCTCTCCGAGGCCGTCTTTGATCTGCCCATATCCCTTTGTTGAGGACCTCCTTCGTATCGCTCCCAGTCTGCTTTCAGGAGTTTGCCTGGCAGTCTCCTTTCCTATAGGGAGTAATTTCAAATCCTGCAGATCGATAAACCCTCTAGCTACGGACTGTCGCCGTTTTGAAGCCGCGTCTCTTTTATACTTGGTATCATTGGCAAAGTTCGTCACGAGATTAAGGCCAGGGCGTATCTTTTTCGCGGGACCTTCCTTGCCATTCCGTTTCAAGATGGTGCGACCAGGGCGTTTGATGGAATCCCAACGACTAGGGCGAGGAGCCTGGGAGGGTTCATCAAGGAGGTTCTGCAGATCGTCCGTTCGACCAACATTATGGCCCGCATAGCTGCTATCCAGAAATACTCCTTCGCAGAAATTGTCTTCGGTCGATTCGAAGGGGTTGGCTTGGTCTGATTGAGCCAAATGCGAGCTTTTGGGGGATTCAAATGGAGTGGGAATTTCCTCTCTTATAGGAGAAGATAATGGAAAAGTAGGCATTGTATGAACGCGAAGGTGTGAAGACAGCGACACGTCGTTAGACGAGGGAACCTCGAATGGGCGATGGGTATTTATCTCGGTAAGTCATTAACGACAGACGAACATGCTGATATAAACCACCTCCAAAGTCAATACATGCATCAGGTCTACAGAAGCAGTCAACACAGGAGATACTCACCATATGTTTTAAGATCCTCTGCTGCTATCGAGAATCCAAACACAATCTTGACAGGAGATACTCGAAACAAGGCGAAACTGCATGGGGTCATCTAAACATAGGAATTTATGGAGTCGGCATTATGGGAAATTCCTCAAGCGGAAATTCTCACAAAGATGGAATGGTCAAACAATAACAAGTAAACAAAGTGAATGTAAAGGTTATAAATGGTTGTGTTGAGATTCTTCAACAGTTCTGTTGCTGGCGAGACAGTCCTAGAGTGAATAATGTAAGAACAATCAAATTCTAAAATTGTCAAAGTGAATACAGCTTCTGAATTGCACACAAATTATTCACTTTGAAAATGAAATGTGATCTTCAATAATCAATCATATCAAGAGAGAGATGCTAAGCAATTTGGAAAATTAGAAAACAGGTGAAGGATAGAAAATTGACAAAAGAAAAAAAAAATGTCAACAGACAGTACAGAGAGCAGAAGATGCTATGAGTCAAGAATATTGAGAATATTGGCAGGAAAAACACATCCACCCATCTCTCAGCCAGGTACAGGAACAGGATAGAGAGTATAATTCCAATCTCGATCACAGGGACAACCCTCCCTTGGCGCGAATTCGCACGAATCAGATCGAAATTGCCTTGGCCAAGGATAGGTGGAAATCAAAGATTAAAAAACGATAGCTATAAAAAGCACGGCATCCCCCCCTTGCCAGCCAGCTGCGTATGGAGAATTAAAGGCATTTAGCTCAGGATAAACCACGAGAGTGGGGTATCTTATGGTTCCAGAAACAATGAAAGCAGCATTCCCTGTTCATGATGGGCGCTACCAGCCACGACTCAAGACGAGTTTGTACATCTCTTCTGTCCAATCGGTGGAGATGAGGACCTGCATCTTCCACAGAACCTGGCCCGCCGTGTGTATCCGCATAAAGCGTGGGCAACGAACGGCAATATGGGGTGGGGTAGGGTGCGTGTGTCCGGCTCAACCCAACCGCCTGCCCTCTGGACCAACCACCAGCATGAACCTTTTGCTATTAATCCCGGGTGGTAGGACGGTGTCCAGCGAGTACTCACCGTCCAGTCAGGGGATTGAATAGAGCACTGCAGCGGGGGGCAGATGAATGCTGATATTACTCAGGGAACGTGAGTGAGCCTGTGAGGGCAAAGAACACGGGGGTCAAAGTCGAGCAAAGAATGGAGTTGACGTTGAAACAAGCTAAGCGGCTTTGGCCAACCACGGGTCGCAGAGGAGGCTCCACGGACTGATTGGGCGGCAAGCCGAATTAGTCATGGTTGTTGGCGCCTGGTTTGAGCCTGTCATTGGTCCAACGGGAAAACAAGCCATTCATTCCATCGAGATTGAAGCCTGTCATTCATTCTAGAATCCAGAGGGCTGATAGACATTGTTAATGGTCACTGCTTTATACCCAAATGGCAGTGTCCGAGAAGACTGAAGATTAAGCGAGGAATTCGATTATATCATTAAACATCATCTACCCAGCTACCAGCCATCCACAACCCCGATGGATACCACCAGTCTGGAACAATGCTGTTAACAGATCCAACGACCCTGAAAGCATTGGGTTGGGTTATTTATTACGGCGACTACCTCCTTGTGGAAGAGAAATCTTATCTGGAGCATATCTGGGCGAGGAAACTGGAGGATTGAGCAATGAAACAATCACCGTCCTCAAGCCAGCAAGACCTGTGGGACTGCTACTGTTCCCTCTTTATGAATCGTCTAACCAATAACTCCGCTAAAGCAGGTTCTTATTGGGACGATTGAAGTGGATGCTTAATCTGGAGGAACTGTTCATAGGCCCCGTCGCAAACGATTCCAATGTCATCCCTCTGATGATATATGATTCATTTCACCGCACTCCTAAAACTGGAACAGAAATTCTTTCAATAACCATCCCCACCATATCAACCCTCAAAGCACTGGTCCTATAGACCTCTCTGACTTAAACACCAGTCCCAAAGCCGAAAAAAAATAAAAATAAAAATAAAAATAAAAATAAAAATAAAAAAATAAAAATAAAAACCCGCAGCAGCAGGAAAGATGCCATCATCATACGATAGCGGAAATTCGCTGGTGCTCGCCCAGCCAACTACTAGCTGACCGGCGGGTGGATTCAGAATGGCTGAGCAGACGGGAAACCCAGCTTTCCACTTCCTAGAGTCGCAGGTTTATGAGCGAGTCACCTTTCGATGAAGGTGCAAACACAACGGAAAAAAAAAGTTGTCGGAAAGCATGAGCAGCTCATTGCTACCCTCCACAAAGGTCAAATACCCTTCTTGAAAATAAAAAGATCTTAGTGAGAAGTAAATAAATTATCTCTTAAGAGATATATTTACTAAAACAAGGATCAGAAATGATATATACGTCCAATATATATGTATGTGTACCACATCATCCGGGATTCGCTGGTGGTCACCCTCCCAACCAGCTGCTAACCGGCCGGTAGGAGGTTCAAGTACAGCTAAGCGGACGGGAATCCCTGCTTTTCACTCCCTGCGATCGTATGTGCCAGATAGTGTATAAATTTCGATATATGATGTCAACAAAGCCCGTACGTTAAAGCTTCAACGTCTTGTCTGACACGGACCAGCAGATCAGCATTTCATCTCCATCATCGTATGTCTTAATAGCTTCCTTAAGCAAGATCGTCGAGATAATTTTGAAAAGTAGGTATGTAAATTCAGCATACCCAAACACTCAGCAATAGCCCCATTAAAAAAGGCAATACTTAGTACCAACATTCATTCCTTCATAACCAACCATGTGTTTATCTGCAAAGAGTTATTCGGTTGATTGATAAATTCTAACATTGACATCATCCATTCTGCTTCTTACGTCTGTCATACCTCATGCAATATCTGTGATCTCATCCTTCCCATTCTTGCCTCACTTCCCTCGTCTGTCTTCCCTGACTATTCTCAAAAACAGCTTAAACCACATTAAACCTAAATCTCATAAAACAGAGAAGAAAATGACAGTATTATAAGCTGAGCATATTCTGTGATAGAATAGGAAATATATAGAATGAAATGAAAATAAAATGAAAATGAAATGAAAATAAAATTCAGTAATAGAAATATGTTTTCCGAGTATGCTGGAGATAAAGTTGGTGTTAAATTAGAAGTAGAAAAAAGATTAAACTGGGAAAGTCATGATGATATTGAATAGATGTAGATTTAAGATAGAAAAAGGGTAAAAAGGAAATATGAAGACATTGATGGGGTATATAGTATGTACGCAAAGTTAAACTAAGCATTGAGTTAGTTTATGCAGAGTAATATAGAATGTCGTAGGAGTTCAAAAGGGGGAGAAACTTTGAAGGATAAAACGATCACGAAAAAACGACAAGGTAAGAGGGGAAAAAAAAAAAAAAAAAAAGAGCAAATTACAGTACAAAGGAAAAAACCTGTCTTTGGAGTATCTGGCTGAAGAGATAAACAGAAAGAACTTTTAGAAGCAATATGAAGAAAGGGAATAGGAGAAAAGCAAACATCTGGTTCACGAAAAGGAAAAGAAATATAAACAAGGGAACCAAGTGGAATAGTGGTATCAGGAAGTGTAAATGGTATAAACCTTCCAGCCAACGCACATAGGTATAAAGAAAAGAAAAGACAAAGAAAAAACTCCCAGTTCAGTCTTGAGAGTCCCAATCAATGAAAATCAACAATAAAAAAGTGAGTCAAGTAAATGGCGGTCCTTTGCCAGTTAGGTATGTTGATGGCGTAAAATTCGGGGGAAGAAAAACACGAAAACAGAGAAAAAGAGAGGGAAGACAAGACATAGATAAAAGAAATACCACATAGCTAACGCTGATACACATCCAATTCAATCCGTCAACCATATTAATATAGTCGAAAAATATCAATACAAAATCTTCCCAATTCACAGTTCCTAGTATGAAGTACTCATGTAAGCAACAAACCTCGCTAATGAAAGGTCGGATTTTATCAGCCTTGTCGTTGAAGGTTGGTAGGCCAGGTAGTCAGTCTTTCAACACGTGTCGTGTCATGGCTCTGCTGTAAAGTGGTGGGCTGCAGTGCAGTTGCTGGACTCTGCGGGTTGTAGATGTGAGGTTGTAGACTGGAGCCCGATATCACTGGCATCATCGCACGACAGGTAATATATGACCATATGGCTGATGCCAGAGCAAGGGATAAGAGTAGGTGGGTATGTTGGTGGTGGACTGTGACGAGTAAATGTCCGATGCGAAGAGGTGGAGAGGGACGCAGGCAGGTAGGAAGGTTACAGATGGAGGGATGGGAAGGCAGAAAATATTAGATTTCGGAAGTGGCCCAGGAAAAATAATCATCGCCGTTCCTCAGTATACTGCACCCCTTGCATAGGGGCCAGTGCCCCATTCATCAGGGGTGGCAACGTCCTCGCCGGATCCATTTGCGGTGGTTGCTGAGTTGCTGTGGGCGAAGAATATGGCCCGTTAGTAAAAATCTGTGCCTGTCCTGCTTGAGACTGTGGTGATATGCCGTTAGTCTGCAGTTGGGGCCGGTCGTAGGGTGATTGTTGTTGCTGTTGGTGTTGCTGCTGCTGCCCGCTCGCTTGCCGGTGAAGCTGATCATTTAGTTGTTGGCGTAGATCGTTGACTTCGGCCTTTAAAGCGCCGGTTTCATGGCGGGTTTGTTGGATGGTTTTTTCGAGTTGGCCGATGTATTCGATTGCTATGTAATTGTATCTGTTAGGATTACGTATTCACTTGCTGGAAATCATGAAAAGATGAAAAAAAGAAAAAGGCTTAAGCCACCTCTCGTCAAAGTCTCCCATTTACTAGACTTGCTACTCTGGCTCGACGGTAGCCGTGATCGCAGAAGCTCAAAACAGTCCTTCATTTCGCTTCGTCTTTTACGCTCAGCCAGTTTATGTGTAATGCGCAATTCTGGGGTTCTGCTGTACGGCGTGGTGCCATTTGGCGACTCTGGATCCCCCATTAAATCTCTAACCTGTTTCTGCTGCAATGAATGATGATGGACACTCTGAGGTAGTTCTATTTATCCCGTAAAAACCATAAAGGTTATTAGAATTATGCAATTTTCAAAAACAACTTATAAATTTGGGAAAAAGCGAACAAACCATGTTGGCCAGGTGGCAATCTGGAATCCGTAGTAAACACACTGCTAGTAATAGATTCCACCGTGCTCCCCCGCCGGTTAAACGGACTAGATGGCTGACCACAGCTTCCCTTGTCGGACGCACGAGCCATATCGGGGTCCGGAAAGGCATAGGCTTGGCCTGCCGTAGGAGACTCTGCATTATAAATTTCTGCATGAGGGTTGCTAGAGATAGCAGGAGCAGTGCGGCGCACCGGAAAGGAACGATGGCCATTCCTGGGACCGAGCGGGGAGAGTGGATGGTCCCCATTATAACGAGGGCCGCGCTGGCTGGTAATGTTTGAATAATCACTAGAAATGCCGCGATCGCGTTGTAGGCTGGAAACTATAGAGGACTGAGAGACATTTGTGCTGTTGTATGGAGAGGCAGGGTTAATGGCTAAGGAACTAATCCCCTGGTTCATTCTACTGTCGACGCTACTGCGACGAGATTCGGGGAAATCTGTCGGAGGGCGCTGGACGGCACCGTCGAAGCTTTGGTTTCTTGAAGGGAGAACGGCATTTGGCTGGTGGGAGGTGTAGCTTGGCGAATGTTGTTGAGGGCCCCCGGTTATGGAGGACGGAGTATGTGGTTGATCCTGTGAGGATTGCGATTGCGATCGAGATTGAGATTGAGGCTGAACTTGAGGCTGGGAACGGTCAGATACGCCTGCGGAGAGGCGTTTCGGGGAGTGCTGAGAGGAGGTGAGGTAAGAGAACTGGGCATAACCACTGGTGCCGTTGGTGCCGTTGGTACCATTGGTGGTGTTGGAGTAGGTGGAGGAGCCTAGGAAGATAGATGAAAGTCGAGTTAGTTGGCAATTTTAATTAGAACTGGTTTCACTTGGCTGAATACATCATAAAAAGACTTTTTTTAAAATAATAATAATAATAAAAATAAAAATAATAAAAATAATAAAAATAAAAATAAAAATAAAAATTCAAGGCGGATAAACATACGGGCACTCTGGGACATGGACCAATTGCCGGAGTCGCGCTCAACGGTATTCAGGGAGGACTGCACCGGCGATTTTTCTGCAGGGGGAATATTACCGAGACACATACTGGCGGTGAGGGTGGAGATCGAGGGGAGTTTCTGTGAATTGTGCTGGCCAACCCGGAGTTCCTCCCACGGGCGATATGAGACGGATACATCCATCTGGCTCGATGGTGCGCCCCTTGGAGCGCGGCGGCGGGAGGAGGAAAGGACGACGGTTTGGATAGAAGTATAGTGAGGAACAAGGCAAGGGCGAATAAGGCCAAGACCGAGAGAGAGAGATTGGGGTTAAAAAAGGAGGGAAGAATGGGGTATGGCGATGTGATCGTCTTGATACCTGTTGCCAAGAGGTTAGAAGAAGCCAGACAGCTGAGGATTGAGAAAGTGAACAAGGAGGAGAGTGCTGTAAACCAGTGGGGTGATAGGGGATAAAAAAGAGCATGCGGTGAGAAGGTGAGGGACAGAATAAGGAGAGAGAGTGGGCCCCTCAAAAGTGCGATTGGGAGGAGGGGGGTGAGTAAGATATGGGGCAGAACCGTTCAAAGAAGGGAGAGGTGGGGGGTGTCACTACCACACTACACCACCGCAGGACAGCAGAGAGCAGAGCACAGCACAACAACAATCACAGCCCAAGATAGCAAGCGGCGCGTAAGTGAGTAGGAGGATTGCAGCAATGAAAATGGAGACAGACAAGACTGTCAATCCACAGAGTCGAGGACGGCGGTTGGTGGTTGAAAGCTGGCTAGATGGTAGAGAGATGAAGAAGAAGCAGAAGAAGAAGAGGAAGAAGAAGAAGAGGCTGAAGAAGAGGTTAAAGAGGAGGAGAATGAGGAGGAGGGAGAGGAGGGAGGAGCAGAAGTAGGAAGGAAGGAAGGAAGGAAGGAAGGAAGGAAGGAATGAGGGGGGTGGAGTTGGGCAGAGGCAGAGACAAGAGGCAGAGACAGAGAGGCAGGAAGGAGCGAAAGAAGGCCTAAGGTCCTTGAAGGAAGGAGGGCAGCATGCGAGTGGGAGCTGGCACGTGGCAGGAGAACGGGCTAAATCTGCTAGTGAACTGTATAGGGACAACTCCCTCCTATCAGGGACTTCTCACATATATGATGGACGTTGGGGTCATTGGGGTTTTGGGTTATTGGGTTATTGGGTTATTGGTTATAGGGTTATTGGGTTATTGGGTTATTTGGGTTATTGGGTTATTGGGTTATTGGGCTCCTACTAACTGTCGAGCTGTTAAACTCGGCCTTGACAACAACTTTGGCAGATTCAAGAAAAACGAGATACATTCAGATGAACAGACAAACTCTGTGGGCTCCCTTTACACAGAGTGCCAGGAAGAGTGCCTCTCCTGTGGTTGTTATTTTATTGATTTTACCTCAATGGTTTATTTCTCCCTTCTTCTTTATCTGATGCAAGGGTTCAGAGCAAGCATCTGTAGTCAAGATGTCTTGCTTGACAAGTGCTCTTTTGGACGTGCAGAATGCACATACAGAGAGGACTACATATACATATGTTTTGGTCAACATCCATGGGGTAAGGAAGGTATGTTTGTTTATCATGGGTCCATGGTAGAGCTGCAAATCCTAAATAGTTGCTGTACCGATGTAGCATATACAGTTTACAGCAAGAACACTGGGAACAACCTTCACAGATGGATATACGGATACGTCCCCTCGTTATCCATCCACGGGTGGCTGGTTGGTGGACACATACCCTATCCACGACTCTACCAAGGTAGGGAGAACATGACTACGGACTCCAGAGGAGATAATTTCATGTTCATTCCAATCCTCCACGTTTCACACCTCCATGAAGCAATTGTACTGGGCCCAATGTGCCAGTGGGGCCCAGTGGGTAGGTAGATTCTCAACTCTCCCGCTCTTCTAAACATCCCTTTTCCTTGGCATGCTTCTCCTCCGCCTTGGCTCCAGACTTCATTATTCCTCCATTTCGATCGTTTGAATGATTCGATCCACTTTGCCACGCGGCCGGCCGGGGAGGAAAACCGAAGAGGGGAGGAGAGGGGGGGAGTTGGTGGGTAGGAAAGGAAAAAGAAAAGAAGAAAAAAGAAAAAAGAAAGAAAGTATAAGGCTTGTGCTCCGTAGCTCGATTTCCTTCACACCCGCTTCGACGACTACATACAACCAATACGAAGAAGAAGCAAACAAATACAGGCCGTTCTTCAATAATGTGGCTTGCGACAATGGTTAAAGCAGAGTCAACGTATCAGAGGGCCTCTCTGGAACAATAAAATTTTTCCCTGCCGGCGATCTGATCTCAATTGATCTGACGGATCCGATCCGGCACCGATAAATTCTCCAGGTGTTGGACAAAACTATAAGAGAAAGATTGCGTGGAACTGCCTAGATAGGTAAACAGAAGAGAAGCAACCTGACCACCAAAACAAAAAAAATAAAAATAAAAATAAAAAAGGGGGATTTAAGGTGCTATTGAACCTGGGAACCATTTCTTCTTCCTTGTTTAGTTTTTATCTTATTTTTCCCTTTTTCCCTTTGCTGTTGTTCCTTATTGTTAATTCCTTTAATCCTTTTTCCTTTCCCCCCCCCCCCCAACCCCTTCATTATTCCTTTTCCTTTTCCCCTCTTCCAATAGTCCACTTCTCATCTTCTCTCCTCTCTTAGCTAACGGCTTATGACTGACAGCTATCAAAGGCCGTGCTCAGGGGGGGGGGGTTGACAATAAGCGCCAGCCTTGTTCTTAATATTATTAATTTTCACCAGTCTTTCCAATTTAACATCTAATTTATTAGGCGTTTCTCCTCCGTCGATTGGCTCGACCCCAAGATATGACGGAGAGATAGCCAGAGAAAGGCAATATCGCCGTCGTGTACCACAAGATGGCTTCAATCACTTTAGCTTGTTTGTCATCCATACGTAGCCCTTCCGGGATGGTAATTGTGTCTATCATTACTTTCTTCTCGGACTCCCCCCCGTATCATGAACGCCCATCTTCAGCAGAGATGTGGCAACTGTGTCAATATTAGTGGCTGGCTGCCCAGGGTATACGTGATGGAGAAGTCATACTTATTCTTATCTAGTTATCTAGGTAACTAGTTATTTGGTTAACTAACTAGTTAGTTAACTACATTGGCTTACTAACAAGTATCCTATATTCCCATCGATCCAACCTCGCTGATCGTCTACTCCTTATGGATCTGTTCTCCGCCCCGTACCATGCTCTGGTCAACTCTTGGCTTAGGCGCTTTGGCCAAACCAAGGACGGGTGGGGTGAGCTGCGATTATTTACTCATCTTCCGCAATCCAGTGTGATTGACTGGTGGCCACGATATCCCTAGCTTTAGCAAATAACTAATTCAGCTGTTTCAACTTAATCAAACTCCTCATACCACCTAAGGTTTCTTCGCAGATGACATGTGGTGATTACTCAAAAGTCAATTTTTCCTTTTCACCATACTTTAGCTAACCTTTTTGTACATGCCAATAATGTACCTGGGAGCCGTACTCCGTACCTGCGCGCTGTATTCATCCTACGCAGGGTTTGCAGGACGCGTCACACTGGATCAGGTGAAATTAGGTAGCAGAAAATTTTCTTTACAAAGGTTGTGATTATTCCCTGTCCACCGGTTCATTGTTCTCCAGATTCACTGTCCCCGTGCGCAACAGCATGTACGAAGGGACCGCGAATGCGGGGGTACCTACCGCTGTGTTCGCTTTGTACTCGCCAGGCCCCCCGGGGAGGGGGAACCCACCGAGTACATGCACTGTGCTGAGCGCTAGCTGCTCCCAGGCGTGCGCACAAGTACGGATCCTTATTTTTACACACCCTTGTTCCGACGCGGCCCGGCATGATTATTGCATAATGCTGCACAGAACCTGTATCTTCCATGCAAGATTGGACGATGCAGTGCTGGTGACTCGAGTCCAGCAGAGCGTCTAAAGTGGTAGGATGCAAATGAGATGAGTAGCAAGGGTGAGTAACTACTCCTCTATCATGGTCACATATTATGTTGCCCTCCCATGACATTCCCCTCCACAATGCAGATGGTTCCAGAAAGCAGAGACCCAAGTTATATCCCTATCTTCTTTCGCACTCTTTCCTTCGGATCACAGGAAGTCGATATCCTTGTAAACGAGAATATTTATAACATGCCGCCAACGAGGCCATTTGTAGAGTTGACAACTTACCTGCAGCGGTGCAATTCTGCAGAGATGATATTCCGAACCATCTCAGGGTCTTGGTTTTGCAGCCCTCCAGGTAATTGTAAGTAAGATAGCAAACTCGTCCTTGCCTTCCTAACCACCAATGTTCCCCCGCCTCCCCCGCGAATCATGCCAAAGAACCAAGATGCACGTCGATGATCAATCAGTCAATGGCGGCGTTGTAACTTGTTAAAGACCAGCTGACTAGATTGCAGCAGCACGCTTCTCGCAGTCAAGAACCATACGTACTTTTGCCTGGTAACAATCTATCTGTACATAATTTTTCGTCACCCTGCCCCGGGCGGGTTTATTTGTCACACTCTTCAACTCTCCCGCCCTTTCAACCCCCTGCCCATCTCACAAGCCAAAAAGAGATGCTCTTGAGAAACCTGATTTCCTCACATTGGCTATCTCGCCAGTGAGCCCATGTGGCTGAATACGAGATACTCCCGCTATCAAGGGTTTAAAAACAACCATGTGTTCATGTATGGATGGTGGATAGAGTGGGCAGGTGGTCATTGGATGGCGTCATGGGTGGGTGGGGAAAATTGCCGAGCTCCAAAGATCCCCATCCCATCCCATCCCATCCCGATAGAATGAAGTAAATATTTTCATGCGTTTTACCTGTTTCCTTGTGTTGCAGCTGCATTTCCCCCCCCAAGTTTTGAGGACATATGGAGGGCTGAGGTATATTTTGTTTCTCGCCTTAGGCTTCTATTTTGCAAGGTTGATTTGACATATCGATGAACCTATCTAGAGCATATTCGAGAGATTTAACTAAGTACAATCCACGCTCAACCAGCGGGAGCAGGGTATCCCATCTAAATATAGCTTCCTTGTCCTCAGATGTTGCTCGCACCATGGGAGTTTGCTGTCTGGTCCGCAAATCTAACTCCTGTCCTTCCCAGTCCTAGCGTTGCATGGGACCTAAGAGAAGGGGATAGAAGGCAGTATCTTATGCATGCTAGGCATGAAAGAAAGATGGATGGAGTTTTAGTAATAGAACAGAGAAATACCAACCGGCATGCAGACATCACTTGAGACAAACAGACGCAGAGCCTGATATGTATGTATGTAGGGATTATAGCGAAAACGTTGAATGGCTTCGTATGTACGGAGAAAAGGAGACGCAGCTATCACAATGCACAGCGTACGTACTGCGCATGTAACTGCACTTCGATAATGGCATTAATATAGTTTTTGCTCAAGCACACTCACTTCTCTTCTTTAATTATCATCACTCCTAGAAATTATGTTGCCTGGATTGGACGATGAGGTGTCGAAACACTTCCGTCACGTGACATATTTTCCACCATGTCAACTCTGCAATCAACCAAGCTTGCCGTTCTGTCATGATGTCCGACAATAGAAGTATTTGATATTACAGTCTGAAAAACCTTCATAAGAGAGGTTGCACAATATTAATCTTTCATATGGATAGAGAAACCTAAAGAACATGCGACAAGTAAGGTTACAACGACTGAGGATATACGGCATGAAAAGGGCTATATAAATATGAACATCTCAACACCAATGTATAAGTTATACATACATTTCATCCTGTGTACAAAGTAAAACAGAGCAAACAGGAATAATATATATATATTAAACAGTGAAAATATACAAACCGTGGATTCTGTCGTCTGCTGGCACCCCTCCAGTAACTCCGAAATAAGCTTAAATATAGTTTGTTTGGTCCGAGGGTGGGGTACGAGCATGGCGCAAACTTACTTTCCAAACTAATCGTGGTTGAAGCTCCGTAATCGCCGAAGGCACGCATTTTAAAATAATAATAGTCCAGAGGAGGGGGTGGTATGTAAGTGGTTTGTAAGTGGTTTGTAAGTGGTTTGAATTTTACAGCCTTGCTCATCCGGGAGCACGCTTGGGGCAAAAACTTTGATACTAGTTGCGGAGTGAGTTCAAGAAGGTTCGTTTCCGCCAGGAGATTAATCATCGGAACCAGAAAAGGTCAGTCAGCAAGGAATAATAATAATAATAATAATAATAATAATAATAATAATAAAGGAAAGGTAAGAAAACGAGGGAAAAAAGGAGAGATTCATTTCGTCATACGCATGTCAATCTTTTCTTCATCTAGTCACTTACCGTCATTACCTATTCTACGGGATATCTTTTCCCTCTTCTGGGGTCGGCCTCACACGAAACGCAATTACAAATATATCATATCCTCTATTCCTCTCCACCGTCCTCCTTCCTCACTCACCTAAGCGATATCCATCTCATCAAATATCAACTCAATCTCCCCCGTAATGTCCCACCGATCACCCGGTGCTGAGCGACTAACATACTTCACAAACTTCAACGTTCCCAAATCCCGCAGAACAATGCTCATACGGTTCCAGCCCGCCGCCATGTTGAAGAGGATGCCATCGTCACCGTCTATGCTCGGAGCAGCCTTATAGATTGCCGGATCTGATTTTTTGGATTTCTTCACCTTTTTGCCGTTTTTGTCATGCGCGTTATCTGCCTTCTCTTCATCTTCTTCATCATCGACGTCGCCATCATCGTCATCATCGACAGCCACGTAGATCTCATAACCGCCAACAGAATGCTGGTCAGTCTCCGTAGCATCCCCTTCTTGGAACTCTTCTTCCTCCTTCCCGTACTCTTCTTCCTCCTTCCCGTTCGTGCTTGACTTGTCTTCTTCCATATCCTCTATATCCTCTTCCAAATCCTCTTCCAAATCCTCTTCCAAATCCTCTTCCATATCCTCATCCTCATCCTCACCATCGCCTGCCTCCTTCTCCCACCCAGTCGTGGGGGTCAGGCCAATTGTAAACTCCAGTCGTGGCGTCCTCCCTTTATACCCACTAGCCAACGTGTAATCTTCACCGCGACGGAAACGTCGCGCGATAACATTGTAATCGGTCAGCTCGCTATATCCAGTCGCAATAGAGATCCACTTCTGAAATGCATTGGACGGCACTAAATCTTCTAACAATTCCTGAATTGGTGTTTTGGTCTCGTTACCATCTGTCCGTGGCTGCTGGTACAGATATCGATGTTTATGAGGCGGTCGACTGACTTTCCAAGACGTCTTCTGCTCGATCTCCGCCCACGAAGTGGGGAGGGCGTTGGATTCCTTTTCCTGCTCTTCAATGTATTCTCTGACGCGTGTGGCAAATTTGTCGTTGAAGAACCGCTCTAGAATTATGAAACAGTCTATACCGAAAGTCTCAGACAGGTCCTCCGTGATATCTGGTGTGAGATAGGAGGGTGAGATATATTGAAGCAAGAAGTCCAGGTCGGCCTCTGTAAACTCATCACTTTCCTTAACACCCTCCGGCGCACATTTGTACGGTGTCAACTGGGGCTGTGGTCTGTCGAACACATCCCCGGAACTTTGCAGCTGCTGCAGACTGCTCCGTTCCGCCAGCCTCTCTTCCAGCCCTTCCTCATACCCATCCTCCCCCTCCTGAGGAATATGATACCATCCACTGATAGCCATACGCACCCTTTCTTTCCCTCCCTTATCCCCATTTGGGTCCGCATAATACACCTCCTCCACATCGTGGAAACTCTCACCAGGCTGCACCGTGAAAAAACTCAATTGATTAAAAGCCGGAGGTATTGATAGGCTGAAATCCGGGCTGGGAACTTTGATCTCCTTCCCAGACTCGTCCCTCTCAACAGTGGTCGGGTATAATCGCAACGCTCCACCCCAGCTCGGCTGCCAGGCCACATCTGGATCTGTCAGGTAGAGAATATAGCTAATCCGCCGGCTCCCAATCACATCATCGTGGCACAGCAAATGACATCCACCCGTGTAGACATTGATAGCCATATCAGTCTTGCTGCCGCTCAACTCTCCTGCCCCTGTTATCTCTGATAGATACTTGCGGAATGGGGCAGAGTAAAGAGCGTCGCGCAGGTCGAGGAGCGAGGGCAGTTTGGACAGCGAGTCATCGTCTAGCCCATCGAGGTTAGCGAGGTCGCCCGACTGGAAGATTTTGTAGATGTCTGTTACTTTTTCGGTGAAGGAGAGGTGGTCCTGGATTTCTGTGCGTACGGAGCGGAGGAGAGATGGATTTATTAGCTGAGAGATGACGCCATGTTTGTACCTATTTCAGGTTAGAATAGGATATTTTATTGGACTGTTGGAGACCAAAATCATTTGATCATCTAAAAATGTACTGTACGTACGGCGCGGAGTTTGCGTAGCTCTGCTTATACTGCTCGAGTGTAGCCTTGTCAAGCAGCCCGTTGCGGAATCGAGACTTGACAGTCTCAAAGTCCAGTACCCTCTTCTTGGAATCGGGTTGGTCATTGGCGCCCGAGCCGTTCCGTCCTAAGGTTGGTTTGCGCTTCATTGTCAACTACGATGATATTTACAGACGCAAGTGGCAGGGAAGGACAACTGCAGTGGATACGAGTAGATATAGGAGTCTGGGCGATAAAAAACTCTTTTGTGGGTGAGATCATGAGCCTAGGGCTGGAGGGGTAAGCCTAACTAACTAAAAACGGAAGAACAACAGCCAAATCAACCCAACCAGCTACAGTTACCCCGCAAACATGGACAGAGAACAAAAAGAACGGGGATGGAACTCGATGAATTGATTAGGTGCTGTAATGAGTTGGCAAGTGAACATGGCGGGATAAGCGCTAACCTCAATGGCTGCGAATACACGACAGTCGACGTTTCAGAGGCAGAAACATGCCGAAGAAGGCCGGAGAACAAGCTGCCATCATTGGCTTCATTTGTAGCAAAACAACCTTGTATCTTATGGAGATGTTAGAGCACACGAGGGATTTGCGAATGCGAAGAAGGTGATGTGTTTCATTCTTCAAGTGGATTTTTTGTATAGAAGCATTTATTCGGAAATGTGTTTCTGTGGATATATAAACCAGGGGGTTTTATTCATAGCTCATGGATTTTCGGTTGTCCTCACACTTTATCCTTCACACTTACATAGCTTGATCGATGGAACCATACTTTGTCTCCTAAGTAACTACAGTCATTTATATTTATTAGATGATAACCAAGTACGCAAACATCCATAAAATACGCTCCTGGATTTAAAAAGAGCACGATAATTTTTGTAACGCGTTGCAGCCACTGGATGTATCAGTTCCATGCCGAGTTACAGTTGGATCGTTCTAACGATTCCGGGAATCCTCAAGGAAGCACGAATTGCCACATCTTGTACCGTGTCTCGGTACTGGTAACTGGGTTTGATCATTTCGCGAATATCAGGGATAGCACAGTGGTGGTAGCATACATCCGCTTCAAGTTACTATCGGCAGCACATCTGCGCACTTAAGCAAATAATCCGCCTTCAAATGCGCTAAGAGAAACCATAGGGCGCTCAGGACGTGCGCCATGATACCGAGCCAAGGAGATATATAGGCGATGCAAATGGATACGGGGCAACTATTGCCTGTTCAAGAGAGCCCCTTGGCCCAAAAAACATAAATAAAATATTCAACCGGACTGGACGTGTACTCGAACTTCGGGAATAGAGGAACTGTCGGCGCAGGGCCCCCGTTGACGCCAAGATCGGTTTCGATGAAAGGAGCTAAGGGAGGGTTTATCGACAAATACAAATTATGAAACCGCCTGAAAAATATTTTTTTCTTTTTCTTTCCCTTTTCCCTTTTCTTTGCAGGCAAGCCCGGCTGGCTTCGGGTTGCACCACCTACTATGACAACACATGGTCTCCGCAGGCTCGGGGGGGAATTCTGGCACAGTGATTGGACGTATTCAGGCCGAAGACCATGGGAAGGGCCATGCTATTGAGTAATCAGGGCCAATTGTTGGCTCAGGGGGATAGGCTGCGGAGGTGACGCGATTTCTTGTATGCCATGCATGCGGGGAAGATCATATCACCAAAGGTCCAATAATAATAGTGGGTAAGTTTTCGCGCATTGTGTAACCCATCCTCCCTGGAGTCATGCGCATTGGATGGTTGGGCAGCGGCAGCCAATAAGGGGTGGCATGGTCTGCTGCGGCGTGTTGGTCCTTGAGGAAGAAGAATTTTTCGGGAGTTCTCGAGACAATGAGGCTGACTTCTGCTCGGGGGTTGTCTGTAAAGTTTGTTCAGTTCCAACAGCCAATGTTAGAAGGGCAAACGAATAGATCATCGAAACGAAAGCACGTCATAATGCCAAAGCACTATGGAGGCATCAATTTATTTGAAGTTTGTAATTTATGGCTGACGCTTTGGGAACTATGTGAATTTTGCTTCAACTCTTGATGTCCAGCTTAATTTGACTCTTTGTTCCCATCCCGGCTGGATGCTGAAGGCTGCTCGTGACTTATCATGCATTGGCTGACAAGCCACTCGAATGACCTTGTTTTTGTGATGAGTGTGGTTAACTATAGGCGACATATCAGTGTCTTCGCCGCCATTCTACCGCTGTGAGGATCCCAAAGAGAGATCTAAGGAACGGGAAGCTTCTCAACAGCAGCATGGGGTTACACTGTTGGGATGTCCACTTTGAGTAATTGGCAGACTTTTGAAAGCCTAGGACTGGGAGGTCAACTCTGAACCAAATGGGGGGGAGCAAGGCTGATGAAAAGATAGTCTTGCTATGCACACAGTGAGTATGTGTGAACTAATGCACTCGAGCAGTGGATGACCAGTGATCACACAACACTGGTGCTTCAGTGGAAGAAGTGCAATGCAACCCAAGATTTTGTCAAGCTACAAGATGAACAAAAATAATAATAATAATAATAATAATCTCTAAATCACCCCCATTTTCCTGCACTTTGAATTGAACCCTGCTTAACATGTTAACATGTTGGTCCGTTTTGTCTGGCTTGCCTTGAGAGTCACAGGCATAGAGCTGGAGTAGAGAACACAGCCGAAGGAAGTACCATACCAGAGCGTTATCCTAAACTAAATTTGCTGGCTGGCTTCCACGAGATAATGTTGCTTCATCTTCAGAGGTGCATAAACAGAGCAATATCTCTTCCTTTACTCCAAACTAGATAAGAACATGCAATTCAATGGAAATTGGCATGTTATATTTTTCGATGCATGGTTCCTCACCAAGAAAAGTCAGAGTTCTCTAAAGCAAATGCCTGATTTGGCATGCAAACAAACACATTTTGTTAGTGGTGGATCAGAGTGGCTGAGAATTATCAGCGCGACAAGGTGTTTCTCTGAACAACTTATTGTGAGGAGAGGCTTTTCAGGCTCATGATATGACCTGTCTGATGTTAGAAGTCTGTTGACGTTGAAGAAGCAGTTTAACTGCATGATTGGTAGAATGATTGCTGGCGATTGATTAGATTAGGGTTTCTGTATGTTGATGACTAATGCAGGACCACTAGTTAACTATTAGTTAGCAGAGACGGTCCTTAGTTGTCAACTCCACGTTCAACTTCAGCGAACGTATGTCCATCATTGCTTGTTAGCAAGCATCACAGTGACAGTAGTAACAGTGATGGTAATGGACTCGCCAAATAGCATTGCAGGGCCGGAGGAGCCTCCCCGCACCCCTCCACACCCCCCATACTCTCCAATTACCCCCGTCCTCTCCCACGCCTCCATGCCCCCCCAACCATCACCCTCACAGCAGATCATCCCGCCCCTTTCCAGCTCCTATCCTTTCTCCCTTTCTTCTACCCCCGGAAACACTCTTACGCCTATGTCCTCTAACGCGCCACCTCTGCCTACGCGGACACCCATCTTTATGTCTGAACCATCACCAGTCCCCATATCAGAAAGCAGTAACCCTGACGTCATCGCCTTGCGCTCCGCCATCTCCATCCTCCAAATGCAGAAACAACAGGCACTACGCGATATAAAAACATTAGATAAACTAAAACGTGCCGCTGTTGCACACCCGGAGGAGTTCGCGCGAGAGCTGGTCAAGGGTAATCTTACCTCCAAGGCGGGTGACATATTCAATCCCACCGGTTTCGAAAACGAAGAAGCGGCTGCGAATGAAAACGCATTCGAAGAGCAGCGAACAACGGATCAAGAACGAACAGACCGGGGAGAATGGACTATGGATATCGATAAACCACTGTCGTTTAGCAAAATCCCTAAACCTCAACAGGTCGTGCGCATGCCGCCTATCAACTGGGCTAAATATCATGTTGTCGGGGAATCTCTGGATAAGCTACATGAGGAACAGAGACAGCGTCCGACACCTGGTGAGCCGCAGAGAAATGTCTATGCCTCGCAAAGGGCTGCGGAGCATTTTATTGCTGCTCCATATCGGCCTTTTACTGATAGCTTGGACCCGCCTATGAAAACGCGGAGTACTAGTAAGGGAAAGAAGTGATGGGGTTAACTTGTGCATGAAGACTGGATATATGTTTACATGCTGACCATGCATTCATCGATAAGATCGTCGGAAGCTTGCTTGCTTTGCACTCTGTTAAACAAAAATCTGGCAGTGTGAATACACGGATACATTTAAGATCCCTAGCTATGGTTTCCTCGCAATCTAGATGCATGAAAAAATTAGGACCACTCAGCTAGGAACCATGAAGCATGGCGACTACATGCATCTACCTATATTCTCATCTCCATGAAGTCGGAAACCAGCCCAAGCGCTTAGAAATTATTGGATTAGAAGCGGCGTTTGCCCCGATGGATACCTTCAGCATTTCCTCCACTGGTTGGCACTGCTTGGTAGCTTTCAAGTTCAAATGAACTGTCAAATGTCACTGACCCAGACAGTCGAAATTCCTGCCTCAGAATATCTTTTGCATATATCGAATCCACTATCATTTGCACCTGATTCTCGACGCTATCGCATTCATAGTAGTGAAGATCCATTTCTGCTGTGATCAGGTTAACTGTCTTGCGAATGTAGTCCAGCTGGTGAGAGGAAGGAAATTGTTTCCTACATAAATGATGTGCTCTGGGGCAAATGAGCCCATATTTTGGATTGCTCCTTCATCGAGCTCTCCCATGGAGTGATTTATGAAGAATAATAGTGTTTGGTTGACTTTACGGTCCCTTCTTGTGTTGTCAGTGTTGGGTCGGTGACAACATTGATAGCCAATGACAGGGTGTGGCAGTTCAACAAAAATGTCAGAAAATTAGTCAGGTCTGTGAGGGCTCTGGCTTTCTGATGTTGTGTTTGCTTTTCTTCACGCAGTTGTTGTTCCTCCAACGCTTGAGCTTCTGCAATTTCTCGTCGATGTTGCATGGTGAGCCCACTAACTATGGGAGATAAGAAGAGACAACGAATAAAGGATATAGAGAGGGGATACAACATCGTACCGATGCTGGCTTATGATCATTTTTGCCAACATCTTCAACCTGACTGGGCTTAACGGATGCTTCCTAGCCAAGGAATGCCAACTGTTTGCACAAAGAAATCGGAGTGTCAGTAACTGATCCCTCCTTTTTGACACTAAGAAGAGAGCTGCTGACGAAGATGGCTGCGGCTGAAGCATAACACACAGCTGCTAAGAAGAGAAGAGGAGAAAAGAAGAGGAGAAGGAGGGTGTTTCTTCAACAGGGCCAATAGGGAGCGATTGCTTCTGCTCTATTCCTCCCCTGTGGCTGACAAAATGGACAAAATGAGCGGAGAACTGACATGACTCCTTAACTCTTCAGCTGGGGGACAGCCAGGAAGCTCTAGATAGACATCTTCTTCTTGATGCGAAGCAGATCAAAGTTGGAGATGGATATCTTGTTGGTAGTATTAGCAAGATTCATTAAGATTCGTTTGTTGTTGAATACCTTTGTGAGTCTTGGGTATGGGTTTTCTTGTGGGTAATGGCACTTGATGGATGAAAGCTCAAACAGAAGGTGAAACAGGAACAGATAAGCAGAAGAGAGCAGAAGAGCTGAGTTTAATGAGGGAAATTGATGGATCAGAATAAGAAGTAAGGAGGGTTAGTAGTGTTAATGAGATGGAAAAGGAAGAGAGAGAGTTCTTCCTTTGTGAAAAAAGTCAGCCACCTCTGTATGTGAATGCTTGGACAAAAATCCTGTCAACCCTTCACCCATTCTTGAGCTTTAAGTCAGAAGTTAGCATCTTGACCGCTGAGGTGAATAAGGGGCAAACAGGTACCCCTATTTCAGATGTCCATTCCTCGATATTCATTTCCACTGCCTTTCCCAAAAGTCTGCCCACAGATTCCTGATAAGAGGCATTCTTGAGTTTCTCAGTCATCTCATGTAAACTGCAAGACAATAGATTCTTAAATATCCCAACGATATAGCACGGAGTGCCACTGGGAGAATACTTTCTAGCAGATTACAGAGAGGGAGAAAAGGGACCTTATATGGCGCATATTTTTTTGAATGAATGTATGTAAAGAATAGCTATGTTACCTTAGGAAGCATAGATATTCGCAAAACAAATAACAGGGATAAGATGCTTAAATTGCAGTTAAAAACTACCACCACATGCAAAACAAATTGCTCCTAAGAACCGTAACTAGGGAACTATGGAAAAGGGGTTAACCTTGAGACCCTGAACCCCCGTCTCCTTCCGCGCTTCCCTGCTAGCAAGATACATGTCAAGGACTTGAAGAGGAAAAGAATGAGAAATAGCACAGTAAAATCCATATGAACATATCTCCATAAAACAAACTCCTATTAATTCCCCTTTTAAAAATTCCGATGGTTAAACGATTTGAAAGAAAAAAAAAAAAAAAAAAAAAAAAAAAAAAAAAAAAACCGCAAAACGCTTAAAACGTAAACCCGTCGCTCCAGAACCCTACCCATCCCGCCTTTCCCCAAGTGAAACTTTCTTCAGCTCCAACGCCTGCTGAAGACTCTGTACACGCTTGCCCAGCTTCGACTTCAAAATCGGATTCGCCATACTCTCCCACTTTAGCGTCTCAGTCTGTACCAGCAGCTCCAGCTCAGCAATCTCCTCTCGCTGCTGCTGTAGTTGCCGTTGCTGCTCCAACGCATCTTCATCGAGGTCTGCATCGTCCGCCTCGTCGCCCGACGATCCCTCTTCGCTTTCATCTTCATCGTCATCCCCGGACGTTTCACCCGCAGCTAGGGGTTTGGTGTTGGGTGTTCCCACCTCAAGTTCACCCTCTGCTTCTCCCTCAGCTTCCATGGCAATGGGTGTGGCCGGAGATGTGTCGGACACATGAATTTCACCAGTAACAGCAGAAGCAGGGGCTGAGTCTCCATCCGCATGAGCGGCCAGAGCCGCCTCCATCTCAGCTGCAAGTTCATCTTCGAAATCATCAACACCTTCTTCTTGTGCAGAGGGTTGAGTGTAGCCATCCATGCCGTAGTCATCCACTTCCCCTTCAGCATCCTGCTCATCATCATATTCTTGTCCAGCCAGATTGTACCTTGCACCATCTTCACTCATAGCACTAGACTCCCGCATGTACTGCGCATAATCCAGGATCTCGAATTCCGGCGGACTTTCAGCCGCCATGTCTTCCCTTAGTAAACGTGCAACTTCCAACTCAACTGCCTCGATAGTGCGGTTGCTAATCCGCTTGCGGAACCGCCTCTTGCGCACCCATCGAAGTGGCGGGGTGAGTCCATGGGCATACTGATAGCTAGACTCGTCGACGTTTTTGGGTAGTGGGTAGGTATGTGCTTCTTCTTCCGAGTTGACACGGCCAAGCACAAGCAGCATCTGGCAGATGTCTGCAGATTTATACCAGCCGCGTTTATCCCAACTCTTCATGCCCTCGATAATGCATGGTAGATCAACGAGGGAAGCGGCGTATATGCGTCCTCGAATGTTGATAACGGCGCGCCGTCCATCTTTAGTCAGTGATTTGAAGCTCACATCGGCGCCACCCTGACTGCGAGGCCCCCATCTCTTCTCCGTCACGGCCTGGCGGAGGTATTCACAGTCATCGCCCGGCTGCATACGGAGGATAAATTGTTCTTCCAGGGCCGGATCCTTTTCTGTGTCTGAAGCTTCAGAGTCATAGCCCACACCTTTTGGTCGAAAAGGAGGTTCTCCTTTGCTTCGTAGACGGATAGATGGCGGCGGTTTGGTGCTGAACTTGATACGCTTTATCGCGGGGGCTTTTGCAGATGAGCTTCCCTTGTTTTTGGACGCTGGAGCTGGGGAACCGATGCCAGCATCGTTACCGGTTCTGTCTCTGGCTCGTTTCTTTGAAGAACTTGAGCGTGGGGTCTCTTGTGACGCCTTAGTTCGGGAAACCTTGAGCTTTTTGGAGGTTTTGGAGGTTTTGGAGGTTTTGGAGGATGAAACTGGCGGGGACGGTTGTTGTTCTTCTGCGTTGGGCTTTGGGCCGATTTTGAATTTGAGCTTAGGAAGTGAGGAGCCCCCGGGGGTGGTAGGAGAAGGAGGAGAAACGGCCTTAGCAACTTGGTCAACCTTCGGTTTACTGAAGGTCAGCTTAAGCATCGGTCGAGAAGACATGGCGAGGGGCGTTAGGACGCTCGCCCTGCGCCTTTGCACGGAAGTGACGCTTTCTGCACGCAGGACTGTAGATGTATGCAGGTATTCTAGTGTAGATGACACGGCAATGTTCGCAAACAAAGTGAGAAAAGCCAGAGAGTATATATTAATTAATAGGAAGACGGTAATGCTCTGCTCTATTGTTGCCAGCTCCCACGGCGTAGTGAGTCGTCAATCAATGATGTTTTGGAAGTGATGACTAAGTCAGGAGATGAAATCGTGTGGTCTCGGCACATTTGCGTTGTTCAAAACCCCTTCACTGGGCAAACCACACATCAACACCCAACTCCTCGATTCATTCATTCATTCATTTGAATTGACCTGAATTGAATGAGATAGAGAGAAAATAGAGAGAATCTCAATCTCTCAATTGGGGGGTGAGTCAGCCATATTATATAGTTGTTACCAGTAGCTGCTGGGAATAGTGATAAATAGCAGCTGGAGGTGAAAGTGAATGTGCGAATCTGCTTCCTCACATACCTGCCTGCAAATGTCAGGCTCTCACTACTCTCTATCTTCTTAGATCCCCTCAATATCCCGTCCAAGCCTCTCCAGTATACAGACACAGGTACAGACATAGACTCCATACGCATACGCATCAGAATCCGTATCCTATGGGAGAAACATGTCGGCCCCTAACCTCTATCACACCCTGTTACGGCCCCCAGTTATTCAGATCCTCCGGGCTGCAGGCTTCCACTCAGCTAGCCCCGCCGTCATCGACACTCTCACGGATCTCGCCGCACGATATCTGATGCTCCTGGTCTCGTTCACCGCTGGTCACGCCAACAGCAGCCATGACAGAATCCCCATTCCAAACCTCCACGACGTCATCATGGCGCTGCAGGACGCTGGCGCCCTGAGACCCCAAATGAGTGTCTCCGAAGAACTTCTCAGAGGGGAAGAAGATATGAGAGGCCTCGACTCGTTTATGGCTTGGTTTACTGGTCCTGCCAACAAGGAAATTAGACGAGTGGCTGGATTTGTGCCCAGCGAAGGAGATGTGGTTGACGAGGATTCTCTGGAGAAGGAGGATTACTTAACATGTATGTGTTTTTAAGTTTCTCTGTCTGTATGCTTTTTGAGACCTTTCGCGGCTAATGTATTTGGGCATGACAGCGTTAAAGAAGAAGCACAGCAAAACGGGCGAGGAATCGCGGTACCAGGGCACCGTTCTGGGGAAAAGCAGAGAGATCCATCCGATCATCATTGAGGGCGGAGCTCAAAGCATAAAGGCGTGGGGCATGGAGGTACGATTGAGGGAAACGAGCGCCGAGTCTGTATCGTCAACCATGAGCAGTGCCCCGAGCAGCCTGTCAGATGTGGTGGATATGGAGACATGAATAGCACGCATATTCAGGTTCATATACACATACTCAGTTGTGAGTCGATACCGATACCCGTGCATGTTTTGCCAACACTTACGGGAACGGTCTACCCGTGTCCTTGCTTGTGAAGTTTGGCCCGTTCGGCAGGGTGTTTCCAAAATTGGTCTTTGGATCGCAAATGCTATTACTTCAGAGCCATCTTATCTCCATAACGAGCATCAACAAAATACCAAAGTGGCCTTTCCATCGATATGGGGGAGAGAAGGTGTTTTACCAATTCGCCCGGAAAATGCTATGAAACCATGATCATCACCGATTCAAAGGCCGCAAACCAAACATCGGGGTGGAACGATGTCACGGAGTAAATGATAACAGAATTCATTCCACGACTCGAAAAGATATCAGGTAACTGAACTCTAGTCGAAGATCCCACTTACTCTTCGCTCGTACCCCTAATATGATAGCATTCGATCTCCACAACCATAAGCAAGTCGAAGAATAGTTTTAGAAAGGGCTGATTTGGTGCATGAGTGCAAGAGGGAAATGAGATGTTCATTAAAGACGATAGCACTTTTCCCGACAATTTGGATCATTCAGACCTAGATGAAATCGGGTTGAGGGTGTCCAGGGATGGCTCTTGGGGGTTGAGAGCTGTAATACTCTTAAATCTTTAACAGTATTTATAAAACCATGTAGTTACAGCACATAGTCGTACTTCTACAATCAACCAATTCTTGAAAAATAGAGAAATGATTTTTTTGCCTCGCATTCTACATTGTTTTGCGATTTATGAATTCCGGCTAAATTATTTTCATCGTTTTGCTGCGTTGATCAAAATATTTAGAGCGTCCTTGTTCCGCTTTCCCCAGAGAACATCAAGGACCGCATCCAACGTCTATATCAACATCCAAACAATATTTTTCTATATAAATCTCTTTGCTGTAAAGCTCACTTCTATTAAACTGATACTATCTTGCACCTTACCAAAGACATGGTCTACTCCTTTTCCCTCCCCACAACCTCCCACCTATCCTTCCAATCCTTTCTCTCCTCCCCAACCCACCCCTCCCTCCCCCAATCCGCCTCCACAGCCCGCCACGCCCTCCGCCTCGCCCTCAAAAAACACAAATGTCTCTCTCCGTCCCAACAATCAGATCACCTACAAACCATTCTCTCCGCTCTAAATGAGTATATCCCCTTCCTTTTCGCCCTCTCGCGAGGTCTCAGCTCCGCCCCTCCTGCCAATGGAGCAGAGGACATCGATATCCATCTCCGCTCGGAAATCGAGGTCGAATGGCGCGCCACGCTTTCTTCCAGCTCCGCTTTACTTCGTCTGCGACGCGGTGATGTGGGTGTAGGACGCCACTCTTCTCGCGTCCATGGACGTGGACTTGATTTCGAAATCGCCTTCATCCTCTCCACGCTGGGGTGTGTGCTATCAAACTTGGGCCGGAGCAGTTATCTGAAAACGCTGTATGCGAACAAGATGCCGTCGGCCGAGATGAAGACCGCTGCTGTACAAGCAGCTACCAAGTACCTGCTCCATGCCAGCAGTGTGCATGCGTTTCTGGCTTCCTCGTCTTCATTCGCCGGGTTATGTGCGGCTCCTACCCCGCAAACTGGGATGTTTGCCAAGTCCACATTCACTTCTACTTCTACTTCTACGTCGCCGGCTGGGACTTCGAATCCACCAGTACCCATTCCGGACCTCGACCCGTCGACCCAATCCGCCCTCTCAACCCTCGCCCTCGCCGAAGGTACCCTCCTCGCCGTCGTCAAAGATGACGCCTACCTCTCTGCATGCATCCAGGCACGCAACTCCCTAGACACAGACTGGATGGTCAAGGCACCTGATATCCCTAAAGTGCGAACCTTGCTCTTTGCCCGTCTATGTGTGCGCGCAGCAGAGTATGCTGAGCAGGCTGTTGCCAGCGCCGGCGCCGTGGGTGGTAACCGGAATGAGGCCAAGGTCGACGAGGGGTTGCTAAATTACATGCGCAGTCTGGCGAGGGTATGTCGTGCGAGGGCTTGTCGTTTTTTTGGCGTCGATGCGGAGATAAAGGGGAAGACTGGGGAGGGGATTGCGTGGTTAAGGGCTGGGAGGGGGATATTAGGGTTTAGGGGGGCCTTACAGGGGGAGGAAGATTCTGATGGCAAAGGGAAAGGAAAAGGGGGGTTTGGTGGGGGGTTCTTGAAGTTGAGGAGGGGGTGGGAGGAGAGGAAGGAGGAGAGGAGGATTAAGAAGGAAGCTGCATCTTCTCGTGGGGGTGAGATGGAGCGTGAGGCGGAGATGGATTGGGGTGATGATGCGGGGAGGGAAGAGGAGGGGAGGGTGCTGGATATGTTGGAGGCGAAGTGGGTGAAGATGAATGATACTGTATGTTAATTTCTTTTTGAAAATATTTGCATTAGATTTGGCTGCTGACTATATATCTAGGTAAATACCCAGCTTATTCCCCCGTCATCGTCATATCTCGCAAGCCTCCCGTCGGGCAGGGATATTCACTCCAACCCTGCCGCCTACTCGCCTCCACAGCTTGATGCGGGACAGCTCGTGCGCATGCGAGTGCCTCCTGATACTCCTGATTCTCTGGATCTCGATAGCAGTGGTGAAGAAGCTGATAAGGCAGAACCTGTGCGTGCGGGATATTTCTAGAATTAGGTATATAAGAGTTAACCTGAGTAATAGGCATAGCATGCTGGAGAGGTGTGAAGTCATTGAGTAGTTCAGATATCTAGTTACGTCGAAATTAATTATACCCTCAACGTTTTATCACAAATGCCAGCAATGGAAAGCAATAATGATAATGTCTTCTAAGCTTTTGGGTTTTATTTTTCATGGCAACAATGCATGTACGCTTGGTCTAGCTGACATCAATATTCATATCAACCAGGTCTAGAAAGCAAACCCACCACCAAACTAACCAACCATGAGGTAACGCAGTTGTATGTGACCAGCAAACACGCAAGGGATACACCATCCTAACACATGCAGCCTTGACAAGTCAGACGGAGAAGAGTGCGATGGCTCCTGCAAGCAGAGAGCACAAAGATAGTCCCCGCTCATAGAGAGCCACATCATATAACCGAATCCTGCCACTACTCTCTCCGTTTCCATCGAGTATCGCAGCCATCATCCAGTCTAGAAATGAGCACTTCCATCCATCCCTGGTTCTCGTCTCCAGCACAAGTTGACATTCTCTAGCGCAACCAGCATCTCAACAGTGGCCATGTGGTCGTTCATTCATTCGTCTAAACAGCTCCCCTTTAACCCCTACTACTCCCCTACCACCTCACGAAGTTGACGACGCATTCTTCGACACGTAATTCTTCTCTTGGAACAAATAGCCCTTAATCTTCGCCTCCTTAAGTAGCTCGAAGTATCGATCTGTAAAATATCGCGACCAAAACACATTAGTTTCCATCCATTATATATACATATATATATATAAAGAAAGAAAAAAAAACACCCACCCCTCAGGGCCCCACACTTCTCCAAATGATTCACCCCTTCACGCCGATAACACTTCCCCAATTCCTCCCCGACCAGCCGCGCCATCATGCTGCGCACCCACTGCTCGCGAATAATTGCATCGCGCACGTTATGTAAGGCGACAGTATCCTCAAAGTCGACACCGTCGTAACTTGGGGGTACTGTGGGCTTTTTGGCGAGGAAGGCGGCGGATTCCGGGGTCGGCATTACTGCTTGTTGTTCTCTTTGTTATGACGCGCTCTTTTAGTGGTTTGCACTAGGAGAGAGCTTGTGGATGTTGGGTTTATTGGCTAGGGAGCAATTGGTGTTGGTATTTAGCCTGTTGATTGAATGTAATAACTCATTAGAAGTTAAAGATGAAGTTGCATGTTTGATTTAAAGGGTAGCATGAGAATTAGCCGCTGTGATTGGCGGAGAAATGAAATTACATATCTCATCACGTGATTAATATATTTTGCCGGGTGCAACCTTGGTTATTAAGGGCTAATATTAGGGGTAGAATGATGGAGACCACATAAATGCAGGCATATTGTATGCTGGTTCTCTTTAGCTAGGAACTGCAGACACAGATGGCTATGCACTAGACGTATAAATTCCGTAAAAGGTATCTATGTATGAAGTCACTACCAGGAGACAAATGCCCGGTCAGCTCCCGCATGCATCTAACTAGCTGCTAATTCGTCGGAGGTTCAACGTTCAGGGGGTGAGAAAACTTTGCTAGGGAAGTATGCTGGGATGAGATATAAAGAGAAGAAACTGAATCCAAAAACATTGCCAACGGGTGGTAATAAAAGAACAAATCCGTGACTAATAAGAGATGAAATGACAAGAAAAGCAACCAGAGAAGAAAAGGTAAAGAACTCAAAAAGAAGTCTGATAATACAGTAGTATAGAATGGAAAACAAAGCTCCTTGATGCATGAACATGAAAAGGGAAAAGATGTGACCCTGGCGCAAGGCTCAAGATCAAGTCAAGCCAAACGGGTCAGTAATATATCACAAGCAAGAAAGCCAGGCAGAGAGTAATAGAGCAACAAGAAGTGAAAACGGACAGAGGAAATGAACCATTCCACTTAAAAGGAACTTAAAAGGAAATAAACCAGAGATATGAAAGTGAAATGTATCTCGATCAAACAAAAAGGTAGGAGGAATATATAGAGAAAACGGTGGGACTTCAAGAAAAGAGCAGAAAATGTAAAAGAAAAGAGAATCCAACGAAACCGACAACCAGTATAAAAAGAAAAAGAAAAAGAAAAAGAAAAAGAAGAAAAAAGAAGAAAAAAAAAAGGGAATTCGATAAAAAGCGAAATTCTATGCATCACCACTTATTCTCCATCTCCTCTTTACCAACCGTCTTCAAAAACAACCCAGTCAGCCCCTCCTTAAGCCGCTCCCACCACGTCCGATTAAGCCAATAACTCAATTGCCGATAATAATACATCTCCCCCCAACAGTCCCTCCCCCAATTGCACCCGGCCATATTGACCACGAAATCCCGATCCTTCCGATGATAATGGAACTGGCGATCCGTACCATCCCCACAGGCACCGGGCGGGAATGCGTTTATCCTCCTCTGCGCCACAAAGGCAATATGCGGCCGTATCCACGGCTGGCTGGCGTAGAGGTGTGCCAGGCTGTCCTGCTCATTGTGTTCCCAGGCCATGTGCATTTGCTCGTAGAGCACGGGATCCCACCAGATGTCGAGGAGGCGTTCGGTCCAGGCGCTGCGGCGGACCATGAAGGAGCCTAGATTGAAGCCTGTGCAGTCTTGGGAGATTACCATGTTTACGGAGGAGGATTTGCCGTCACCTGTCGGGGAGAGGGAGATGGGGTCTAGATAGGGGACGGGTGGGGGATGGGTGATGTTGAGCGGGTTGAAGAAGTTTATGTCACGGTATATTTTGCTCTCGAGGTTGTTGAGGATGTGGGATTGGACGGAAAAGCTGGGTTCCATAATGTAAGTGTGTAGGTCGAGCCACCAGAACCTGAGAGGGTTGTTAGTAAATTCTGGGTAGCATATTACTTTATTTACGTCCCCGGGAGCTAGCTCTGTTACATACCACTCAGCGCGAGGATATCGCCGCATAGCTTGACGGATCGCATCAACCTTCTCCCAGCTCTCGCGCCATTCATGCGCATAACGTCTCTTCGTGACCATGTTGACGATTTCTAGATCGTAACCCCAGCGCTTCACATAGTTTTTCTTGTTTTTCAGGCTGTCTCGTTCAATCGCCCATTCTCGAGGGCCTTTCCATTCCATAACGCCTCCACCAATATTCGACCCAACGATCAACACAATCTTCTTCCCTCCACCCAATGAGGATCCGCGATATGATTGCATGATGCCTGTTGAAAACGTTAGAAATTGTTAGGTTATCTTGATATCCTTTGCTTCCCTTTTACTTCAGTGAAACAGAGAGATTTTTTTTAAAAAAAAAAAAAATAAATAAAAATGAAAATGAAAATAAAAATAAAAAATAATGATCACTCACGAGCTGAATAAGAAAGCCAAATGATAAAGGATAGCAGCAAAAGGAGAATACATCTAAACCTCCACTTCCGCACAATAGTATACAGTAAAGATTTGATGCGAGCGCGCAATAGCCCACTGTCACCCGACCATCGCCCGCGACCCAGCTTTTCCTTCTCGCCATACTCCAGCATAGAATTGACACGAAAGCGCGGTAAACTCACGGATATCTTGCGTCGTTGTCTTGAGAAAAAGCCATTATTTCTGGTTGAAAAGGATGGGTAGCCAACTATCCGTCCGCTCTTCGCCTTCGCAGAGGCCCATGGGACACTGCTGCCACCAGCAGCTCCAACACTCAGGGGCGAGCCGTTTGCATGAAAAGTGCCATTTCCACTGCTCGTGCTGCTGTTAGTTGTATCCTGGAAACCCCTGGAAGGGCTGGAACGCCCAGAACTGTCGGCACCGGTAGCCAGACCGGGACTGGGCCATCCTCCACCACGGCGGGGTGAGGGAGAGCTCGAGAGTGACATGGGCGTGGGCGGAGGCCCCGTGTCCATACACGGCCTGATATCGATGTCGGGGGCGGCAGAGATGGAGGGGAGCAGGAACGAGCACGCTGGAAGGGTGGAGGTGACAGCTTGATCACGTCTGGACACGGAGGGCGAGGGAGGATGGTTTAAGGGAGTGGCAAGGGAAGAGGAGCGTCTGCGATGGCGCGGAGCACGGCTGTTTGTCAAGGATTTTGTCGCCAGCTTGAAGGACGGCAGGAGAGCAGGAAGACGGGAGAGATCGAAATCCTCCCTTCAACCCACGAATTGCGTTGTAGTTTTGATATCCGACTGGTGTGTCTTGTTAGGCGTTCAAACAGCGGTCCTGTGTGTGCATGTACTCTGTATATGTATCTTTGTTTATACCATGGGTAAATCGATCAATGAATGGTTCCGGCCCCAGAAGAACAAAAGGGCAGGGATTTAAATACAACATAAAAAAAATAAAAAAAATAAAAAAAAATAAAAATAAAAAAACAAAAAACGCAGGGAAATGCCAAGAGGGGGATAAACAAGAATTAAAAGAAGGTTTAGTATGGCGTACGGCGTATACCAGGTGCCAGCCGAACTAGCAGCAGATACGGGTTGTATATCCCTGTGAGAATAGAGAGAGTGAGTGAGTGTATATGTGAGAGAGAGAATATGTGAGGTGAGAGTGAGCGAGTGAGTGAGTGAGTGAGTGAGTGAGTGATATAGAGAGAGAGAGAGAGAGAGAGAGAGAGAGAGAGAGAGGCGATGGGGAGGGATATGTGTCGTTGGTGATGGCTTAGCCGAGATAGATTTCAAGGTGGTTACTTTTCCGTATTGCTATTACCCAGGACAACGGCTCAACTGACGGGTTGCTGGGGGGTTCCTGGGGGGTTACCGCAGGGTTGCCGTGGGTCCCCGCCAAACACTGGTTATGTAATAATGCATTATAAACCAACCAACACCCAGCTAGTTAGTTACCTGAGCACCTGGTTAAATGTTGTAATCAAATTACTCCGGGCGGACTACGCATGCATCAACACCTCAGTTGGCTCGTATGGATTGGCGGCTGATTGACGACATGTAGATGATGCGTTGAATGCATGTGTATTTGATTTGCAGCTAGCTAATTGGGGTCGAGTCAGTTACTGCTGGCACATGTGTGAGGTTCTCCGGCCGGTTCTGCGTATGCACCCGTATTGCTCTAGCGGTAACCTCAGGGAGCGAACCGGGTCAAACGAGAGACATGGGTGGCAGAGGATGGAGATTGGAAGTGAGACACGCAGGCAGGGTCTGGGAGTGGAGGACCGGGACCAGGTTGGGAGGAGAGGAATAGATCCGTAGAGATACAGGAGATAGACGAACAAGAAGCAGTTCACTTGTGGCTGAGGATGTTGATCTCAGATGTTGGAACCGAGAAAGAAAGAAACCCACCCAAAAAAAAAAAAGAAAAGAAAAGAAAAAGAAAAAAAAAAAAAAAGAAGAAGAAGAAGAAGAAGAAGAAGAAGCCGAAAGTTGCCTGATCGAGCAATCCAAGGCAACTGAGTTTCGGGCAAATTATGAACAACAAAATCTGGGACAACTGGGGACCGCCTGGACCACTTTTTGCAGGCCACTTTTCTGCAGCGTCGTTTGATCGGAGAAGGGTTTCTTTTGGGAGGAGGCAATCTGGTAACAAGAAGAAAGAGAAAAATAAAATGAAAAGGAAAATGCCCTCAGCAACCGCTGTGGAACAGCCAATCAACACGGGCGTCTATCTGTAATCTATCGCTGTAATTTGCCGTTCATGAGATTTGTGTCCCTAATTAGCCATGGGTTTTATTACGTTCATGAAGCTTGATCCGTCCTGGTTCTTCCATACGGACCCCGTTCAACTCCACATTGTGCAGAAAATTCCCAAGTCAGGGTGGATAGGAATACCTGCGCATAATCGGACTCGATGTCTTATATCTTTCTCCAATCTCTCAACCATTTCATGCAGCACCGGCAACTTAGAAATCCCGACATGTAACTATGTTCCATCATAAGTTGTTCACATAAATCGCCGAGCCAGACGGATTCGAATGTTTCAGCCCTGGTTTGCAGGTGGCGGTGTCGTCTCCATCGGAGAAGCCACCAATCATCATCATCATCCTCCTCCTCCTCCTCCTCCTCCTCCTCCTCCTCCTCCTCAGCAGTTACTTGTTAATGGATCCGTCAACCAACGACTCAAGCGAGTAATGGTCGTGTTTCCAATGACATCAAACAAGAGCTCCCGATGGGTGCTTCATGTGGACCATATTGACCAGCCGCCTACAAACCATCAGGAAAAAGAATATGTACATGTTATGAAGCACAGCTGTTGGAGCACGTTAGACGCCATTGATGCGCCTCTTTGGTGGGGGGGAATTATGGTTAGGGTTTAGATGCTTTTGTATATTTATTTTGGTATTTCCTTACTTTTCCTTCTTTATTCGATATAACGTTCAGATCAACCCATGGATCGGGGCTGCGGGGATTGTTTGAGATACCATAACGAACATCGGAACCGGCGAAACTCATTTCGGAGAATTGATGATGCTTGTTTTAATAGTAATAATAATAATAATAATAATAAATAAATAAATAAATAAATAAATAAAAACGTGTTTAATTCTACTGACTAGTTAACAAATAAGGAGAAAAGAAGAAATAACTACATTTGTATAACTTAACATTATAATCTTTCCAGGACAAACTAATATTTACTCATTTGAAATCCCGCAAAAGTCTGATAATAAACAAAGCAGGTCGCAAAAGAGGCACGACAACCCTTTTATAGTTACATCCCCTCTATAAAGGGAAAGGGGTTGTAAGTATAAACGGATAACTATCCCCATCAATCAACCCCTTTTTTGCAGCAGGTTCACCCGCCCAGACCATCCGTCTAATACCAACTCCATCAATTAGCATTGGCATATCACTCCCCAACAAGAGAGAACAGAATTGCGTAATACGTATTCAATGAGATATCAGACGGGGAAACTCTGGTATAATGATAGACATGCATCCCCACCCCTCCTCTCGCCATCTCTCTCCCCCTCCCTCCTCTCTCCTCTGCCTCCGCCCCATCCTTACCCTCCAAATCCATCAACCCCACCTTCACCATCTCTATCTACAACCTCTCTCACCTTCTCCACCCCCCACCGGCTCCGGCTCCCCATGCCTCATCAACAACCACATCGCCCACCCTTCCCAACCCCATCATCCACTGCGACAGATTGATCTGCCCAGCCATCCCCTGCGTCCAACTGCCCACTGGACACTTGTATGCTTTCTCCGTGATTAAGATAATCAATTCTGTTTCTCCATATCTCAGGAATCAAATGCATAAAGCCGTAGATGTATATCCACAGTAGTATAGCCGGTATCCCCCTTGTCTTGGGATGTACACAGAAAGAATTCGTCGTGATCAATTTCGTTCTTGCCATCAGCCTGCAATGCCGCTGCTCTGGATTTTGAAACAATGACTTTCTGGTAGTTGGTCATCTGGTGTCAGAATGACTCCCTAGGCATCTATTAAGGACTCGAATAGATGCCCCCCCCCCCCCCCCCCCCCCCAAAAAAAAATAAAATAAAAATAAAAATAAAAATAAAAATTGCAAATTCAGTAGCCGGAGCGGGAGTTGGAACTGCCAAGGGCTTACTATCAGAAGTCGCAGCAGAATCAAACTTTTTGCGTGCTTCGGTTGGAGCATGACCGTTCTCAATCTGGAGGGAATGATAGGGGGTGAGTTTATCAAAAAGGGGTTGGGTTCATAGGCAGGCGCCAAAGCCCGGAAGAAGTGACTTCATCCAAATCCCCAGACTCGAAAACTTCTGACTCCTTTCCATATAACATCATTCCTTTTTCCGAGTGAGTATATACATCTCATCTCATGGCCTCCATTCCCCAATTCTAGGACATCCAGCAACTAGGAATATCTCTGTCTCCTTTTCCCGTGTGTTTCCCCTTCCATACCAAGATCCGCCAGTTCCGGCGGGACACTGGGCGAACCACCATACTGGACCCCGGGGACTTCAGCCGACTGCATCACCACGGGTTAGTGGTGTAGTCAGAAAGAAATGTAGTAACTTAAGGCAGTGCGCAATAAAATGGGGGGTTTTTGGTGTCCAATCGGTTTAACAATTTTGATAGGCCTCACGACAAGCACTTTGTGCGTTGTGGAAATCTGCAATGCGCGATGCCCGCCAGACATAACATAGATATATAGGGGTCTTCTTTTTTCCAATGGTCATGTCATCGGTGCGCGAGATGAGGCCCTGGCAGATCGCCCTTGTCCAATCCACCTAATGATGCCTGCGCACATCCATGGGGGGGGTTTTTTGCGGAGGGATGCAATTGGTTTTGGTTTGTGCGGTGTGATTGGTTATGGTAGTTATTCCATCCGAGTCATATGAGATTGTCCACAGTCTATTTAGCTTACTCCCTTGGCTACCAACCAAGGATGATTTGACAAAACATTTTATTATTACTCTTTGAAAACGCTCGACTGGGTATATCATAATATAATTATTGTTATTATTGTTATTATTATTAGCAAGGCGGGGAGAAATTTTCATTTTGAGGTTTTAGATCACGACTAAACTACATAATGGCTTCAATCACGGCAATACATTTTCGGGCCACTGCTGCACGGCATGCTTGGAATACGCTGGATGGGGATCTGCCATGATTGTGAACAGCTCATTTCGGCATTCCAACATACGCCGCGATGCGTAGCAAGGTCAATCTCCTGTTGGGTAGAGGTCATGCTTTTATCCTCTCTCCCTCCTAGTGAAAGGCGGGGCAGCTTCTCTTCTTTCGTCTTATCGTTGAATGGTTCCTAGCTACGGTGTGCTCCGCCCTTTTAAACGTAAACAAACCTACTCCCAGCTCTCAAGCAGGATCGACTCAAGTACTTCAAGCCGGGAATACAATTTTGTACGCACTTCATCCAATTCGTGAACGGCTTGACGTATATCTTCCGTAGTGTTAGGAGATAGAGAGGGTGGGATTCTGAAATACTTCTTGCTTGATGAAGTTGGGCTGGAGTTTGAACGAGATGGGATAATTACAGCTATTTTGGAGGTTCTTCTGTGACTGAAGGCACGCAATTCACTCTTTAACGGTGAAAGAAAGTTGCAAGCTTGGATTAAATAACTAAATGGCGGTGATGGTTTTCCGGTGCATAACTACTAAAAATATCCCTGGACCACCCCGAGGACTGATATCAAACCAACCAGCACACCCCCTTGGATTCCGGTTAATGAAAACGTTGACTCTGACTGCACTGCTGCATTTCCTGTTGGCCTGTTGGAAAATACCAGCGTCGTTCTCGACCCCGTATGATCGCCGTTCCGCCAAGTATAATTCTTCTTCCCCTCCCTCATCTCCGGGTGCACGACGAACGGTACAGTCGCAAAGTAATTCTCCCTATCATTCCCAAGCACCGTCACCGTCCGTGTGAATGCGTTGGTACAGTCATGTCCTTCCGTCGGGTAGCAGGGTATCTTCTCTTCATGCACACTATACAGCTCCCACCAGCACACGCGGCCCGTTGTTTCGTTACCAACCATGTGCCACAAGGGAGAGATCCATGGCTGCTTGCCTGCTCTGTAGATATTGGCCCAAGCCCCATTGCTGTAGCTATCCATGGCCTCCCAGGTGCCGTCCGCAGCGAGACGGCCATCAGTGGAGTTGAAGGTGCTGTTTGATGGATAGATCGGAACGGTTCGGCCCTCTTGGGAGCATCGGGAGATTGTAAAGCTCGGCTTGGGTGTTCTGAAGCCTCCAACTACAATATCGTAGATGTGAAAGTCGGTGATGGGGGAGGTGGCGCCGGATGTGTAATCAGCGAGGTTTTTGCCGGAAGGGATGTTGGGAGGATAGATCCATTGGGCTGACACACAGGGGAGAAAAGATACGAGCAGCAACATAATTAAACGAGGGACTGTCTGGACAATGGACATCCTGTTGACATTAACGCACCCGCTACTCTGTATTGAAGGGTAGGATGGGATAGACACTGGCTGTCGAGCTTTGCCTGTCCACCAGCACCCTCGCTAGCGAAGTTATTGTTTAAAATGCAAGGATAGGCATTGATGGCTTTGAATCCCATTATATGTGCCCCGCTGAGTGCCGACAATGCGAACATATATTGAAGGCAAGGAAATTTTGTCAAAGGTGCTAATTTAGGAGATCAGATCTAGATCTCCACTGTTCTGCATCCATCCCATGGCTAGTTAAAGGCTAAAAAAAACATGAAAAGCCGAAAACTGTTCTATCCAAGAATCTGTTGAAATATCTGTTAGTTAGGAGTTATAAGCATGCCGATACTAATGACAAGTTGCGTTTACATTGCCGAACTGTGTACGAATAATTTGTATTTGTATCCTTAATAATCTTCCCCCATTTTGAGAT
The DNA here is from genome assembly GCF_000150705.2 of Paracoccidioides lutzii. Classification (NCBI taxonomy): domain Eukaryota; kingdom Fungi; phylum Ascomycota; class Eurotiomycetes; order Onygenales; family Ajellomycetaceae; genus Paracoccidioides; species Paracoccidioides lutzii. Next base: position 1,116,351 of record NW_015440949.1, on the reverse strand, counting down.
AATATCATACTCCTTAAATCAGGGAAAATCTCGCATATCATTCAAGCGCTTAAACAAAAAGGAAAAATTAAGCAAGGAGGGTACGTGTAGGTAAACTAAAATAAATAGGAGGTAGATAAATGTAGGATAAGGGTTGGGGATGGCACAACTAGGAAACTTTATGGGGCATGAGCCCAGTCACGAGGAGCTAACCAAAATACAAGTTGAACGCAAAAAAATCGCTTGCGTACTACCATACCAACCAAACAAACCGGTGTAAAAGCCCAAACATCAATCAATCGATTCTGCTAGGCCCCTTTTTTTCGTGTTTTCAATCAATCCGACAATCGCCCTCCGTTTAGGCAGCAATAGTGGATGCCGCCGCCGGCGCCGTCTCCGTTGTAGTGTCCTGGATAGTCTTCAAACTCACTTCACCCTCACTTCTACTCCGCCCATATTTCGCCTTTTGAATAATGAACCCTTTCTCCTCTAGAGGTCGCATCCCGGTGCTTTCCCCATGGTAAAACTCGCATCGAAAGCGCAGATAGCGCTTGCGATCTCTGAACACAGTGATTATATCGCCCGTGTACAATTTGCCAAAAAGACGCGCATCCCGGGACTGTGTCTCCTTGCGCAGTTCCACATTGTTGACCCAGATGCAATTACTTGCTTTAGTGGATAAGATGGTCATAACACCAGGGACCTGGGTCCAGTCTTCACCCTGAGCTATTCGCGATTCGATTGATGGCGCCCAAAATGTGAGTTCAAGGGCATAGGCGGGGATACGGCTATCCATAGGATCCGAATAACGAACGGTTACCCTAGGTCCTCGCCCCCAGGAGGTCATGCGCGATTCAAGGTAAAGAGTTGTATCAGTGATCGACCCGGGAATTGAGATGAGTGCCCCGAATGGGGGAGTTGGTTTTATAGCATGTTTGGGGCTTGCGACTTTAGGCGTTGATCTAGGGTCGTGGGAGCATCGATTCTCTGCAGGATTTGACTCCCTAGCGCCAGAGTCAGCGCCGGAGCCATCGAATTGTGAGACTTCTTTGCCTGTCCGCTCATCGATGGTGGCGGCGAGTTCGAGGTGTAGTTTTGGGTCGAATGATATAGAGGTGTGCTCGGTTCCTAAATGGCATGGGTTGGATGCAGATCTGGGCGCGGCTTCTGGGGTGGGGAGGCATTTGTCGCCAGCGTAAACTGATCGTGCTTGGTTAGAGTCGACGCCATTTTGATTTTGCCTTACCTCCTCTCTCTTATCATCTCGTGACCCTCTTTTTGAATCACCCGCTTGAGAAGACAGTGCGCTGTCAGTAGAAGCTTCTGGGGTAGTTTGATTGTTGCTAGTAGGATTCGTGGAGTCAGGTGATCGTCCATCAGGAGATTCCATATGTAACTGGCCCACCAGTGATTCTGCGCCCATTAAGCTTGGTGCAGAGGTTCCGCGCTGTAGTGTAACCCCAGAACGTTGATGGTAGGTCCGCGCTGGAGGAGCCATGGTATTGATACTTTCTGATGATTCAACATCCGATGAAGTATAATCGTACGGATCCGCACAATCAGAACGGAATTCAAATCTGGAGATATTTTCGGGTAGATTATTGTTGGCACCAAGGGCGCCAGAGGACCGCAGGTCACACCCTGTGATCTCCCCAAAAAGGCGGGGCCCCGATGACTGAGCTGCTTGGGCAAGGATACTGGGGGCTAACTCATAACTATCAAGATTTGGTAATGAAGGGTATATTACGTCGGCAGGAGTTTGAGTCATGGCAACTTGTTGCCTTTCCTCCTCAGTATAATGGGAAAGCCGCTGTCTTTTAACATCATTATGGTTCGTGGGTGTCTCCTCTTGATCCTCCAAGTTATCGATTTCGTTATCGAAGTCTTCGTCGAGACGATCATTGAGATCAATGCCAGAAGCATCGAGTCTTTCTGCTTCATCATCTTCGTTGACTTCCCTCACGGCTGCCAAAGTTGGGTCAAATTCCCGAACTTCAGGTTCGTCAATTTGTGAATAGGCAATTTCGTCTGGTACGTCATTGATCCAGGGATGTTTAAAACACTCCGCTTCCTTGGGCCTAGCCCTCGGATCACGATTGAGAAGCTTCGAAACAAAATCGACGCCATCTTCCGATACTCCCGCATGTCGAAGAAGATCGTAATCCGCATTAGTAGTCATGATATTGCGGAGCATAGATGCGCCTCGATCGTCTCCCCGACCAAAAAATGGCGCAGTTCCACAAAGAATATGAAACGTCACTGCGCCAAAGGACCACATATCGACTGATTGATCGTACGGGGATGTCCTCGGGACACTGGAGAGTACAAGTTAGCAGAGCTGTCGGATGCAATAAATGGTACAAATAGCTCACAGATCAGCAACACGTCTTCTCTTCCTTGCTTCTCCTCGCCTGTACTTGTCATATTCAGGATAAACCTCAGGAGCACAATACAATAGGGTCCCGCAAAAGGTTTTCATAAAGGATTCTTCCTGAGCAACCTTCGAGAGTCCAAAGTCCGAAAGCTTAACAAACAGCGGATCAAACGATTGGATCAAAATGTTGTCGGGTTTGATATCGCGATGCGTTATCCTCCTTCTATGGAGGTACTGAAGAGCGTGCAATATTTGGCGAGAAATCGACTTTACTTGGTCCTCGGCAAGATGATGGCATTGATTAAGATAAGCAGATAATTCACCTCCGGGGACAAATTCCATTATAATGTAAATCCAGCGGTTATCGTGATCATGATAGTCTCTGAACTCAACGATATTTGGCTGAATAGCAGTCAGTTTCCACACATTAGAAACGGGGACAATAGATGGGACTAACTTACATGCCGCAATCCACTCATGATCATCATTTCATTGTTAACTTTGTGGTCAGAAATATTATTCTTTATCAATTGTCGTTTGTCGAGCTCTTTACAAGCGTAGAGCACTCCGTCTCTTTTCGTTGCGAGTTTGTAAACAGTAGCAAATGCCCCTTTGCCAATCCGGCCAGTAACATTATACTTGGAACCGCCATTCCAGTGCATTCCGTGAGTTTGTCCGCCTTGCTGAGGAACAATGAGAAAACCGTCATGCTGCGCCATCTTTCCGGGTGTTCCTCTACCAACTCCGGGTTTTTTGCAAGCATTATTATGTACACGATTCATGTAACGAATTACGTTTTGCGTGTACTGACGTTCAAAGCCATCCCGAGGGGGAATGCGCACAATGAACTTAATGCCAGCTATCGAATCATTCGTCACATGAATGATAGAACCAGAAACGAGCATTTGAGTAGAAGGAGCACCAAACTTATTATCCCTCTGAACAAAATTGTCATCTACAAGGGTTCCATTGGTTGAAGTGTCTTGCAGCATTAGGATGTTGTCTCGTGTTAGAAAGATCCGAAAGTGGACTTTGGAGATTTTATTTTCGCTATCGTCCCGAGCGAGCATTACATCGCAGCGATTCGGGTTGCGACCAAAACAAAATCCCATGCTCATATCTTTTACGGAAGACGAAAACCTCAAGGCAATATCGCGATTTGAGCAGTTTGGGACCCCACTGTCGTATTCCAGATTGTCCCTTTGTAAGATATGCTGTAGTCCATAACGCGCAGTTGCACTTACGGCGTCGTAAGCAGAAAGGGAGTTTGGATGCAAAACACAAATAATATCGGGAATATCTTGTTCATCCAATCCAGAGTTGTTAAGCCCCATCCGCCGCGGGTCAGCGTATGGCTGGGTAGACTTCTGGGTGGCTTCATCCATTTCAGAAGAATGTGAGGAAAGTAGGGGACAATTATGTGATTAGAAATGGGAAAAAAAAAAAAAAAAAAAAAAAAAAAAAAAAAAAAAAAGGGAACCTATAGTAGCACTTAGCACTTCAACAAACATGGAACTAAGGGCAAGTCGGAAGTTCTTGTCACTTGAATATTAAAACGATGATGGTATAATAAAAGTATGATTCATCGAAATGGGACAATAGGTTGAAAAGCACACATTCACTGCTGGCGATAGGTTCAAAAGGATGTCAAATGTGGACAGCAATATTTAATTGAAAGGTGTACGCTGGCGGAGATCGAATGCGGCCAGGCCCAGCATGCCCTTGATTTGGCGTCGGACGAATATTGGCACAAGTTCCTCTCTAAGCCCAATCGCAGCGCGCAGTGTAGGCCTGCATTACAAGCTGTCAGTTTCAAAGACGTAAAGTACAAAGAAACAGTAATTGCCAAATGGAAAATCTGTTGCTTATTGTTGGGCAAGGCCAAAAGGCGGAATTCAGCAAGGTCACGGGAACAATATTCCCAAACGGCCAACAAGGCTAACGGAACATATCCACACGTTTCCAGTAGTCTAAAATTAAAATAAAATCTGGTAACACTTACCGATGCACTGAGCGTGGCAGGGCGGTATGGAACTATCTCCCCAGCAGGTAACAATGAGGCAACGAGATGGCGGCTATGAAATGTCTTCGCGCCAAGTGATTTGAGTCACGCGCATTAGGGCTGTCCAAGCCAATCTGGGAGACATGAATTGCTCGATAAAGGATGCAGCAGCGGAAATTGAGAAGCAGCAGAATTCCAAGGTTAGAAGATGTTGCCAGGAGATGTTCCATCCAATGAAAAGGTTGGCTCTTTCAACATTCAGTTTCTCCCTGGACACCTCAGGGTATTATACATCACAAACCAGAGACTGCCAATGCCAATTAGGTAGCGTCAACCATGAATCCGGACTCCAAATAACCAAGTATCCTCATATCCTCATATGCTTTGTGAGAGGCACCTGGTAAGGTGTGCTTCATGCGGCATTGGACGGTAGTTGGAGCGTAGGATGTCGGTACCAGAATAGAACCGATCAATCTGTTCAATAAGAATCAATTCCCGTTAGCCATCGACATCCTATACTGCTCTAAGTTGAGGAAGAGAACAAAATGGAAAAACATAAAACAAAGAGCGAAATGATTTAACTCCACTCCCCAGTCCCTGTGAACGCAGAGCAAGATCTTTCGCCGCACGAATTCGGGAGAGTGGAAAAAAACACACCTAGAGAACGTGACTCAGTTAAGCAACCGGGTCCAAAAAACAAGCTTCCTCTGACTCAGGATAGGGGAGAGCTGGGCCCATGGATGTGCTACATATCCCGGAAGCAGTGAGTAAACAAACAGAAGTTGAAAGCTTGAGGTTGAAAGTCAAGGAAGCCCTGGAGTTAGGATAATCCTGTTACCCCAGGCACCCAGCTGGTCCGTGCATTGCTTAGGCATAAGGTTTCCGGCCCGAGAGGTTCCTGGCACTAAGAAATATTTTTAGTTATCATTAACCCTACCACGTGACCCACGCTCCATATGTCTGGCTGGTTTGGCTCAGCTTCCCAATCGTCTGGAATCCTCAGAGAAGATCCCACGCTTTGCCTGATACTGGCCGAAGCACTCCATAAACTCCAGAACCTGCCAAAGTTCAAGTCTCGAGGTCCTGTGTCCTGTGTCCTGGGATCCCGTTCCCGAGTCAGCAAGGTTGGAAATTTTAAACATAACAATAACATTGTACCATGACTCGATTGGCTGTCGGTTGATCTGTCGCACGCGACTAATTCCACGTGGATATCTACGGAGCTACGCTGCTGCATCCATGATAGGTCGTTATTGAACTTGAGGAAAACGCTTCACATGTCTCTTGGCCAATATCATATCGTACGTCTCCTTCAGCCCATTTTTGATAGGCGCAAATGCGGAGCTATTGGAGATCCACCTGAAGCCGTCCAAAACAATGATAACAAGACGAAGTTGAGTTTCTAATGTTGGAGACCAAGTCAGACCATCAGATCCACATGCAAGGAAATTCGTGAGGTTTCTGCGGAGTATGGAGACTTTACATGTCGACTGCAATCTCTAGTGTGTTGTATCAAATTTCTTTTCAATCATCAATTATGAGATTTTGATATAGTATTTGTCATATCTAACTTACGCTTAATTTCAACTGGGGTTTAACAAGAGAAAAACAGTTGTTATTCCTTCTTGCTGGTCTTGCTGGCTACCTAAGCAGTCACACGTCATGTAGCCTTCCACGGCAGCGTTGTCAAGTTCTATCCCATTAATGAACGCTGGCATCGTCCAGTTTCCATGCTAAGGTAGAAGGTGGAGCTTGCAATTGCTGGAAGAAATGTGACCGTAGAGTGAACGCTCTAGTAGCTAGTTGACAAGTGACAGCCCCTAATAAACTCATTGACCACTTGGGCAGAACACACCTGTCGATTTCTTGATGGTTGGCTGAAGAGTTCGGAAGGCTGTTACACGGGTCGTTATCGGCCGTTACAAAGAGAGTGTCTGTCCCAGCTTCACTGGTGGAATATTAACGCCGACATATATGTGGGGTAAAATATATATGGGAGCTCTGAAGCCATTATCCCCAAAATCATCCATTTAGGATGGCCGATTGCGCCCAGTGCGCCCAGAGTATGAATACGTTACTCATTGTTGTTGAGTATTGCAAAGTAGATACGCCGGTGAATAAGGGCTAATGTTAGATGGATGCCTTGACATCTGATACAGGGGAATTTCAAGTAGCAGTAAAGAAAGCCAATAGTGAAACCGTCTTATAGATCCACTTGCGGAAAGGCTCGAGATATGTTGTTGTTATGGTTGATATCCTGCCTTAGGAATTTTTAAGCCAGGAGATTTGCCCAGGTGGGCTTGAACGCGTATTAGTCATCTACGTGTTCTTTGCATCAAACTTCCTACCATCCGCTTCGAACTGTCGGGAAATGATATATGTCGGAATCGGAGAACAGATTTCATCCAGAAGAGGTTAATTCTCTCTCTGTTATTAGAAGGATGGTTGATTATGATCTCTAGTATCAGACGAAACAGGAAGACATTCATATTATATTGTTATTTTTGTGCCTAGTCGATGGCTTTCAATCCCATTATCGCCTCCGCGGCGTCTCTTCTAGTACCTTGGGAGGGATCAGAAACAATAACATGCCGTTGCCTTAAATGTGCTTCTATACTAGCCATTAGCCCCAATTTTTGGACCAGTCGTTCTTCGCATATGTATTCTCCTGGTTCAATCTGCGTGTTTGATAACAGCATTCTTTCCGAGCCAGTCTCCCACCTGTACCCAACCGAAGATGAGCAGCACCGCGCAATTATTTGTAAACAATGTCTGGAAATTGTCGGGCATGGAGTACAAAAAGATATGCCCAGGGATGGTTTTATGTAAGAGTCTATCTGATATAGTTTGCTCATGCAATGAATTTTGACTTGCTCCAGCCAGTTTCATTTTCTTTGGTCTTTGAATAAAATTTCCCTGAGGGATATCGCTACAGGAAAGCCGGTTTCTCCCCGCTTAAACTCTGCCATGAATGAGTGGCCTTTTGGATCGTCGGATTTCAGTACTTGTGTGTCAAATGGCCATCACCAGCGTATAGACGACCAATCTAATAATCAAGGGTCTGAAAGAGATCATCTCGCATTGGCATTAACCCAACCCATCTCTCAAGAGCTTAAACTCATGGTTGACGAATTGAGACAGACCATTGCCTCTCTGCATGGTGAAATTGGACGCCTCACCATGCCAGTCTCAACTCAAGACCATCCATCTCAAGCACCTCACGATGGATATGAGCTCATAGCAACTGCTCTAAGGGAAGTCAGAGCGAAAGGGATTGAGGTAGATGCCCTCAAAAGGGAAAACGACTCCTTACGTCTTAAAGTTAAGGAGTTAGAAAATACTCCGTTAACCCAAATCGAGCGAACCTCCGCTGCTAACAACGGCCGTTTGACTCCTGCCTCGAATTCAGTTCGTCATACCGCAACCTCGGACCAAAGGGGACATTCAACACCCATGAATTCTAACGGGAAGCGCCCTTTCCTGCAAGAAATTTATCCCTCACAAAATGGTAACATAAGTTTACCCAGCGTTGAATGTCTCCAACCCACATCGAAAAGGATGAATTTGACAAGTGGTGTGACTTCCCTTTTCCGTATTGGCCTGCCGCGATCAATAATCACTCATAAAATTGCTAACGAAGCTCAAAATTCCGACACCGATGAGCTTGCCGAATCATGGCAAACACCGAAGCGCCAACAATTGTCAACTGATGCAAATCGTGGTGAAGAGACTATTCTTGCTCGTGCAATTGGTCCTCAAAAATCTCCAGACAAACGACAAGATCAGGAAACGAAACAAACTTTCAACCGAAAGCCAGTTAAACCAGATAAGCAACCGAAACAGAAAATAGTTCTTAAGCCTGTTCGCGGACGACCAAGGACTAAGTCGATATCTGCAACAGTAGCAACCACAAAAGTTCCCCTGCGGGATGAGGATAACAATGCTACAAGTGCATCAAATCCATCAACCTCTGCAGATCCTTCTCACTGTCCAGCAGTAGATGATTCAGAAATCCAGAGCAAATCCAGACCCAAGAAACCCAAGAAAAAGGCCAGGAGAGCCAGTGCACGACTCTCAAGGCGTTTATCCCTTGCTCCGCTTGACCAAGGGAATACACAGCTAAACTCTGGCCAGGAACCTAATAGCCTCACAGCGAAAGAAATCACAGCACAAGAACAACAGGCCAGGGACCCTCAGGAAAATCCAACTCAACCAACGCCGCCAGACAGCGAGAGCCTTTCCAAAACGATCCCCAATTCCCAGAGCGATAGTGATAATGCTCCACTTGACCGGGAGGACACAGCCGCCAACAATCAAGGAGAAGGATCTACGCAGGAAACCGCACAGTCTCAAAGCTTTGCTGACCCGATTCGTGACAAACGAAAATCACAAATTGCGGCCCGGAATTCTCTTGCTAAGCTGGCGATGCAGAGGGAAGAGGCGTTAGATGCAGCTGCATAGCAACAACATAGATAAAGGAAGGGGGCAAAAGATCATGGTGTCTCTCATGTGTATCTCTCAAATAATTCTTTAGGGAATCTTTAATGTTACTTTTAATTGGAAAAATTCAAAATGGTACGTCAGAGCAGGGCTCCTTATTCGTCTAGTATCTTATTAGGATCATTTTCCAGTTCGCCAATCCGCTTACTTCCAGCGATTATTTTACTGAGGGAATTTGGCCGATATCATCATAGCAAGGCCCTACGTCGCGGCTGGCATCGACCTAAAAGTTACATAATATGAACCGTTTCAACATTCATACCTTTTGGCTATAAATATATGGAACCAAGTCGCTCATTTTGTCCACTTGTTCTGGTTCCACAATATCTTAACCTAGGTATTTAAGTATACACTTAGAACTTGATGGCCACCACCAACTAGGGGTTTTAGGTGGAGGTTCTCAAGGCAAATATTACCCAGCTACTTTACAGTCATGAATCCACATCCCCTCCTTGCCGTTTGACATGCCCTCTTCAACGCCTGCTCTTCAGTATCTGTCCATTTCACGCTGAGTTCAGCCCATGGTTTCTGGGAGCGAAACTCTTGCAGGTATATCTTGTGTAGCTCTTGGAGGCGGGAAACCTCCCGTGGGTCACCTGTACCCGAATACACCATGAAAAGGGTGCACGGTGGTAAAGAATCCAGAATTCGCTGGATACATGAAACTGTTTTAGCGACAGCACATGCGAGATGTTCGGGGTTGGAATTGTCGGCTTCGACTGAAAGTTCTCCATTCAAGGGGCCGACTGCTTTCGTTGGGACTGCGGAGGACTCATTCACCTTCGTCGGGTCGGGGATTCTGTTGCACCAGCCTCGGAATACTTCTAGTTCACGTAGACGAGCCCAGGTGAAGTCTACACCACCGCCAGGAACCAAGCGGCCATCCTTGTCACCATTAACAGCACGGCTCACCCCGGCGACAACTTCATCATCATTTTTGCAACCCAAAGCTACTGTCGCTTGAGACCCAAATCCCCGCTCTGGACTACCCCAGTCCACAACAGCCCCAGTTCGGCCTCTATTCTCCGCGCTCGTACCAGATCTTCCTGGGACTGTGGCTCTGGAAAGGCGACGGAATATACTCTCATTAGAGGCCTCACTTGTTCCCCACCTTTCACCCTTTTCGCACTTCTGCTTTACGAGTTCGAGCACAGCTCGCGCATCTTCGATGGAATCATGCCCTGTTTGGCCTTTTTGGATTTCCTTGCCAAGGTACTTCTGGGATAGCCATTTCAAACTTAATTTCAAAGGAGTTCCGCGAGGGTGAGGATAAATAATTGAAGTGTCGATGATAAATGGGTGCGTTAACCTTAGGGCGGAGAGATCAGAGTTGAGGGAATGGCCGATTAATATGGTTTTGGGAGTCAATAGCAAAAGCAACTTCTGTTGGACGTTCGCCAAACGAGTTGTTACAGGATCCAACATTTCTTGTGTGATCCCAGAAAATCGCGTAAGGTAATCGATGATAGGTTTCTCTGGTTTAACTAATTCATCTAGAACCACTTCACCACCCCAGGAAACGAGGCTCACCCGTGTAAGTTCTGAAGATCCTCCTTCCGTGATGCACATTTCGCAATCGAGAGATAGAATTTCGCGTCCCGCCGTAATACTGCCCTTCTGAATGTCCTTCTCTGGTATTTCGCCATCGGAATATCGATCAACTTTGGTGTCTACCCAGCCGTCCTCTGGAGACTGGCCCAGAGAAGCGCGAAGATCTGCATTTGCAGATGCATCTTGGGGGGCATCAAACAATGCCGGATGCAGTACATATTCGTTATCCCTTAAATCCTTCAAAGAGCTCAGAAATGTAGTAATTGGCGTTCTTTTTGATGACCAGTTGTCTTCTCCATGAGGAGGCTTCGGACCCTTGGATTCATTTGTGTCTTTTGATTTAGGCAGAGCAGATAATAAAATGGCTTGTAGTGGGGAATGCACCCTATTGTACTTTGAGTCACCAGGGGATTTAACAGGCCAAACATGTGGAAACATATCAGCTAGTGGTTTCAACGGATCAGGCAATTGGTCCGCTAAAAGGGGCCTTGGATTGAATTGTGCTGTGTTTTTGGCTTGAGGTAGGCCTTTCTTCCAGCTCTCAAATTCTCCAGAGTTCTTCTCTCCGGTGGCATTTACAGTCCCATTCGCGTCAGTTTTGTCTATGGTGGAATAACTGGCATCATTCACATCTAATGTCGGACCAGAACATGTGTCAGATACTAGAGGTACAGTACCATCAAACATGCCGATTTCCAGGCCAGGAACCATTAGCACGACCACTTTCCTGACATGTCCAGAATGCTTCACTGAGATCCATTGCGGGGCAATGCCATCCCCAAAACAATAAAGGAGGAGACTTTGCAGATCGGCGATTCTGATAGAAGACTGCAATCGGCCTTCAATATAGGTCAGAGTTGGATATTTGGCTTTTTCATTTCCTGCTCTCTTTCGTTTTTTCATTGGTGCAGGTTCAGATTGCTGAGGGGTTTGGTTGTTGTCATTCCGGAGTATCGAAAGAGTTTCAGCTAAACCAAACCCACTGCTATTTTGGGGATCTGGAGATATGTTTTGACCGCCATTCGCGTTGTTCACGAACACCTGCGAGCGTTTACGCTTCCTGTCAGAAGTCATAAATGTCGGCTCGCTAGAAAGATCCAGATGACAAAATCCAAAAAGAAGCCGTTATGTTAGGCTAAGGGTAGTGGTAGAAAAGTGGTGTGGGAAGTGGTGGAAATGGAACAATTGGTGAACAAGATGTTCAGATATTGGTACCAGTTCCTGGAGAACATAGATAAGAAACAGACGCGAAGACAGAAAACGCGTTGTCTCGTAAGAGCCCCTAACACTGCGAGTTTGTTTCCAAATTAACACTACTTATTGAGCATTCAAGTAATTGTTTTGTTATGTTGTGTTGACCTTTTCTTCCGCCGATCGATGTTTTAAAAAAAATGGATTCCGACAATCGCACAACTTTATTTTATTTTATTTTTTTTTTCACATTGTGTCACGTGCTTACATTGTCATTGATGAATAATAGATCTTCGGCTTGGCATTAGTTGTGGGAGAGGCCTAGCTAGCCATCTAATAATATACGCTATATCGCGTGCGGCGGGGCGGCAGGCCCGGGCAACATAAACGCCCAACATTAGTTAACTATCTCTTCCATTAAAATTAGGGCTAACCCCTTTTTCTTCTCCTCCCAAGGTCAAAGGACTTGGTATGTACAATCGAGACCACCAGGAGATACCAGATGCCATTGAGATCAGGGTTCTTTATGAGTCAGATATTTGATAATAAACCTAGCATCAAAATGCGGTTTGGACATGTATCGTATCGCCATACATCTCAACATGAAAACTCCCCATAAAAATCACACACACATCAACAAATAATTAACAGAGGGAATTGCAGAGAAAGGAATAATCCAAGGGAACTTAAAAATCAAATAAACGCAGCAACCACAACCTCCTTCCCACTATCCAACCGTGAACTCTCAAATATGCCACTTCTATCCCTTTTTACAGTCCATACCCTCCACAATGCGCTGCGCATTTTCAAGTGCCCTAATCTTCTCATCCAACTCTCCTTTCTGCTTCACAAGTGACTCCAGCCTGGACTGCAGAGACTGCGGTGAACCCTTGGAATCCAAACTATCCAAAGATATACATCTCACATCGTCTAAACGTATATCTCTTCCTGACCTTCGGCGTTTCGTTCGCTCCACTGGTGACATTGCAGAAGTTTCAGGCAGACCTTCATTCCGACGCCCATGAATTTTCATGTGGTTTTGAAGGTTCCAAAGTCGAGAGAAAGGTTTAGTTAAGCGTGGACATTCTGCGATTTGGCAGGGGAAGGTCCCGGGGGATTTTGTAGCGGTTGGGGATTTTATGCACCTCTCGTAGGTGTCGGAGCAAACATGCTCTGTCTGAAAAAATGCGCATATTACAGCCAGTCTCGATACATTGAACTGGGAGTGGTTTGCGCTTAACCGGATGCCGGAAGCTATCATCGGGGCTGGAGCTTTTTTATCAACAATCTATCAACAATCTTTAATCATGCATATTAAATCGAGAAAAGGTAAGTTTGGAAAACCTTTCTTGATCCAAGTTTAATTCTCACGGTAGATAGCACTTTTTTTGGTGTGTTTCCATCCGCAATACCTATTGTCGGGGTGCTGCTCGATGCCGGGAACCCGTCATCGGCACAATTTCGGTATGTTGTGGCGAATGTTTTGCCTGTCTAAAACTTCATGTTAGATAAAATATTTAATGCTGATGGAAGGGTAAACACCAATATTTGTTCACAAAATTGTCCTAGATCTGGCAAAGAAATAAGACCATAACATACTCCGAATGTGGCGCAATTATCCATGTGGTTGGCTATGCGCTGGGCCAGTTGGAGAAAAAGGGTTCTCCTAAGAGGGCAGCTGGTTTGAACAGAACGGAAGTGTAGTCTCAAGGTATTGGTCAGACTTCTGGAAAAAGGCAACTGACAAACAATTGATAACCTCGCGAATAACGTACCGACTCCTTCTGGTTCGAAATCTATGGGAAATTCAATGGGCGCCATACTTACAGGATTTGAGAGGAAGGTATCTGGGGAATCCAGCGCGCTCAGTCAAAAAGTGAATTGCGGGACAGATCTGAGAACTTAGGGGCATTTAAAGGAGACTCACCGTTGCTCGTGCCATCGCTGCTTGAAAGACACGGGAAATTAGAGAGGGGAAAAGATATTAAAGAAATAAATGAAGGACGAATCTTTGAGATTCGTGCGGAGAGATTGTAGTAACGGAATCCTAAAGAAAATCCAAAGGTCTCCATACCTAGGACCAAACTGACCTGCCGGCACCTGCCCACAACCAGCCTGTTTGGCGGGTGACACGTTTGGGATGCCAGGCCTCTGAAGGAGGGGAAGCACCGTGATGAGGTGATAGGCACTATTAGAACACCACGAGGGAGCTTGGTGGATTCTCCGCAAGGATAGCTAAGTAACATAGCCGACCAAGTGTGATTCCAGAACTCCGGTTATGGAACAGAGCGTATTCTCTAAAGTAGCAAGAAGATATGGGGAGAAAATAGCGAACAGATAAACGGATTACCCAGCAAAACAGGGTTATCCGACCGAATGATTATTATTATTATTATTATTATTAATTTCTTTTTTTTTTTCTTTTTTTTTCTTTTTTTTTTAGCAATGCTCCAGCACGATAGGTTCAGTGAAATAAACAGTATTTGCTACTGAAAAATTTAACCTCCAGGGAATCTATCCAACAATGCCCAAACCAAGTACTAGGTAAACAACACCAGGAAACTGATCCACGTATGCCTATATATATGCCGAGTACGATTCATTTGGTCCAAAAGGATATATGTAGTCCGGCCGCCGGGATACCTGTCACTATCTTCAAGACACAAAACAAAATGAATTATCGTTTCATTTTCAATTCTGAAACTTACTGATAAACGTTGGTGTCATGGTGTACATGCTCCCGAGGGCCTCGTGGGCTCGTTATGGTCCAATCCGTCATATCTATTCGTATATTGTTCTGCGTTTCGCAGCGACACTGATACTATGTTAGACACATTTGGCTACTGGAAAAGAACAAGAGTAAAAGAAATGAAATGAACAGCGTACGGCTAAAGAGAGTGTGGAACCTCTTGGGCTGAAGAGTAATAACAAACGTTAATAACTTTTCCGGAGTTGAAAAAGAGGTGGAAACACAATATTTAGAGAATCCCAAATCTGGCGACATTACGACGCGTTTTATGTAGAAGAGTACTCCGTACTTATGGGGCAATTTGGTAAGGCAGCGCAGCCTTGTCCAGCGGAGTTTCCCGGAGATTGGCGCGGCAATCATTGATTCGCCTAGGTTTGCGCCAAAGGCGTCAGGCTGCAGACCAGGCAGTTTGGACAACACCTTGGGCTGCAGATTCGAAAAACGCTGGGAAAGATCGGCTGGTAAATGAGTTTTCTATTCCCGCTTGAAGGAAACGGCCGAAAATGCCCAGTCTGTCAATCCTGCCCTCCCCACACCGGCTCACAACTTCTGGGGTATCTGGAAGCTAATGATAAGTTAAGTAAGGCAACCAGTAACCGCTTAGGCACACTTGGGTGGTCGACTAAATATTCGCTAGATGGGAGTCCGGAAATAATATGATTATGCTCATGCACGCAAAAGACTTTTAGTCATTCTTGAAGCCCGACTTGAATCGGCAGGGTCGCCTTCGCTGATTGTAATTACAATGGACACTGGAATTTCGAAGAACCTGTTGAATAATAATGACCTTCAATCAAGTGGGGGTTAGCTGGTGCATAATGGGTTTATAATCTAATCTTCTATATGTGTCAAGTGCTAAGCAATAAGTTTTGTATCCCAAAACTATACATCAGTTTGCCACTGGCTAGAAAGGAATCTGCATTCACAATGAGTGGTTTGCAGACAGCAATGACAAAAATGACGGTTTGAACCCGCGTTGCCGGGGATTCCCTAGACGATAGATCTTTGCACGGAGAATAAATAGGAGGAAGTATGCTCAATTTGAAGTGGCATGAGCAAAGACTAAAATACCAAACCTCATAGGTTCTGCATTTAGAGGCCTAATAGAATGAGTACAAGAGAGTCTTAAATGACAGAGGAGGGCCTCGGAGAGCACACTGCCTCTTAAGATAGCCGGATATTCATCAGAATCGGTTTTGGGTAAGCATACCGCGCTTGAGAAAAGGAGAAAAGAGAACGGAGTAAGTAGACACGATCCAGTTTCAACACTTTCTCCATACAACCCGCCCCCCTAAATTCAAATGGCTATAACGGACACCAGCGTTCAAATGCATGTTGAAGCCTGAGGATGTGTTACCCAAGGCGGTCTAAGATGGCCTTATTGTGATGGGTTTGAGGGGTTGAATTAAGCTTCTGAGCTAAAAATGTTAGCGGCTTGGTATACTATTAATAGTATTTCCACGTGACACGGCGGCAATAACAGTTACTACCAATGTTGAAAGTTCTTGTACTAAATGTGTAGATCTATTCCTTCTACTGTCTAATTGTATGTCTCACTATATTACATTTGCTGCAAGTTGGCAGCCTCAATATTTTCTTAAATTAATCTCACTCACTTTCTCATACTTCTTCATGACTTGTTTAATAACTTGAGCTTTCTGTCTGCTGTTAAATATTTCTTCTTGATCTTCTATATATATATATGTATGGTATATGTTTCACTTTCACTTTTGTTTGACAACTGCAAGTTGTAGCGTTTTATTCCCTTGATTAATAAAGCAGTTTTGTGCAATGTTCCATTTTTATAATTTGATATTCTAGCTAATTAACATTTCTAGATATTTTAAAGATTTAGAATAACTGAGATTATAAATAATTTTTAGAAATTCAGTTTTATTCATATAATTAAATATCAAGTCTTATATTATGTTTTATTAACTTGTAATATACTTATTTTAATAATCTAAAGTAGCTCATATTTAATAGCTATGATTGACAAGATAAATAAAAAAAATGAATGGAAAAACATATTATAATTACTACTATTCTTCTTCATAATAGTAGTTTATAACTAACTTATTAAACTCTTGTTTTTAATTATAATAAATTTAACTTATTGTTTGTTTAGTTATATTCACTAATTTTAATTACTCAGCTAGCTGGTAGATTTGTATTTCTATGTAGGCAGAAGGTCTGATGTAGTTTATTTTATGAAACAATGTTATAAGTTTTAAAAATTAACTTTATGATATATATTCAATGATAATGACTTATTTGTAATTTCCTGACTATAAAAGCCATAGCTTATGAGCTGTTTATAATTTAATAATAATTTTTAATTTTGAAAAAACTAGTTAACTAAGCCTTGTTGCAAAGCTTACTTATTTCATCAAAGTTAATTATAGATAATTTAATTATTCTCTCATATAATTTTATATCTTCTTATGATATGTTATAAGAATTATATTGTTCATATATTATACAATAGAAATTTAAAAAGACTTCTCTCACTTATTCATAGATATTATTCATTCAACTAGTAATTTCTCTTCTGAAGAAGTTAACTTCCGCTTGTTGATTGCAGCTTTAAATCATGACTTAAATCCGTACAATCAATTAATTATATAAGGTGTTAATAGGTAACATCATAATCAGATGCTTGAAATTTGACTGGATCATAGGCACCAATAGTCAATTGAAGCCTTTCTTCGTAGTCAGGAGCTTGATCTTTTGATAATACGGCCACGTTGGATGATTCGATGTAAGTGGTGATTAGAGTGAAAAAATTGGTGCGTTGAATGATTTTGGTGAGTTTGCGTGAATGATTACGTTAACGCGATCTGATAAGAAAATTTAAACAAACAGCCACATCCCGATCTCATCTATCCAAGATATATTCATTCCAACAACCATTACCATCGCCAACACGACCACACCAGTCAACGTTTTATATCTCCAGTGTTATCTCCTGCTTGGTTTTCGGTATTCAACGCTCACCTAAACCCCCGACCCTTTTATTTTCACCGATCAAAAGGGGCGTCTTGGTTGGAGTAACGCACCACGTTACTGAAATATACACCACCCGTGGACCCGCAACATGTCAACCCTAGACGAAATTGCTTCGGAAGCCGCTTTCAACAGCCACATCTCCTCCCTTCCCCCATCCGCCCTTCTCGTATTATATTTCCACACTGCCTGGGCCGCACCATGCACTCAGATGCGCACCGTCCTCTCCACACTCGCCTCAACCTATCCCGCAACCACCCCGCCTTCCATCTCCTTCGTCAGCGTCAACGCTGAAGAACTCCCCGATATATCCGAACAATACGACGTCACCGCAGTTCCCTTCATCGTTCTTATCCGCGACTGCAAGACTCTACAGTCGCTCTCCGGCTCCGATGCGATTAAGGCACGTGCCGCCATCGAACAATATGCTGGCGTAGCTGCAACAGGCAGTAATACGGCGGGTGCAGAAAAGCAATCAATCCCTCCACCGCTCCAAACAGAGCCGAGAAAGGATGTCCACGCTCCCACCACATCTAATGCCCCTGGCGTCATCAACGGCGCAGAAGCATCTCCCAAACCAACGCGATCCACCAAGGAAGAGCTGTTCGCCCGACTGGAAGAGCTAGTGAAGGCTGCGCCGGTGATGTTATTTATGAAGGGGACACCAAGTGCGCCACGATGTGGGTTTAGCCGGCAGATTGTTGGCATACTCCGCGAAAACAGTGTGAAATATGGCTTCTTCAACATTTTGGCGGATGAGGAAGTGAGGCAGGGCTTGAAGGAGTTTGCTGATTGGCCGACATTCCCGCAGTTGTGGGTGAAGGGAGAATTGGTGGGCGGGCTAGATATTGTGAGTTTATTTCATCTTCCCCATTTGCTTTTCACCTATTTATTTTATATTATTTTATTTAACACCTCAATGAAAGCTAATTGGTAACTTAATTAAAATAACAACAGGTCAAGGAAGAAATCAATGCAAATCCGGACTTTTTGAAGGACTATTCAGTAGCACCCAAGGCGCCAGCATAGAGATTTTGATTTTCAGATTTTTTTTCTTCTTTTTTCTTTTCGTGTCTTTTCTTTCCTTCTTTCTTTTATTTCTCTCTCTCTCTCTCTCTTTTTTTTTTTTTTTTTTTTTTTTTTTTTTGCGCCTGATGAAATAGTACGATGACCATATAGTAAAGCAATGATATGATATTACGTCCAACTGGCCCTCTATCTGTTTTACTTACTGCGCTTTATCCCTTTCCTATCCCCTTGCATCTGTAAATTGATAGATACTCTGTATAGCAAGCATATTTTACCCTCTCTGGTTCTCCTAATATGATTTCGAACTAGTCTAAATAAACAAAGGTAGTCACAACGAATGTGCATGTATCCAAAAAAATATGGAATCCATAAGGTTCTATTTCTCCACATTTCTCTACATTGTTCATCTAGCAAAGATATAACCCTACATCTCCCTGGAGTTGTTTATGCTGATCAAGAAGGGGTTACAATTTTTCATCGATAGATTATTCCGAGAGCACATCGCCACGGCAATGATAATATTTTGTTTCTTCATCTTTGAACTATCCGTCTACGTTTGATTGTCTTCATTTGCGACCTCCTCATTGGGAAGGACTTCCCCAGGTCGGGGAACTATGCGCTTAGTCGAAATTTCAGGAAACTGTTCACTGATTATGCGGAGCTTCGATCTCAGAGCATCTTCGTCCACATACGCACCGCGCAGCCATCGTTCATCGCTGCTCTTCCCGTCGCTCGCAGAAGACAAATCAAATGCATTTCGCGCATGGACCACGCGGCGGTTCTGAAATATGACACATTGCCCGGGCTCCAGTTTAACCTGTAATATGTTTTCGGGCTTTGATATTTCTGTAGCAAAGGCATGCATAGCCTTGATGTACTTTTGTACATCCCGGTGCTCCTTCAGATATTCTGAAAGGTAGCTAGGTGCCTGGAACGGCGGGGAATAGTTGACACGGTTAATGTAAGCGCGCAATGTTGCTCCGGAAGAGCTGGTTAGCCACTCTCTCTCGCCGTCAATCTCGATTGTCCGGTGGGAGTATTCGTAATGCTGGTTGTTGTTCTTGTACTCGAAGCGGGTGGGAACATTGCAAAGGGTGTCGAAGTAATAGGGGTAGTTGTTTAACAGATTTATTGCGGCCTGTAGTGTGTCTGAGAAAAGGGATTCGCCGCCCGAGAAAGAATTTCGTAGACAATGCAGTAATTGATATCCCGGTGGGTCTTTCATGTATAACAAGTCCATGTGAAAGTCAAGGCGCTTGTTGGTATAAGCGACGTTTTTGGCATCTGGAACGCTGCGCACATCCCATGTCTCGCCGTAGAAGGAGTTACGCAGTGGGCCCATGCGTGTCGCAATCTTCTCAACCATCTCTGCTGACTCCGGGATGTCTTTAACGAACATTATGCCAAACTCATTCAAACTACGCATAGCCAAGGCAAACTTGGTCTCATCTTCCATATAATCCTTGAATGATACCCAATGCTGATGTTTTTCAATGAGCGATTTATCCCACGACGTGCGCTTTCGAATCTTGGCTCGGAAATACTTTTCACCAGCAGACAGGGCAGTCAATTGATCAGCGGAATACGTAGAGATATGAGATTCGTCATAACCAGCAATGTCATTTATCCATGTCACAACCAGTTTACCATTTTGAACCTCGGCAGTCCTCGCCTTAATGTCCACGGGTATATCTGACATGCGGAAGTCTCGTTGCTTAGTTGACGAGTCCACGCACTTGGCACAGGTACATGCATCCCGCAAGCGAATACCCGAATATATATAATATGCATTATTCCCCAATTTGACAGTCACCCAACCTAAACTCCCGACTTCTGCGGACTCCATGTTTTTCACGATGAAGGACCGTAGCTCAGTGGGAAACGTTCGTGAGTTCTTGTGGTGGGACATCAGTTTTATCGGGTATTTATTCTGAGCTGCATCACTATAACCTGCTCGTAGCAGTGAAATTGATGGGCCCTGCGTCCTGAGAGCTGTCCAAAACCCGTATGTCGAGGCGAGCCTAAAACGGACCTGGTGCAGCGGTAAAAGACCAAGCGACATGGCGCCAATCCCGAGAAGTGGAATTGGGCGAGGAGAAGTAGGAACGAACAAGGAATCCGAGGGGGCAAAAGAGCGCCCAATTATCGCTGTCACAGCTGATATATCACGAACCGAGTTGAGGTTGAAAGAGGGCTGGCTGTAAGCTACAGTTAACGCCCCGACAGATATAAAAAACTTCACGCGGAGTGCCGTTATCACGTGATCCAGAAGGTGTTTTCAGTCCGGAATTATATTTTGTTTTGATTGCGGCGAATTCGGATATTAATTTACATGTTCGTTATTTTTCAAGCCTCCAATTCCCCAGCCGAGATTAATATGTGTACAAGGAACTCTCTTATCCCTGGCTGTCTCTTCTAAATATCGCTGGTAAACCCGTGAAATTTCTTCCTTCGCCGTTTTGAGGGAGGACAACTGCTCTGTCCCGGTCTACCACTTGGCCGAACTCCGCATATTGTATGTCAGCCGGAGGAGAACATCTCAATGAAGAAGTGGGTTTGGCATACTTGATTTGATGCATATATATATTTGTGTTAAATAATCCTCTTTGTTAATTTTGAATGCTAAGCCTCTTATCTTTCGCAGGGTGACCGTTCTCAGGTAGTAGTGGCGGGCGCAACAGCTGGCCTGGTCTCCAGGTACGTACGTATGGAGTATATCTTTAAGCCAAAATACATGGCGATGTATGGTCAGTATATTCACGCGATACACAGATTCTGCATTGCACCCCTCGACGTTGTCAAGATTCGCCTCCAGCTCCAAATCCACTCCCTCTCCGACCCTCTCTCCCATCGCGACGTCAAAGGCCCCGTGTACAAAGGCACGCTTTCCACACTCAAATCCATCGTCCGCGACGAGGGTATAACGGTACACTTTCTCCCCTCCCATTCTCCTACACACCACCAACGACCAAAAGAAAAAAGAAAAAAATTTTACATGTAAAACTAACAAACCTCTCAAACCCCCAGGGCCTCTGGAAAGGCAACATCCCTGCTGAACTCCTATATATCTGCTATGGCGGCATCCAATTCACAACCTATCGCGCAATCTCACAAACCCTGCCCACATACCTCCCCCAACCTATAACCACCTTCATCAGCGGCGCCGTAGCCGGTGGCCTCGCCACCGCTGCAACCTACCCCCTCGACCTCCTCCGCACCCGGTTCGCCGCCCAGGGAAATGACAAAATATACACCTCTCTCCTCATGAGCTTGCGCGACATAGCCCGCACGGAAGGCTACAGGGGCTTCTTCCGCGGCTCCACTGCCGCCATTGGTCAAATTATCCCGTACATGGGCCTGTTCTTCGCGACGTATGAATCTGTGCACGTGCCGTTTGCAGAACTGCAACTGCCGCTTGGCAGCGGCGATGCGGGCGCGGGAATCGTGGCGAGTATAATTGCGAAGACGGGCGTTTTTCCTTTGGATCTTGTTCGGAAACGGTTGCAGGTTCAGGGGCCAACGAGGGGGAGGTATATTCATACGAATATACCCGTGTATTATGGGGTTTGGAGGTCGATGAGGGATATTGTGGCTCAGCAGGGGGTTAGAGGGGTTTATAGGGGTTTGACGGTTAGTTTAATTAAAGCTGCGCCGGCGAGTGCGGTGACGATGTGGACGTATGAGCATGTTTTGGGGTTGTTGAAGGAGAAAGGATAAGTTTAGATTTTTATCTTGTCTCTCTCTCTCTCTCTTTTCCTTCTTTTTTTTTTTTTTTTTGAAGATTGGGTATTTGGGTTCTACTCGTTAATTACTTCTTTTCTAATTTCTAATGGGTAATTATTAATAATATGGTTTTATGTGTACAATGGGTGTTGGTGCTATCGTTTTTGCGCATATTATCCATATGGTTATGGAGGGCTCATGGGCAAGATATACTTGCAACTATACCCTTGGAGATGCATCTGGAGACCAAGTATTATATATATATATATATACTTTGTCTTCCAAATTTCACATTGCATTCATCCAATGGACGAGCCATAGCATTGTGCTAACCACATATCCCGGAAAAACAGAGTAAACTTTGTTGTTTTTCCTCCATCCAGGACCCCTATATCCCAAACCCTGTTACATGTACCATTTGCATCTAATCATCAATGGCAACTGTCCATCATATCCAATTACATCAATAAAGAACAACCCAGGTAAATATATGGTTCAAGAAAGGAATTTATTTCCTATGTATGTCCTATTATCCCCATAACTCTCGGGCTTTCAACTTCGACCATCACCAGACTCAACCCCCCACACACTCAACATAGCATAGAAAAGAAAGAAAATAGAATAGTCTCAAAAAAGCGAACTTGGATTACAAAATAACGTATCTCAAAAGGAGGGCAGCTGGCAACTTGCACTAGCAGAAAAGGACAAGAAAGGGAACAAGTGATGCAGGGCAAAAGTTATCAAACAGGTGGGGGGTGTATCATAGGCTCAGTTTTAAAACAAACCTAAGCTAAGGCTTCAATGTGTGACGCTGCTATAGACTATTCTGGTTTTTTTCTTTTCATACCGCGTTGGTGTGCATTAATAACTCTTCCTTCTAATACTCAAGTCCCTCATCACCCTCCGTATCCAAGCTATCACTAGCAACTTCCTCATAATCCTTCTCCAATGCAGCAAGATCTTCACGCGCCTCAGAGAATTCACCTTCCTCCATACCCTCACCAACATACCAGTGTACAAAGGCGCGTTTCGAGTACATAAGGTCGAATTTGTGGTCGAGACGGCTCCAGGCTTCAGCGATAGCGGTGGTGTTGGACAACATGCTGACAGAGCGGTCGACAGGGGCAAGTTCCCCACCTGGTACGCGCATTGGCTTCTGGTAGTTGATGCCGATCTTAAAGCCAGTTGGACACCATTCGACGAGGTTGAATGAGGTCTTGGCCTTGAGAGATGCAACAGCTGCGTTGCAGTCGCGGGGGACAACATCTCCGCGGTAGAGGAGGGCGACGGCCATGTATTTTCCATTACGGGGGTCACAGACGACCATTTGGTTGTTTGGCTCGAAACCTGAAAGTTAGTGTTAATATCTGCCTCACATAATGTTTCAGGGATCAATATTTACATTGGAAGGTAAGGTCGTGGACCTTGAAGCTTTCGTGGGAGCTTCTGTTGCTGGAAACAACGGGGGCGTAGCTGATGAGAGGATAGTGAATACGAGGGTAAGGGACCAAGTTGGTCTGGAACTCATTGAGATCAACGTTCAGGGCGCCATCGAAGCGCAAGCTGGAAGTGATGGAGCTGACAACTTGGGCGATGAGGCTATTGAGATGCTCATAACCTGGGCGGGGGATATCAAGGTTTCGGTGGCAGATGTCGTAGACGGCCTCGTTGTCGACAAGGAATGTGCAGTCGGAGTTCTCGATGGTGCTGTGGGTGGAGAGAACGGCGTTATACGGCTCAACAACGGCGGTCGAGACACGGGGGGCTGGGTACACAGCGAATTCGAGCTTGGACTTTTTGCCGTAGTCGGTGGAGAGACGTTCCAAGAGGAGGGCACCAAAACCAGAACCGGTACCACCACCAAACGAGTGGAAGATCAAAAATCCTTGGAGGGACGAGCAGTTATCTGTTGCAAGTTCGCCTTAGTACAAGTTTTCCTCACGCCAAAACTATACTATATAAAGAAATAGAATAGACCAAAGGACCAAAACAGAATATATCCATACCAGCAACACGACGAATGCGGTCAATGACACTGTCGACCAGTTCTTTTCCGATAGTGTAGTGACCGCGAGCATCTGTATTCTGAGAGTTAGCGCAAGCTTTTAAGCCCAGTTACAATGAGATACACATGTGTAATAAAATGCAGCCTGAAGAAGTGATCCGTACAATTATTGGCAGCATCCTCCTTTCCGCTAATCAACATCTCAGGGTGAAAGAGCTGGCGATAAGGTCCGGTGCGAATCTCATCTATTGGCTTTAGAACTTGTAAGCAACTACCATCCCATTCAATGTTTTATATGCTCTAGGGTATATAAAAACATATCGACATACTGAAGGGTCCAGATCAACGAAGATGGAACGGGGGACATATTTGCCACTGCCAGTCTCTGTGAAGAATGTCTCAAAGGAACCGGCTTCGCCAATATCAGTGGCTTCAGGGTTCAGACGACCATCAGCCTTCAAACCGTGCTCGAGGAGGTATCTGAATAAAGACAATGTTGCGTTGAGAGTTAGTTATTGGGGGATGATTTTTTTGACAGCCCGGGAGATAGGGTAGGAGGAGAAAGGCGGTGAGGAAAACCTACAGTTCCCAAGCACTGTTTCCAAGCTGGGTTCCAGCCTGGCCAATATGGAGATGGCAAACCTGATCGTGGGGAGTAAATTGTCAGCAGGAGTATTATGTATACTTTGGACGGAAAGGTTTTATGCACGGGTGATTGTATAAGGAAACATTTTGGGGAATGGATGAGGTTGTCGTGATTTTGTTGTGTGTGTGTCGGCAGAATAGCGAGCGGCACAGCAGGGCCAAACGCGGCTGACACGCCCAATGGCCAGGGGTAAACAAAGGGTTCATCAAGAACGTACCTCGCCTCTCATGGTGACAGATGTGGTTTAAAACGGACTGGATGGAGGGAGTACGAGAAGGAGAGAAGAAGCAGGGGTTAACAATCCCCACAGGACGGTCTCGGATTGGGATGAAGAGGAGAGGAGGAGAGCGAGTTGAGAAGTTGAAGAAGATGAAGAAATTCGGATGTTGATGTTGAGATGTTGGGGAGAAGAGCGAAAGGCCCGATCGGGTTAGCGTGAGAGAACGTCACGTGGAATCAGTTGGTTAGGTCAGCAGCAGTGTTGTGTGCTTCTTCTCCAAACAGTGCAAGTCTTTTTAACTCTCTGTATTTGAAAGACAGTTACAGTAACAAAAAGGCAAGTCAGCTAGTCAATACATTCCTTATATTTTAACTATAATATAAAAGAGAGTGACTGGTGGACTATACCTTGTGAGATATGTCTATTTCATTCTGGCATGCAGAATATTGTCAAACCCAACCCCGTGTTCATTTTAACTCCTTGTGTTAAGACCGAGGATGCTGGATTTACACCTGACCCGTTCCGTGTCTCCCAGCTGGCAAATGCGGGGTCCATAAAACTGTATTATCCGAAAATAACTAGCTTTGAAGATAGGGCAAATTAATGTTGTTGTTTGTTGAATGAATGGATTAACCTGTTATCGGATGCTGCTGTCGAATATCCTTGCCCTAGATACATCCCAAAATGTCCTCCATCGGGCAGACCGAGTTACCCCCTTTAAAACACCACACGACGTTGGATTGGACATCGAAAACCATGGAAGGACGAGTGCCATTTTGGCAGGAAAACGCATTCTACGACATCTTCTAGAATCGGATATCCATCCCAATCCCACGTCGGAAGTCTGATTCCATCCCGAGAAATGGATATTAGAATGGTATCATACAGCTGCGACCTTCGCTGATGAAATTCGTCTCCCCTCTTTTCTGTACGCAGCAGTGCCTCCTTGTCTTCTTATTTCTTGGAGATAGAGCTCCAAATTGACATCTTTGTCGTGCAGATAAAGATGGTGCTAATGTTTAGGGTGTAATAACTATGTCTGATACAGCATGACTTGTCTTCCAACTATTGGC
This sequence comes from Paracoccidioides lutzii, assembly GCF_000150705.2. Lineage (NCBI taxonomy): Eukaryota > Fungi > Ascomycota > Eurotiomycetes > Onygenales > Ajellomycetaceae > Paracoccidioides > Paracoccidioides lutzii. The sequence goes on along the minus strand of NW_015440949.1, from coordinate 1,090,303 downwards.
TTCTTGAGAACCACCCCCTTCCAACACCGCCACCATCACCCAAGTTGGTCATTATTCTAGGTCCTGATTCTCTCCGTCATCATACTCTCCATTTCTTCCATTCCATTTAGCGCTTTATTATTAATGCCTGCGTATCGATAGAGTTTGTTTAATATCCATGTATCTAATAACCCCACCATCCTTATCCAGGTTACACTTTGCAACATGGTTCAAACGGAAAATTTGTTAAGTGTCACTGAATTTTTCATTGAACTGTACACCCATCTGATACCTCGGCAACGGTTTGGCTAAGAAGAAAGGATCTCCTTACCCCCGTTTTGTGATGGAAGGACAGTGGGCAATTGCTTGATTTTATACGCCTGATTATGGAGAGATATTAATATTCCTAGGAATCCAGGGTTAGGGACCACGCGAAGGGGTTGCACAATCGTTATTGGCCTACCGTGGGGATGGATGGTGGATCTCTACTTAGTTACTTGGGATGATGATGCCATTGGAAGCAAGGCAGGTTTGGTGAGGGCTCACATCACGGCAACACCTTAGGTGCTTGAGCTGCCCCGGTGGTTCATACCATGCAGCTAGTCAAAATATCAAGATGTGAACTTCCATACCTGATATCTCTGAAGAATATTGACATCGGATCACACGATAACCCCGCCCCCGCATCATGCAAGCTTTGCAAGCATTGCACCGAAAATCTCGATTACGTGTGCAAGGGTGCCGAAGCACTCTACAAGGAGGCCCAGTGGCGAAATGAACGCGTAGACCAGAAAAAGATCCCCGGTAATTATCGGGCGACAGCGGGAAGGTTAAAATTCAATTGAGAGTGATTGACCAAAGGATGGGTGGTTGGTGTGAAGAGATGGAGAGATGAAATAAAAAGTCCATTCGTGTAGTTAATTCTATAAATATCCGCCAAAAGGCGTTTAACTAGGGATGAGATTCAGAGATATGAGATGGATATAGGACATTCTTAGTTACATTCTCTCCAGTAACTATATAATTTGTTGTATCTATTACTCTCTCCCCCCCTTGTTGTTCATACCTTTTTTTCTAGGGCCCTTCTCCCTGGCACTCAACACCCGGTAAGCTCCAAGCCTTCGGGGCGGGTGGCGGCTTTAGCTGACGATGACGTCAGGGCCCCTACTGTAACCAGCCATGTGGGTAGTAACTCGAACATGCGTGGAGAATTTTGGAACAAATGTAATATGGGTGGGTTCTGTATAGACTAAAAGGTCCTTTATATCTCTTCCCTTTTCCTGCTCTTATAAATTGCTTGTTCGCATAGCAGAATAAACAGTAAGAGTAATACGTAATCATTAATAGAAAGCAATGACTCAAAACGGTTCATCAATCACTATTGGTTGCTCGAAGCTCAGCAATCCCCTGGCCCTGAAACTCCTTGCCGAGAAAGGATCAGCAGTCCCCAGCGCCTGGGCAGCATCCCGGGAAGCTCCACGAAAGCTCAAACGGTGCAGAATCAAGGAACGTATGCTAGCAATCCCACAGGTTATTGGGGGAGCTTCAACGAAGATGCCTGTGCTAAAGACGAATGACAGTGCTTCGCCGCGCCCCACTGCTCTCTTGTCACCCATGTATGCATATTTTCGTGTCGGAAATTGTGTTGGGGGGAAGGGAGGGGTAGTTGTGAGAAGATGGACGTGTACAAGACCCAAGGAGAAGTGGCATTTCAAAGTTGTAATTCTGTTATTTTTTATAAACTGTTCTATAACGATCTTGCTGTACTCTATAATTACTCCGTACCGAGTAGTTTAAACATCTGATGATCACTGATAGGCTAGAAGAGAAAACTTTCTCTTTTGACACAGCCATTGACAGGCATTTTAGCCACCACTCGTTTTCTTTTAACCAATTTCTCATCATCTCCTTGCTTTCTCTCTACCCACCTGCCTACATTCATTTGGTGTTGCCTGCAGCTGCATATTGTGTTTCTTGGTTAATAATAACCTACATCTTGCATAATCGCATATTCGTCATTCGATTATCGCTCCCCTCACCCACCATCGGTCAGGCTTCGATGCATCATTCTAGCAGCTTATTCAATTCTTCGCCAGCTTCACTCCTATTATTCCTAGATGCGTCTTACGTATAGTATCCAAATCACAAGCAAGGTTCGATCGTTTCTCTACCCTTCTTTCCGGCTATCTGCTGTTCCTCTAGGCTTGCGCCGAAGAAAGCGTGAACAAGAACGCGCGTTGTCGTTCCAAGTTTTAAAAGAGTTTCCGTCAGCGCAGCCTGATAACCCTTGCAGCGGTTGAAGTTGGCGAAGAAGAAAACCTAACAAAGGGAGAGCAATCAGAAAGAGAAGAGAAAAGAAAAAGAAAAGAAAAGAAAAAGAAAAAGAAGAGAGACAAAGGAAGGGGGACCACAAGGGACGAGCTTCTACCCCTTGCTCGCCATGTCCGCGCCAGTTGATGACTCCTCGGAACCGAAACCACTCAATGAGAAGACGGACAGATATAATTCCAGCTCCTCAGAGGACGGTACAGTGGTGAACGATGGATCATATCCTCCAAAACAAACGAACGCGGCAGTTAATGTAGCAATGGAGGAAGAGCCGCATTCTCCCTGCCGTTCCCCGTCGCAGCACAGGGAGATTGCTAGTCGTCTAGATGATGAATTGGCTATGATGGAGGCAGAGCGTGTCGTGTCGTCACTCGATAGAAAGTTATCTACGCATGAGAAAATTGGCCGTTCCATGTCCTTACCGCGCAGCCGCTCGAGGCGCTCTGAACCTGTCGACGAATTCGAAGCGGCAACAAACCCGCTGCATGAACAGGCTGCCATTTTCAACCCACCCGAGAACCCAACAACAAGCTTGGCCAAGTGCTTCAAAAAGATTCATGAATCCAGTTTCTTGGTTCGCTATTTCACTTATATTACTCCACTGGTTTTGATCCTTCTCATTCCACTATTGGCTGGCTTATTTGCCTTTCCAAATGCAAATGTTGGTGGTGTACAGCTACTATGGTTCTCCGTGTGGTTGGAGATTGTCTGGCTCACCCTCTGGGCTGGTCGCATCGTTGCCAAATGCCTCCCTATCCCCATGAGCCTGATAGCGAGTATACTCACCAACAATGCAAAGAAGTGGCGTGATTTGGGGAAGCAGCTTGAACTTCCCGCAACTCTTTTCTTCTGGTGGCTCGGAATTGAGGTATCCTTTTTGCCAACTATGACAAACCACCATATCGACGGGAATCGTGCTACCAGATCATGGGAGGTTGTCGTCAATAAAATCATTGTTTCCATTTTTGTGGGCGCAACTGTCAACTTTATTGAGAAGATTATCATCCAGCTGATAGCCATAAGCTTCCATCTTCGCACGTATGCGGATCGCATTGAGATTAACAAATTCCAGATCGGAAGCTTGGCCAAGTTATATGCCTATTCCAGGGAAAAAATTACATTGCAAGATCGCGACTTTGAAGAATCTCCGCCGCAGAGCTCTGGCACGCGGACTCCCATGCAATATGCTGGAGTCGCACAACGGGTTGCGCGATCAGCCTTAAACCGGGTCGGGGACGTCGCCGGAGCAGTTGCCGGCGATTTCATAGGGAAGAAGGTTGCTAAAAGTTACCATCCTCACCAAGTCGTGCTGAATCTCCTAAGCACAACATCCGGCAGCCAGGTTCTTGCCCGCCGCCTATACCGGACTTTTGTCCGCGAAGGATTTGAGACCATCTTCTCAGGGGATCTAAAGGCAGCATTTGAAAATGGAGACGAGGCAGAGGCCGCTTTTACCATGTTTGACAAGGATATGAATGGCGACATTTCCATGGAGGAACTGGAGGCTGTCTGTGTTGAAATCGGCAGGGAACGCAAGTCCATCACTGCCTCACTAAAGGATCTCGACTCCGTCGTTTCCAAGCTTGATAATGTCTTGGCCTTCATCGTTGTTGTTGTTACTATTCTTGTGTTTTTGTCTCTGATTTCTCCGTCCACTGCTGGTGTCTTGACTTCCGCTGGTTCTACGTTACTAGCACTCTCCTGGCTGTTTTCTGCTACAGCCCAGGAGTTCTTGCAGGCAAGTATTATTCCATCACAAGTCTTACCCCTATTCCCACTCCTGTGCTAACAAACTTCTGCAGTCAATCGTATTCGTCTTCATCAAGCATCCGTTTGACGTGGGAGATCGAGTCTCAATCTACGGAAATACCGGCGCAGCTTTAACCGGTGACGACTATTTCGTGAAAGAAATTGCTCTGCTTTATACGGAATTTAAGAAGATGGAAGGACATGTGGTGCAGGCACCTAACAGCTATCTCAACACGCTTTTTATATTAAACCAACGGCGAAGTGGGGCCCTGGCAGAGGCCGTCCCCATCGTCATCAAGTTCGGAACCACACTTGAGCAGATTGATGCCCTACGTCTACGGCTCACGGAGTTCGTCCGCTCTGAGAACCGCGAGTATCAGGGTAAAATTCTCACTGAGTTGCGACAGGTGACTGAGAACTTCTCCATCACCCTCAACGTTGTCTTCTTCTATAAATCGAACTGGCAAAACGAACTGCTTCGTCTGCAACGTCGCAACAAGTTCATCTGCACTCTTATGCTCGTTCTACAGGAAGTCGGCATTGAAGGACCGCGCATGAACATGATTGGCGCGAGGCAAGAACTGCCCTATCACATTTCCCACCAAGGCGCTCCACCCGCATATACAAACGGAAGAGGCCCCGATTCGTCCATGCCCGATGAACCGACCGACCCACAGCTAGTGGCCGAATCCCGCGACGCCTTAGGAGACCTGGGCCATGCTCATTCCACCGGCCTGAACAGACATGCATCCATCCTCCGCCGCCGTTCCTCCACAACCATGAATTCCCGCGCCAGACAAGGATCCCTTTCCAAACGCGTCGACTTCTCCTTAGGCATGAGCGAACTCAGTGCGGAAGACTCCATGTCAGACGTCCACACCGACCGCCGGCATCCAAAAGTCAACGACATAATCCGCAACGCGAACCGCGAATCTGCAGAGCGCCGCCGGAAAGAGCAAGAAGAAGCCGAAGCGCAACGCCGCGTTTCTGAGCTGGAAGAGTCCCGCTCCCGCAGTTCGGTGGATTCACATCCGTCACGTCTCGTTGCCTCCGCGGGCCTTCCACCCACGCACGGTAGCCTGTCGTCCCCTATCCACCGTGAACGTTTCTTCTCACGCCTGGGTTCACGTTCTTCCAGGAAAGGGAAGTCAAGTGTCCGTAACAAGGACCCTGTGACGGCCGACACGGAGCTGATGGAGCAAGGACGCTACACGGGACTGAGTTATTTCCCTTCGCATGATCCGCTAGATCCCCAATCGGGTAGCGATTCGACCCCCGCTGGACAGGATGATAATCTTTTAAATCACCCACCTTCGCCGGGTACAGGTGATAGGAGGTAGAATTCAGTCCTGTTGGTGATGTGAAGGACTGAAAGATGGGGGGCGTTTAGTTTGTTTGGTATTATTTAATATAGATCTTTTTTCTACTACCAGTTTATTATTCCTCCGATTGGGCGTTCAGCATTTTACTTTGTTTTTCCTATTTTCTTGAATCATGTTACCAACGGCATGACGTATCCACGCATGACCCTTGTTACCCTGGTTCTAACCGTCCTCACGATTTATGTCTTCCTTTCGTCAATTCTTTTCCATTATTTTTTCCCTTGTCTGTTTGCCTTTTAATGTCAGACATACTCAGGTTTTTTAGACTTATTTTTTCTGTTTTCCCTATTTCATTGTCGATATCACAGGGGTTTTTCTTGTCATGGTCAGAAGGGTCTTGACTACCATTATTTCTTTAGTTAGATTAGATGGTTTTTTTTTTTAGATCTCAAATTGGCCGGGTATATTGCATGGTATATGGTTTGGATTAACGGATACAGCTACTAGAATTGGGGGCATACATAATAATAAATTGGTAACATGGGTAACCAGCTCCAAAATGATGATAACCATATTTCTGTGTTTGAAGAGGAAAAGTTGACTTGTTCGAAAAATATAAGTCAATTCTCTCATCATGTCAATCTCATCTAATCATGATAGCCATCTGCTCATGCAATCCGCTGCAATAATATTACATTACACATGTATCTCAAATTTTAAGGCCGGTTTTTTAATCCTTGTTTAACAAGGGGTAAATTGCCCGTCGTTCCAAGGTTGGCGGCCAACCAGGGGGTGGTTGACTACGAAACAAACTTAGGGTTCTCCTTGGTGACTTTTAAGAGCTTGAAACCTCTTCCCCCCCTCCCCAATGATTCCTTTCCATGATGCTTGGGCCTCGTTGTATATGTTTGTTTGCTATGTGTGCGGTGTTTCCCAGTTCTTTTTTCTTTTCCCCCACTCCATTGCCTCCGTTAGTTGTTGCTGTTAGGTGTTCAATCACCGGAATACCGCGTTGTCGCGACTGAAAACATAGTGACCCATATCTACCTCAGTCCCTGGCAAACATTCAATCTGTCCCTCTGTGGGCTATATGGGTACAGTATAGAAACAAAGTATGCGTCAATATTTATTAGCGAAGAATTTTCCAAGCTTGTTATGAAATCTGCAGACATCAATTGTCCCTCAATTGCCCCCGCCTTCTGCGGGTCTGAGGATTCGATCTCCGCTGCTCCGTCGAGTGCAGTGTCTCCGCCTGTTTGCGCTTTGCACAACCAGAAAACATCTCAACCTGAATCTGGACCTCTATTTAAACCCTTGCCTCCAACGCCATGTCAAAGAGACTCCGAAATCGATATCACTGCGTTACCACAGATCACTGATGAAGATGAAGAATACCTTCGACATCCCCTCTTCCCCCCGCTTCCGGAATACAAACCTCCCTCCGCGCTCGCCAGCATCCAATGGTATGCTTTCCGTGCTATATCCTTCTCCTTGTCATTAACGTTTCTTGGGGGCATCGTTCTTGCGGCCGTCGTGAGCAGTGGCTTAGCTGCGACGAAGGGCCAATATATCCGCCTTTGCGGCCGTGATCCAGACAAGACCAGGCCATTCTGGAAGGAGGAACGCAAAAGGCAAGTTGCACGGGAGATTGCTGCGCATGAATGGATATATGAAAAACGGACTCGAATGGCTGTTGGCGCAGAGGCAGGTTCCAAAGCAGAGGATGAAGAGCGCAATGTTGGAATTACTGAAGCCAGCTACGAGCCAAAGGAGGGCGGTCCGGATCCCCTTGTTTGCGATATTGCTTATTATGCTCGACGAGTTGGGCTGGATTCGGAAACTTATAGGGTCCAAACGGAAGATGGTGCTATTATTACTCTATGGCATCTGTATAACCCGAAAGAATACTCTCCACTGTCCCCGACTGATAGGGATTGCATTGGTCCACCCAGTTCCCTACAGGTACCAAAAGTAGATCTACAAGGCCTCACCGCGAATGGGGATAGAAAGTACCCTATTCTCATGATCCCGGGCCTGCTCCAGAGTGCCGGAGCATTCTGCACAAATGACGATGACAGTCTCGCTTTCTTCCTCACCAAATCAGGCTACGACGTCTGGCTCGGTGGCAATCGTTATGGTTTCCATCCAGAGCATCTCTCCTTATCTCCGTCAGACCCCCGCTTCTGGTCCTGGACCGTCAGAGATATGGCCGCCCTCGATCTCCCAGCTCTAGTCAACCGCGTTCTCTACGAAACTGGCTTCGAAAAACTGGCCCTCCTCGGTCATTCACAGGGTACAACAGAGTCATTCCTCGCACTGTCGAAAAATATCCAACCCTCCCTCGGCTCTCGCATCAGTATCTTTTGCGCTCTCTCACCTGCCGCCTACGCTGGACCCCTCGTCAACACGCCCTATCTAAAATTCATGCGCATGATCCCTGCATCCTGCTTTCGTATTATCTTCGGAATCCACGCCTTTATCCCCTTTATGTTATCCATGCATACCCTCCTTCCCGCTTCCTTCTATGGAAGAATGGGCTACACAGTCTTCTCGTACCTGTTTAATTGGTCAGATTCCCGCTGGGATCGTGGGTTACGCTCACGCTTCTTCCAATTTAGTCCCGTCTATGTGAGTGCTGAGTGCATGCGCTGGTGGCTGGGTAAGGGCGGCTTTGCAACGCATGGTTGCATCTTGAGTACCAGAGAACAGATTGCGCGAGAGGATGCGGAGGATTCACGCGAAGACGCACAGGCTCCGGAGAAGGAACTGGAAGCTGGGGATGTTATACCCAATGTCTCGCCGTCCACAGGTGTTGATGCTGATGATGGCGCCGCTTGGTACGATGAACGTGTCCCGCCAATAGCACTGTGGATTGCTGGCTTAGACGACATGGTTGATGGCCGGCGGTTATTACGGCGACTGAAGAGCCGGCGCGAGCCTCATGTTCGTGTTGTACATGCAAAAGTTATTGAAGAGTATGAACATTTGGATGTGATCTGGGCGATAGATTCTGTGGAGAAGGTTGCTGTGGAGGTGAGAAGGGTTATTTGGGAATGTGTGGAGGACGATGTTCGACGTATTTGTCGAGTCCCTGTGATGTAGGGTCATGGATTGCTGTGGTTTTTGGTGAGAGGGATTGGCTGTCGAGCATTAGAGAGGTTTTCGGAGATATATGTGGTAGGGGGTGTAGATATACTCTATGTGTATGTGTTTTGGACTGACTATAGGGGCATTGGGTAGATATTATCATAATGATAGGTGCACAAATATAGCAGGGGGAATGAATATACATCAGTTTACAGAATATATATGCATATACATAAATCAACCACACGTCGTGATTTGAGTGCCAATATATGTATATAGAGCCCCGATTGGCACGCGCATTTTTATTACTCTACAAGGTCGGATCACTGCCTTCTTAAAGTGAAAATCGTTTGCAAAAGTAAAGATATATGATGTTGGCAGCCTGGGATCACTTCCAGCGCAGAAGTTTGCTTGCTTCCACCACGGCTTGCGCATGATTCATAGTAAGGGCCGACCAACGGTCAGTGACAGCTGAGACGCTTGGGTGGAGTGTGGATCCTCCCGGTCGGAATAATTCCGATCTTTTAGATCAAAAATATACTTGAAATTTCGCTCACAGCTCGTTTGCCGTGATATAAATAGTAGGTCGGTAAATGGGCTTTAGGGTCTCTCGCGTAGAATTTCCCTGCGTGAAATGCGTGAAAACTTCCATAGTTACTGTAAACACAGACTTTCAACGCAGCATTGGATTTTAAGACGTCATGTAATTAATTTTAATTCTATAATATCATTCTTTTTCTGTGAATTGACTGGCGGGCTTGTAATCTGGATCCATTCTCGTCTCGATTCGGCGAATAACTTTGGCGGGGTTCCCAGCAACGAAATGGAACGGCGGGACATCCTGATTAAAATAAGTAAAAAAATAAAAAATAAATTAATTAATTAAAAGTAAGGTTCGTTACTACAAACCGGCAGTTACAGGGAAAAAAAGTTAAAGTCAACAAATAGAGAGAGTATAAATATACCTTGGTCACAACCGAGCCAGCACCCACGGTGCTTCCTCTCCCAACTCTAACACCTGCTAAAATGATGGCACTCCCCCCTATCCAGACATCGTCTCCAATATGCACCTCCTTTCCGGCTTCTGGACCCTCAATCCCATTTCGTACTGCAGGATCTAAGGGATGGGTTGCCCCGTAGATGCAAACATTGGGACCAATCAATACCCGCTCCCCAATCGAGACAAGACATGTATCGAGAACAAGGATGTTAGAATTTAGAAATGATCCCTTTCCAACCTTGAAGTTGAGCCCGTGATCCACAGAGATTGGAGGATCGACCACCGGATCCGTTTCCTGAAACTGTTTTTCATCTTGTTCAGGATCTGGATTGACAGGCGGAAGGGCACGGGTGTCCCCAGTAATGCTGTTTCCCGATATCAACAAATCTGCTATCATAGCGAAAGAATATGGAGTGGGTCAACACTCACTCTCTCCACAGCTCCACTCTGCGTCGCCGAGAGACATTGCCGGCTTGATTGAAACTCTCGCAGGCCTGCTTGCAACGTTGACGATTTGCCTGTAGATCGGCATCCCATGCCCAGTAGAGCTCTCCGTTGAGCATTTTCTGCCATTCTTTCGATGCGGTCATGATATCCGCTGACGATGCATTCGAATGGCAATTCAAGCGTGCTTCTTTTTGCTTTGATATGTGTGCTCTGCTGGAGAGATACGCACATACAGGGATGTAGCTTAAGTGAAGTTGTTATTTTGTGGCTTAACTAGATAACTAGCTAATAGTTAACTAAGCAGATCACCCAATTTGAGAGCGGATGTTAAAACATTCAGTTTGAACTGTAATTATCAATTACAACAATAAAAAATATTCTATTAAAAATTAAAAATACTAAAACTAGAACATCTTATTCTTGTATATTCAATAATATCACAGTTACTACATCTGTAATACTTATTATTATGATAACGGAATAGAAACATGAGATTTATATAGCTAAGTAATTATACTTTTAACAAGACTCTAAGCAGCTAGCTTCTTTTCATTGAAATCTTCTTGTGTTGAATTAATCTCCTGAATCTTATACTTTTTTGCCTCTTCTCATTCAAAGTAAATATATTATAATATTATTTTTTTATAACTGAAGAATTGATTTTTACTCCATTTAACAATGTGACGGTTAGGCAACGGCCGAAAATGGCTGTATTTGGTGCTGTTTCTGGCCCCTGCTAACCACTGTCCCGCAATTGTCAAGTGAATCAGCTCCCTCCCCTGCGTTTCCCCTCCAGGCACCACCACAACATTTTGAGTGTTACGGTTTGGGCCGCTCTATCTGTGGATGAAGGTTGTTCCAATGCCCCAAGCCATAGTTATCACACCTTAGGCAGCGCCTTGCTGCATGCTTCCTCTCCCGTTCCTGAATTTTAGTATTTTGCTTTAATAGCAGATAGATTTGCGATAGATTGTTGATTTATTTGCACAATCAATGCTCATAACATCTGCAATGATTTTGGTGAGAACCTGGGTCTCATAGGCCGCTAAAGGGGGTTGCAGCTACGAAAGAGGTTTTTGGAGATTGTTGAGGCGGAGCGCCGATGATATAGTCGACCGCCAGTTGGACTTAACTTCCTCCAACTCAAATGCATACAGATGTGGGCAAGAATCAACGCATTTCTGCATACCCTCTGTCCGTTCCTGGTGTTCTTTCCAGGACTCGCCTTCGTACTCGACCGGCTTACGATGCTATCCTAAAAACTTTCACAAATTCGCTGTCGTTTGCTGGTGTCGCCTCTCCCGGAGCAGATCACGAGGACGGATCGGCACCATCACGGTTGGTATTTGCGGCCGAGATTGGTTGCGCGCATCAATCCAGTTATTGATCCCGCTACGCCACTCCTCGTCAGCGTCCTCTTCATCATGTCGTTCCTCACGCGTTTCATGGAGTCCTTCGTCGATAATGCCATCTTCCTCAATCTCAGAGCACCCGAAGCTCGCGGGATACTCGGACTCATCATCATCAAGACCCGCATCAAGTAGAGCTGCGGCTCCACTAAGTGTTGTCAGACGTTGTAGGACCCATTGGATCTCCATCAAATCCCAATTCGGCAAAGGCAGATTTTCCGGATCATGGGTCGACAGCTCGATGACATCACCGGAACGGATGATGCGTCCATCCCCACCGTTGCAGATCTTGATATCTTCCAACTTGAGTTCCTCGTCAACGATCTTTTCGTCATCAAGTACATCTCCAATGAGTCTATTGTCAATGAGCGAGAAATCCGTGATATCAGTCATGTTGGAGCTTGGGGTTGTACGTTGAGGAAGCCAGTGAATTTCGGTTTCAGAGATTTACCGTCTGAAGAGGCTTCGATTGGCTGGAGACCAATCAGCCCTGCGGCATGATGCCGCTGGATGTGAGGAGCAAAACATAGCATATTTTCAATGAACTCGGTACCGTTATCAAGGGGGCTTTGCCGCTTTCGGATTCGTGGGGCCCATAAAAGTGAAGAAGTGCTCCCGCTTGTCCTTGTTGTCCAAAGAAACTGGGACGACATGTGCAACATCAATTGGTCCAGCGCATTTGGTCACGATGCATCTGCAAGCATCTCGACTTTGACACTATGACCTATTTTCAGCATCAGCATCTAACCTTAGTTCACACTTAGAGAAGTTCAAAAAAAATACTAACACTTCGCTTGGCCTTTTCAGATCTGATCTGTGATTTGTATCAGAGGCTACAGTTGGGCTCTTGTTCTCAGGTTGGTTTTGCTCTCTGTGATAAATTTCAGACCGTATCTGGGTACTATCTCTCTTTCGCTTCCGCGAAGCCTGGGACGTGTTGTCTGATGCAGCTAGTTGGTGTAATTGGAATGATCGTTGGGGGAGGTTGAGTCGTATTCTCGGCGTGGTTTGGGAAGGGATGAGAGGGCAGAGCGAGGACGAGACCCCTGACACCCTATCAGCAGTAAAAAATGGAGCTGTCATCTCAATGTATGACGACTCAAGAGGGGCATTCCAGACTGACATTCTGTGACGATCTCCTTCAGAGCTACGCCATTAAAAAAAAATCCGGTCAGGTTGTATCACAGCGGGGATCAGCCGACTGATCGCACAACTTGGATACTCGAGATTAGAAAGTAGTAAACAAACCTGACCCATCTGAGAGACCTGACATCTAAGGGCTCTTGCAACTCTTCCAGCAGTTCCAGCCGCTCGAGAACGCGGAGTACTGGTCCGAATTGGCTGTTGTCGGACTTCTCCATCACATGCAAGCAGTGGGCCTAGCTAAGTAGAATCACGACGGGATTTGTTGTTCCATGCGGAGGCCGCACACGGGACGGTGACTGTTGCAGATTGGACCAGACATATCAGTTTTGCTTTCGTCGAGAAAAAGTTGTAATTTCCGGAAAGATAGGCATCAAGTTTTACTAAAACTGCGGATGCAGGTTATCTGTATGCTACCCGCATATAGGGAGATCTTATATGTATCTTAAACACATAGTCTTGGAATGAAACAATATGGATCAATAAATAATTAAGGTGCTTCATTTTGGACATCATAGCTGCTGGCGCGAAGCATCACTGAGATGGCGTCCAACCTGTGTCGTTTTTTTTTCATCCATATCCTCGATTTTGCTATTAATAACATTAGTCGGAACCATAAATTGGTTGGAGTCACCTGTAGCATAATTCCCGATATTGTTGATGTTTTCCCGTAAATGGCGATCTGTCTTGCAGTAGATATCCGCATTTTAACAAGCTGTTTCCCACTCTTTCTGCAGCCTTGCAAGGTCATTAATCCTCTTCTGCAGATGCCATCGCCGTCTTAGACTTTACCTCCAACCAGTTCATTATCTTCCTTATATGCCTTTCCAACCTCAAGGCTGTGAGAAATAGGCTATTCTGACGTTCCGATATTCTTCCAGCCTTCATTCATGAGGTCTTCGGACGCAGTCGTTTCGGGAGAGTTGCGCCGGTACTTCAGCATGACCTGAATCTGATCAATGTGATCGGACAACCGGGAACAAATTTGGAGGCATCTTTGCAGCTCATCCGCTAACTCTTTGATGAGTCAAAGTCCCATGGTGTCCATGTCAGACTCAGTTACTGCCTTTCAATATAGTATCATTCATCTCGTCAATGTTCTCGAGATGAACCTCAAGGTGCCCTGTTGCAGTCCGGACAAGGTGCTTAAAGCTTTTCAAGGCTTTCGGCAGTAGTGGAGGATCTGCGGCTGACCAATTTTAGCAAAGGAATGGCTGGGGTGGCGTTGTGCAATGGATATAGAGACTTAACAGGTTTGCATCAGTGGGAGCGCAGTGGATAGCCAATTTGTACCCCGACATTAGTCGTCTGAAACCATCAACATCATCGCCATATATCTTAATTTGGCCCAGTCTCAAAAGCTCATCCAACTACCAATCTTTTAGGGTACCCCGAGTCCCTCTTCATATCTTGTAAATAATTTCTTTCCATCTCCGGTCCTTGAATGTCACGGACCTTCCAGTGCCGAATGGAGACAGAGATCGACGCGATGCTAATTAGTGTACATGTGTTTTCACGAAGGCCGGGATCTTCAAATGAACTCCTATCTCCAAGTCCCAGAAGGTGCCTGCAAGCCGAACATGGACATCCCTGTGCCTCAGATAAATTTCGATGCATCGTGACGGGTTGGAATTGAACTATGCCCGTATTATACCGGGAACGTGCTACAGCAAGCACAAAGCGTCACATCTTGAGAGGGCCCAGTGCTGAGTCTTAAAACCTCGCACACATCTTTCTCTAGATTCCAGATTAGGCTGGTGCTTCTCAGCATTCCCAGGGGCGGCTGGCGGATTATCAGATCGAACTGTCATGAATCTACACCCTATTTGCAAATCCCTTGACAAAAAGCGGAAAAGCTGAAATGACACCCTAGCTAATTGGAGCAAAAGAGAACTGGATACTTTATTCAGTCCCTTGAGATCAACCCATTTTGACGCAGTAAACCGAAACCCCAACTAATTCGGCGCAGTTTAAGTGATTTTGAGCGTGGAGAAGTGGGGAATATAAAATTAGTAGGGTATTTGCTGTCCAAAACCTCTTCTTGAGGGTTCTTCAGAGAGCTACTTTCCATGTCAGCCCCGTTTAGAGAGATGAATGCTGAATGCGTCTAATAGGATTTGACTTGCAATGGGTATTTCTGTTTGTTGAACGGCAGATCTTTCTCTGTTGTTCTTTCTCACGCTCAGAGAGGCAACCGATAGTGCTCAGCAGCATCTTATTGAAATGCTCTTTTTGATAGAATTGACCAGCAAATTCAAACACTCTTGGATTAAATCCCGCTGACGCCAGTCCAAGAGGCAGATACGACCATCATCATCCATCCAGATTGATGTATCGGGGAGCAATATCTAAAAGACATAGCACACTAATGAATCTCCCGGTTCAGTTTGGACCTTAACTTGTCCTGGTAGAAGCCACCTGGTTGTACCACCCCTCCAGCTGTTCAATGCGTTGAAGATCAAACCGTTTGTATTACCCCAAAGCAATCCTGTCGACGGCCCGCCGCTAAGACTACCAGGGATATTGACGGTAATAGATTTCAAAAGCTCGAGAACACTGGCGAGATGCTGAGGGATGCTCGATGGTCTTTCCTCGAATAAAGTCCTAAACAATATATGGCCAACCCTCATCATATGAAAAATATTATGAATGTGACGAATCGTCACAATGTCTGGGTTAACTACTTCGCACTCTCTCTGTTGATTCTCTGCCTCGTGAATTTGGACCGATGGGCTGAACTTGACCACCACATCATACCCAGGCAACTTGACGACCATATTGCCTTGCCGCCGAGAAAATGATCCTCATGGCAAGAACCATAGTAGTTAATGATCCATTGTTGATCATATAATTGAGTGGCCACGGCCGTTGGGTACGAAGAATTAATCAATTATCCCCGTGTTCAAAAATATGAGTATCAAGGTTCGGATAATAGACAATCCCCAAAGATCTAATTCAATACACACAACGTTATCCTTCATGCGCTTCATCTCACTTTCAAGATGCCAAGAAATTGAAGAGTTTGGCAGCTCCATGCTTTAGAAAACTCGACCCTTGAATAAGCTAATCCCCTCAATCATGAGATTTAAAACTCATCTTCATATTCCTTCTGTTAATTGCTAATGGAACAAATCTTGTATTCTGTCTAGGAGAACACACAAAATTACTCGAAATGTTCTCCATTCCCACCCGTAAAAAATGTGGGATGTTCCTTTTTCTTTTTCTTTTTCTTTTTCTTTTTTTTTTGTTTTACTGGCAAATATAATATGATATGTGCTCTTCACCCAATCCGGTGTATTTCACTGAGTTCCTGTCCCTGTCTCGGAAGGCAAAGTTTCCGCAACCGAAATACGCAAACTGATAAGTTAATCCCGATATTTGGCGGACCGGAGCCTCGTCGATCTTGCCAGTGACATACGGACTTCGATTGACGTGCCATATGCGGAGTACATCTATTACTATCATCGCTTTCATCTTTTCCGACCGTGGAAATGGCGTCAAATAACACCCCGGTCAGCAAATGAGCTCTGTTCTGAAACAAATCATTTCCCAACCGAATAACTTCAAACTGCACAGCCATTGGGAGCCCTCAGGACGGCTTCGCAGTGAAGGCTATCTCGCATAACGTTAATAACTTAACCCCCCGTTGCTCTCGGGAGAGCGCGGACCGTCGATTCTTATCCTCAAGGTCTAAGAACAACAAAACTGATGATCAGCCTCGGAATCGGAATGATTGAAACGCGCTTCTATCTCTGGGTTTATGCTGGTGTAGATATTCTTGGATTTGTCAAAACGGCGGATTACGGAGGCCAGTGGGTTATCTGTACCGTTGTACTGTTCTCGCAACTGGAAGAAACAACGGCCTATTTGTTTAGGGTCTACTCGACTCTCGCAACTCGGACCCGGATGGCGTAGTGGTAAACGCCATCCACGGCAGAAGGCCTTCCAAGCAGACACTTGAGTGCCGGGGAGCATTCCTGCCGAGATACAACGTTTGTAGGTTCGAATCCCACCTTCAGAATAGCAAGAATTTGGGATCGGCAGGTTTATTAGAGCCCCCTTCGGCATGTGTTCTATTGATTCTTTGTGTGTTTAGATGATTCAACTACTGTCACGAGAGTTTTGGAGCTTTTTAGAGTTGGGTATAAATCGGTTGTTAGAAGAAAATGAAAATATTATAAAAGTCTAAGAACTCTTTTCGAATAAATTATAGTTAACTAACTGGAATTCTTCTTATCAAATGTATCTAAGGCATTAGGACCCAGTCATGCTATGGCTGCTGGACGTTGACCTGCACGTGATTCCTATACATAACTACCATCCCAACCATCCCACATTGAGCCAAGAAAATATGAAATAACAACGTGAATAATGATCCTGGGGTTCTCCCTTGGCCCATTTGCTTCTATTTGCCGCCTGGGCATTCATATGGAAAATGCTTCGGGACCGTCTTCGAAGGTCGAACAACTTTATGTTACTTTCTGTTGGCGGAAATGAACAAATTCCGTCCCGAATTCGTATGTTAATGCCAACCTCCAGTAAAACCACCACCTGGGGCTATTAGTGTCAACGTGCCGAAAAGCCAGAGCATATAGTCTCTGATTGAAAATGAAAGTATTTCAAATCCGGCGCTTGCGGCCTTCTGAATCTGAAACAAGTTCGAAAGGAATTGGAGAGCTCGCTAAAGTATCCGATGAATAACTCTCCGCGCAGTTGATTCTTTCCGCCCACCTGTCGCAATAAACCAACACAAAGAAGGTGGTTTATTAGTTCTGCGAGGTGACGTGGTTTTGGGATAAGCTTCCTGGGACCTGTGAAAATAGCGCCCCTTGGAAATGAGCACCAACCTGAGAATGACCCTGCTTTAACAAGACGCCAGGCATCATCTCATTGGTGTGCTTCAGGTTTGATACTGTTTTTCGTTTTGAAAGTCCAGAAAATGCAACCACTAAGAACACCATTTACGCAGGTATAGCTGAACAAGGTGAAGATGGATCCAGGGAATAGAGAAAATGCACCGGCATTGACGATCATCCAACTGCAATGCTGTCATAGAAAGTCAGATAACTATCCCTTCCCTGTATTTTACTCCATACAGTGCTAGTTTAACGGGTTTATCGGGAGTTTACTCCGCGAAATGCCCGGTTTGTCACTGAGACTTGGGTCTTCTGATGTTACCGAAACTGACCATACACCACTAGACTTAGGACGCGTTGAAATCGAGCGAGAATCATTTTCGCTCATTTTCATCTTTCCCCTCCTGTTCTCATCCGTTGACGAAAACAGGGTGATACATAAGTGATGTGAGAATTTAGCGAGACGACGACGTTCTTAGCGACCACGAAGTTCTTGAACCCCTCCCATCATTACAAGAATTCAACATTGGTTTCCGTTCTTGAAGAGTCCTCAAGAGCGTCAACAATTGGCTAAATTATAGCGAGATGTGGATTCAGTTTTTGACATTATGGACACATCCAGTATTTGGTCCTGTAGTGGGAGAAAAGGATGTTTCCCGCAGTACCAAAACCCCTGCTCCTCTTTTGGGTGATTGCAGGACAATGCAGCTTTCATAGCTAACAAGGCTAGGACAGCGGTATGCAAACACCCGCTATCTAATCGTAGATGATTATGGATGATTGTGAAAGGTAGGCATGATGCCCTGTGCATGTGCCAAAATGTTGGATTTTCATTTAACCGAACCGCAGCGGCCCGGAGTTGAATTGCCTTCCAATCATCTGTATGCGATGGTTGACATTTTCTCCAGCGTTTTCCGGATAAAATGGCTTCCGTGTCTTATAGGACAATTACCGGCTATCAGGCAGGTCAGGATCCGCAAGATGTTCATTATCCTGGAGGTATCATACGCATCTCGATACCACCCGGCAGTATTAGGAAGCCCGCGGAAAAAAAAATGTGAGATAGAGAGAGAAAAATATACACTCGTTATTACAAGAGTCGAGTCGCGTTTTTGTTTCTGCAATACGTCTCACTCTTCGTATATGCCCATTTATTTACGTTTAAATACATCTACCTCCTGCCGAGATTTTATCTTTGGGTCAGATCATATTCAGTGCTACATACACCTCTTTTGCTGCATCCTATTAAGCCCTTCCCCTTTTTCCCCATCTCATCTTTCTTCAGCACAATTTTCCGAGCGCTTCGAAGCCAAGCCCCTCGAACTCCAGTTCCTAGTACCCGGTTCCAATCTTGTCCCTTAGTGTTGATAAAGAGTAGTGAGGCAAGCTGTTTTGAATCCTATGACTCAAAAACACGATCAAAATAAAGCAGAGATAGAGAGAAAGAATGAGAAAGAAGGGGATACCGATCCTTTTGGCTATGCCCTACAGCCTAATCCCGCCACGATTACTGCAGGCGAGGCCTCTGCCTCCGAAGGGGATGGAGGCGGAATAAACACTTCCCAGCAGAATGATCTGACTGAGCTTGCCCGTCGCATTTCCAATATTTCAATACAAGGCAGTATTGGCACACAGCATGCTGCAGCCGATATCAACCCCTTTATAGACTCCGAATCCGACCCGGAATTAAACCCCAACAATAAAAAGTTTAATGTGCGCAAATGGATGAAATCCATTCTCCGTATTACATCGAGAGATCCGGAACGTTACCCCAGACGCACCGCGGGTGTTTCGTTCCGCAACTTGAACGTCCACGGCTACGGTTCAACAGCTGACTACCAAACAGATGTTGCTAATATTTGGTTGAAAGCGTTTGGGCAGCTGAAGCGTTTAGTTGGGTTTGGTGAGAAAGTCCACATCGACATTTTGCGTGATTTCGAAGGTTTAGTAATGAGTGGAGAGATGTTGATCGTGTTGGGTCGGCCAGGAAGGTAAGTCAAATTTTGTCCTATCGTTTGTCAGGCATGTTTCTGACCTCTTTTGCCAGCGGTTGCTCGACCTTTCTCAAGACCATAGCTGGTGAGACTCACGGTTTATACATGGACAAGGATAGTGATGTTCAATATCAGGGTATCTCCTGGAATCAAATGCATAACAATTTCCGCGGCGAAGTCATCTATCAGGCGGAAACTGAGACCCATTTCTCTGACTTGACTGCTGGTGATACCCTTTATTTTGCCTCGCGAGCTCGTACTCCAGCGAACCGGCTCCCTGGTGTTAGTCGAGATCAATACGCATTGCACATGCGCGATGTTGTTATGACCATGCTTAGTTTATCGCACACGATAAACACTAAGATTGGAAATGAATACATTCGAGGGGTCTCTGGTGGTGAAAGGAAACGTATTAGCATTGCTGAAACTATTCTTATCGGAAGCCCGCTACAATGCTGGGATAACAGCACCCGTGGCCTTGATAGCGCTACGGCGTTGGAGTTTGTGAAGTCACTACGTCTTTCCACCAGATATTCAGCCACAACGGCTATTGTAGCCATCTACCAAGCCAGCCAGGCAATTTACGACAATTTTGATAAAACGATTGTTTTATATGAGGGCCGACAGATCTATTTTGGAAACGCCGCTTATGCTAAACAATACTTTGTTGATATGGGATTCCACTGTCCAGATAGGCAGACCACAGGGGATTTTCTCACGTCCTTGACCAACCCAGAGGAGCGACGGGTCCGCGAGGGATTCGAATCTCTTGTTCCACGTACGCCCGACGAATTTGCAGCCAGGTGGAAGCAAAGCCCTACTCGGGAAGCTCTCCTCGCAGCAATAGATGTTTACCAGAGTCAATATCCGCTTGGAGGAGAACAATTGGATCGGTTCCACGCTTCTCTCAATGCTCAAAAATCAAAATCTAATCGATCCAACTCTCCCTACACTCTTTCATACTGGATGCAGATCAAATTATGCATATGGAGAGGATTCCGGCGCTTGAGGGGCGATATGTCGATGACCTTGACGTCTGTTATCGGAAACATCATGATGTCTCTTGTTGTCTCCTCGATGTTCTACAATCTCCCTAGTGATACCAGCAGCTTTTTTAGCCGTGGCTCGTTGCTCTTTTTTGGCATTCTTATGAATGGCTTTGCAAGCTCTTTAGAGGTTATGACCCTTTGGCGTCAACGACCCATTGTGGAAAAGCATGACAAATATGCCTTATATCGCCCGTCTGCCGAATCAATAAGTTCAATTATTGTTGATATACCTGCGAAGTTATTGTCATGTGTTGTCTTCAATCTCGTCCTATACTTCATGACAAATCTACGCCGCACCCCTAGTGCTTTTTTTGTTTTTATTCTCTTCTCATTTTTAACTACGTTGACTATGTCCAACATCTTTCATTCAACCGCAGCGATGTCAAGAACTCTTGCGCAAGCAATGGTCCCCTCGTCACTAGTTACGCTTGCCTTGATTATGTATACTGGGTTCGCAGTTCCCTTGCGCGATATGGTTGTCTGGTTCCGCTGGGTGAACTATATTAACCCAATTGCTTATGCCTTCGAATCGATAATGATTAATGAGTTCCATGATCGCTGGTATCCATGTGCCAGTTTTATTCCAATGGGACCTGGCTACGAGCAGTTCGGCAATGAATCGAAAATCTGTGTAGGTACCGGTGCTGTCGCAGGGCAGAACTACATTAGTGGGGACGCCTTTCTCAATTCATCTTATGAATATTACGCCGAGAATCTGTGGCGAAACTTTGGCATCATCTGTGCTATTCTGGTCTTCTTTTTTTTTGTATGCATCATCGCTTCGGAACTGGTCGTTGCTAAGCCTTCCAAGGGTGAGGTTCTCGTCTACCCCCGCGGAAAAATGCCCCCAGAGCTTACTCAAAAACACACAAAAAAAGCTACGAAAGATTTGGAGGCGGCTAGAGCTGCTTCGGACGAAAAGCAAATGATTGAGCAAAATCGTCTTGAGCAGGTTGCATCGATTGTCAAGCAAACTTCTGTTTTCCATTGGGAAAACGTCTGCTACGATATCAAAATAAAGGGTAAACAAAGACGGATCTTAGATCAGGTGGATGGCTGGGTTAAGCCTGGGACTTTGACGGTTTTAATGGGGATTTCTGGTGCTGGAAAAACTTCTCTTCTCGACGTCTTAGCCAATCGTGTCACAATGGGTGTGGTTACAGGCGAGATGTTAGTTGACGGCCAGCTTCGTGATGACTCGTTTCAGCGCAAAACCGGATATGTGCAGCAAAATGATTACCTGCATACAGAAACCAGCACTGTTCGTGAAGCTTTAATTTTCAGCGCACTCCTTCGGCAGCCGTCCACCATTTCACGTGCCGACAAAATTGCCTATGTCGAAGAAGTCATCAAGATGCTAGGCATGAACGAATATGCTGATGCGATCGTAGGGATCCTTGGCGAGGGCTTGAATGTTGAGCAACGAAAGCGGCTCAGTATCGGAGTTGAAATTGCCGCCAAGCCAGATCTGTTGCTCTTCTTCGACGAACCTACCTCCGGCCTTGACAGCCAGACGGCCTGGTCTATTTGCGCATTGATGCGAAAGCTTGCAGATCACGGACAAGCTATTTTGTGCACCATCCACCAACCGTCAGCCATTCTAAT
The DNA here is from genome assembly GCF_000150705.2 of Paracoccidioides lutzii. Lineage (NCBI taxonomy): Eukaryota > Fungi > Ascomycota > Eurotiomycetes > Onygenales > Ajellomycetaceae > Paracoccidioides > Paracoccidioides lutzii. The sequence continues at coordinate 1,068,335 of NW_015440949.1, read as the reverse complement.
GGAGACATTTGATCGGCTGTTATTTTTGGCTGATGGCGGGAAACCAGTTTATTTTGGAGAACTTGGGGAGAACATGAATACCCTAATTAAATATTTCGAGAACAAGGGAGCCCCCAAGTGCCCTCCGGATGCAAATCCTGCTGAATGGATGCTGGAAGTTACTGGTGCTGTTCCTGGCTCACAAACTGATAAAGACTGGCCGGAAATTTGGAATTCAAGTGCCGAGCGGGTTAAAGTGCGGCAAGAGTTAGCTGTTATGAAGCAAGAATTACTTCAGATGTCCCAGCTAGTAACAGCAGAGGGATACTCGGAATTTGCAATGCCCCTCTGGTACCAGTATCTCATTTGCCAGCAGCGAATGTTTCAGCAGTATTGGCGTAGTCCAGGATATATTTATGCCAAAGCTTCTCTTGCTCTTGTTACAGTAAGTCTCTCTATTACCAGGTCGACGGAAACTTACGCAAAACCTCATACAGTTTCTTTTTTGACTATTACTGCTGCTATACATTCACTAATCGCGGACTGGACTGTTTCTAGCCACTATTCGTAGGATTCTCATTCTACAAAGCGGAGACAAGTCTTCAGGGCTTGCAGAATCAATTATTTGCAGTCTTTATGTTTCTGACTATGTTTCCCATGATTGCCCAACAGAGCATGCCCTATTTTGCGGCTATGAGATCGCTATATGAAGTAGGTCAGATATCCCGTTCTGGAATATGTCCGGCAATGTTAACCTGGCCTGTGTGAACCAGGTACGCGAACGACCGTCAAAGGCTTATTCATGGAAGGCCTTTATGCTTTCAAGTATCATGGTAGAACTTCCTTGGAACACCTTAATGGCTGTGCCGGCGTTCTTCGCCTGGTACTATCCAATTGGGTTTCAGCGAAATGCCGGCGACAACGTGACCGAACGCAGCGGGACAATGTTCCTCCTCATCTGGATTTTCCTTGTGTATGGTTCCACGTTAAGTTCCATGGTGATTGCGGGGATCGACCTAGCCGAAACGGCTGGAAATGTTCTGCAGTTTCTCTTCTCCATGACCCTCATTTTCTGCGGGTACGTATATATCTTTCCCATATTTGTCGATTATCAGCTAATGGTGTTAATTGACAGAGTTCTCGCTACATCTGATACCATGCCTCGTTTCTGGATCTTCATGTACCGAATCTCTCCCTTCACTTACTTTGTTTCTTCTGTGCTCTCCACCGGTGTGGCCGGTGCTGATGTCCAATGCTCCTCCATCGAGGTATTAAAAGTTCATCCTCCCCAAGGAAGGACATGTTTACAGTATTTTCAGCCATTTATGTCTCTTGCCGGCGGTCGTCTCATTAATCCAGACTCTACAGACGTGTGTGAATTCTGCCCGACTGCAACAACCGATGAATATCTTGCGCGGATAAACATACACTTCAACGATCGCTGGCGCAACATTGGTATTTTGTTTGTATATATTGCTGCAAATGTAGCCGGCGCTGTTTTGTTTTATTGGTTGGTGAGAGTGCCAAAGAAGGGACAAAAGAAAGAAAAGAAAGAATAGAGCGAAACAGTTCTTTTGTTATCTGTTTTGCATAAAGAGCACTTTCAACGCTTGGTAGGGAAGGGGGTTCACTGACCTTACCATTGATATCCATTGCTTTCCAGGTCTTATATATCTCATTTTCGTGCTCTTTCACCTCTAATATACCACCATCATACTAGGTGCGTTTCAGTACTCTTAAACACAAGTCACTAATTTTAATTGCATATACCGCTCATCCACGGATTGTGTTGATGTTACTCTTTGGTTGAGTCCTTTGAGATATACGTTCTTATCCTGTATCGTTTCTTTTATCAAGTGACCGGCAGGTCAGACAACTCCGGGTTGTGTCCTCGACTTTGTGTGTTGGAACTAGAGGTGATAGAGATCGAGTCCTTTCTCACCACACATAATATATACAAGACTGTGCCAACCTGATCCTTATCTCCTGGATAAGGAATTCCCACGTCCCACACATTAATTAGGCTCAGCAAATATCAGAGTTTAGTGACCTTTCAGGAGAGCCACAATTGCAACGAGTTGCAGGTCAGTGTTACGCATTACCAAGAACTTGTTGCACGATACCATATAGGGTTGTAGGGAGAAAAAGGAGCTATGAGAGACCTTGGATTACTCGTGGTTGAGAATGAAATGAGATGGGGTGTGTTGTCATCTTCCGACTGAAGCTCCTCTTTGAGAGAGCCGACGCTGTTAGAAGTCCAACACTTTCTTCAAACAAGCGATGTTAAGTATTGATCATTTCAGTAAGGTAATTTCAAACTTGTCAAACTCCCAAAATCTTAGCATTAGATATATATATATATATATATTGATATATTAACTACATAACTGAACCTTCAGAGACGATATAGCCCTTTTCTCGAGAAAATAAATTTTCACCACTACGGAACCGTGATCGATTAAAGGCATGCATCGGAAATTAAACACTGTCAAATTTTCACAGTCCATAACTAAGCGTTAATAACCAATGAAACCTTAAGAGTTTGTTGTTTGCAGCGTGTTTTGCAACTTTCGAATCCTAAGGCATTTGCTGTATCATCGCGCTCCAACCTCTGTTGTATGGCATTGGAGCAGTACAAGCAATCATGCATGATTATTTAGCTGCTGATATCGATTTAAGCCTGGAGATAATGAAATTCTTGCAATCAGAAGAGGAGACATCAATAAAGACACCCTATTGTGGGTGCTCTGGGAATATCTGATGTCATTGGAGAGCTTGTCAAGTTTACATTGGACGAATGATCTCCAAAAGTTATCTGGCAGATATAACTACAATGGTTATAGTTGCACCAACGTATTTTACTCCACGGCTCCTCCAGCCACAGAAGATATTCTTCCACGAGGAGGATCTGCGGCATGGAATCAAGAGTCTCCGAAATAGCGTGATGGAAAAATCGAACTTGAGGTTGAATCCCTTTAGATCACCGGATAAAAAACATTATGCCTTGTCACAGCAGATACCACTGAGTAGCTACGATTAAGTGGACATACACCAGGGCACGAGTTCAACAAGTCCCGGATATCCCACATATGCGAATTCTCTGAAGGGGCCCCTCTTTCATCATACTTTCGAAAAAATTCACACATTGGTTTTGTCCGTTAAAGGCAACCGGGGCCGCCTGCATATGTCACCCACGTTTCTCGTGGCACATTTACATGAAGAGGAGGCGTCTCAACCTGCGCAAATGGATACACGGTCCAGGAGAAGCTCTCGTCTGAATTCGAAAGATAATTGGGCCAAAATCGAGAATTTCTGAGCCGCACCCATCTCTGCCTTGTGCCGGGATGGTTTAGATACCGGACCTCGGTATATCCCCAGGGGGGAAGCATTGGTTCGGGGCCATCCGGTCACCAGGGGTGAGGGTGTTGAGGATGAACGGCACGATGGCCAATAAAATAGACAGCCTCGACAAGGCGAAGAGTGAGTTTATCCTAGGGTATGGTAGAAACATGTTAGGAACAGTGCTAATATCGAGATTCAGTTTAAGTGAACGCTAGGCTGAAATGCTTAATCGGACAAACCAAAAGCCATTCATGCCTTACGAACACCTGACAGGATTAAAGCATAACTAGTGCACTAATTTGCCGGTGAGCTGTGAGGAAAATGCTTGCTAACACCATGAGGGTAACCAGCCTTGATGTGGAACGAGGCTTGGGGCTTGAGCAAAGGATGTTTCTTCACTGATGTGCCAACAAGAAGAGACAAGCGGCCGAGTCTTGCCGAGCCGCTGAGCCTTGAGTAGGATAAGCTGCTTGCGAAACGAACAGTGGAACCTATGCGTCCCTGAGAGCCATGAATCAAGTCAAAGGTAACTTTGGTTGTAGAAGAAGACATCTGGCAAAAAAGATCGATATGGAATGTTCAACCCACATCCTCCCTGCACGGCCGTGATGTATGCCAGTCAACCTAATGTTCATGCATGGTCATGAAGTTAGCACCACGGACCCGCAAAAACAGTTGACATTGAAAATTTATAAGTTGGAGGCCGTCATTCCATTTCCATAGTTATACTACCAATAAGTGCTCTTTCTTCATAGTGATTGATGTCTTGACCTCATGCAGTTACCCACTCCCCTACCGAAAACGATTATCTAATTTCGCGACCAGGGATCAGTCGCACTGGCGTCTATCGCTCTCTACATACCAAGAAGGCAGAGTTTGTCATTTCTTGACCATCGAGGGTCCCTGTCAACATTGATTTGGGGGGCATGCCCATGAGGTTTTCGGAATGCTCCCAAAAGAGATTAGTTATGCCCTCCGAGCAGGCATACTCTCCATCAACGGATCTCTATCTGTCAATTCATCGGCGGCAGATGGATGTCTTTTCTGTTTGCTTACTCCAAATCATCTTCGAGATTCTCTCAGTGATCTCAAGGGTCCTCTTGCTGAACTTAAAAAGACTAGTAGAATTGTGGCAGAAATGTTTGATTTAAACTACCGGGCCTATTTCTTTTTGGCTGTAATTGCATATTATCGGATAGAATGATACTATGGATATATACAAGTTAAATGCTTTGGTATAATGAGATTGAAAAAAGCAGAGAGGATATGGAGGATACTGTTACAAAGTCGTTCTAGAACGCGCATATATACATACATCCAACCTTGATACTCGATTGTCTCTCCGCGCCCTGCCAAAATATCTTGCATCCAGCTTCCTATGGGAGTCGCAACACACTCTCGTAATAGCTGCCCAGCTGCCCAGCGATCCACTGGTTATTTAGTTGTAACCGCAACGTAGGGGTTGCAATGTTTCGATGGATACTGTTATGAGGCATTGGTATATCTTTCAGCTTACGATCGTTGACTTCGCGCAAACATGTCGGCAGCTAGGAGAGCAGTTGGTTCGCTACCGTCCATAAAATCATGGGTTTTCATAAATCTTCTCAGATATGTTTGGCAGCTAGCTGAAAGATATTGCTCTGTTGAGCATATAGTGTTTGAGATTCATAGGTCCTCGTTGGCAATTGACGTTTTTATCAGAGGCGTGCAATTTGTTCAGCGGGGAAAATTCGGAACTTTTGGATAGCTACAGATGTGGCCATTACGAACAAGCAAGTTTGTGCGCGATGACCCAGGCGATTGAACTTGATGGTATGAAGCCGCCGGTGCGTGCCTTGGGGATGTTTACTTGCAGAGAAAGATTAAAAATGGGACATGGTTGAAAGCCGTCGCTGGAAATGATCCCTCGGGTTACATTCATTTGATCGATGTCAAGAATATTAACAGAGTAATAAATTCCACATGGTTTACATTTTCCCAACAACATATGAGGGGTTCACCAAAACCAACCCAGTGTTTTGGAGTGTAGGATGAGGATGAGAAAAGAGCTGAGGAGGGTTCTGCGGGAATGGGGGAGGTTAATCATCGCTTGAGCCTCATCCGGCGCAGCACCTTGAGCCCCTTTTCTTTTTCCACCACGAGTGTCACCATTCTTCTTCCATCCACCAATAAGTGGAGATCAACTCAGAGATCCGTCCCCAGTCACCGATCGCTCTAACGGAGAATCTATTGGATGAGACTGCACGGACGATGGTTTTAAATTATTTGGACAGCTCATATTTTTTTTTTTTTTTTTTTTTTTTTTTTTTTTTTGTTTTGTTTTGTTTTGTTTTGTTTCTGTTTTGTTTTTGCTGGTGCGGCTGCTCTCATCCCTTTTTTCTTCTTCTACTTGCAGGTTCGTGATGACGTTAGACTTTCGAGCAAATATATCACTAATAAACTAAAGCCGGTACCAGTTATCTAACATATTTGGCGAGGTGATTTCCTAGTTACGATTAGCCTGGCGGAGAATACTCCGAAGGTACTCGACTGTTACTGTGCCTTTGTCGTGATTAAGTTCAGATCTCTTGATAAGAGAGGTCCTCTGGTTCATTGAACATTCTTATTAAACCGACCCTAGAATCGGCTTTAACACAGCCATCACGAACACAACACCATGACGATCACTGGCGCAGACGGCATGGTTTTCGACATCAAACATCAAAAATAGCAATACGAGATGCATCGGAAGCCACATTGCCCACACTGACGGAGGTGGAACGTGGGGGCAGCTTGGAACTTGGCACGACATGATTCTCCGTCGCTAATTTTTCTACAACCCAGGTTGACGACGGTATTTTCAATGCCTGACTAACTAACAGTTAGTTAACTTACTGGTGGTCTTTCCCTGCCAATCTGTGTCAGCTGGTTGATATGTGAATGTTGGGACTTGTTTGGAACTTTGGATCAAACTCTCGTCAAGGGCCCAGACAAAACAGTGTTGATGCGTGCTGCCAAGTGGAAAAAAAAAAAAAAAAAAAAAAAAAAAAAATCTTGACGCCACAAGACTAACTGAAAGGGACAAAACCGATAGCTGTCCAGGTTGTCACCAATGAGGAATGAGAGTTGGTTCAAACTACCGATGACCCCTCAAAACTTCTGCTCTCCGGGTGGTGCAATCTCAACTTATCCCTCAAAGAAAAGAAGACGAATAATCAACCAATCAGAAAAAACCCATGACTTTTTTTCTGGTGATCTTAGCGACGCGGAAAATAATACTATACTTTCTTCGAATCTCTTTTTATTCAAAGAGTGATGGTAAATTGGCAGAGTACGGCGTTGTCGTACGGTACCCATCTATGGCCATCTATGGATGGTGTGTTCGTCAGAGGGAACCAGCGACTATCATAATCATCATGAAACGAGCTACAACAGCCACAGGAAGGATTAACTCATCCAACTAATCTGATCTGGGATAGCTAATGTTCATAGTCTTTCGCTGTTCTATTTGAGCATCAGCAATCATGATACCATGAGTCCATGACAGAGCCGCTAGGATGATTAATATAATTTTTTCCCCCTTCTGTTCCACTTTCCTCTTGTCAAAGCAAACGCAGATACCAGGGATCAGCTATCCATCCTTGCCACACAAGCCCTTCATAGATCTTGCGTTGGGGAAGTGGGGAACGAGGGGCTGGAGAGCTAGCACAAGTAGTTGGCCCTTGGCGTCCAGGATGCACCCTGTTGAACACTCCTACCTGCGCATAGAATCGCGTAAAACGGTGCTCACCAGGTAGGCGGAGGAGGACTTGAAATCTTGGAGGCAAATCTCCCTGTATGTATTCATGCCAGCCTCTACGATAGCGAATGAAATCAGAAGTTTTCCAGTCCTTCTTGAAGAAGTAACCGCAAAATAGCTTTCGGTGAAAATTTTGACATCGGCCTTCAAAGGCGGAAAAAAGGCTCCTGTTCTAGGTGGCGCTAATCTCAGACATCGTACCAGTCTGCCCCGGCCACGCATATCCTGCTATGGGAACGAGGAGTAGCTGAGGGACTTCTAATGTCTTAAAAAAATAACCCCTTTTTTTTCGGGGGCGGGTAGGAGTAGTTCTTCAGGTTTGTCAGAATAGTATTAAAATGATAACTAACATCTAAATTGTTTTTCAACAAAATCCCCGTGGGGCTGGTTGCTCAACGATATTTGACAGCAGGCAAAATACGGGCGGCTGTCAAATCATCCAATCAACCCTGATCGCGAGTTTTTTTAACAGCGTTTCTTGGAACGAGCCCACGAAAAATTTTTGGGAACGCATGCGGGAACAAGAACCATGTGTTCCCCAAGCAGCTGAAGCAGCAGCTTCACTTCCGATCAGCCTGGATTTTGCTTTTATAAATCTAAATCCCTGGTCGATCCCGTCTTAACTCGTTTGCCTAAACCAGTTTAGGGCACCAGGGTTGCCTTGCATGAAAAAGTTATCACCGAGGAGGGCGGACGATGAGAGAGAGAATTCTATTCACTACTCACTCCGAGCGCGAGTCACTTGATAAAGGAATTGTGAACAAACGCGGGCGAATAATAATACCCACGCGTGCAGTCAGGGAAAGAGAGCGCGGAGCTTATTTTTGCTCTGCGCTTCAAAGTGAAGCAAAACACTGTGATGGAACTGCGTTCGTTTCCTGTCGTTCTGATTTTAGAATTTCGCCACTCCCAAAAAAAAAAACATTCTGGTAGACAAGTTCAACGGGTCGGAACGCCGTTTAGCGCAAAACATATTGGGTTCTTGTGGACACGACGCCAATAATTATGACCATAAGCAGCAGGGTTGTCAAATCTCCTCATCTTCCATCGCCTGCCCAGAGAGGGCCCCGCATGACGACGAGGGCAGCGCAGTATTTGTATTATTACTATCTGGGTATGGTGTGCGTTGTCTCATCCTGACGGCATCTGATGTGTTTGTTTTCTGCTCGGTTGTATACACCTCCTGGAGATTTGAAATAATGTTTATTATGTGGAAAATGCCTCTGGATGCGGGTGAGGTGTTTTAATCTTCACCCTTTTTTTTTTTTTTTTTTTTCCTTCATTTTTTTTTTTTTTTTTTTTTTTTGCTTTCTCTTTTCTTTTTTTAAATTGTTTTTATTTTTTATTTTTTTATAATTTTTGCTCCCAGCTTGCATAAAAACCGCTTTTATTCAAGCATCAGCAGCATAAAGTGATTCATTGAACCTAAGAATAGTCCACCCGGCCGATCGCGCAGAATTAAGTTCTTATAAACACGAGCGAGAGGACAGAAATAAAAACTCACCGGGGTCAAAACTCCGATGCCCCTTCGGGTCCCGTAAGACTTACCAAATCTGCAAGTCGTAACGAGGCAGAACAACTGGCTGCCTCCCAGCGACTCTCATGTGGGTTTGGGTGGCTTCGCTAGTTTTGAATGGCCGTCGTGATGCGCCCAAGAACATCCATTGCCCACGATTCATCATTTTCTTGGCCGCCAATTACAACTGGATACCAGCGTTGGCCGCTAAGCTATTTAACCTCCAGCCTTTTATCATTTGACCGGGCGAACCACCTTTGCTCGACTGGTATTGGACAGCGAAGCCCCTCGCCAGCTTTTGGTCATGCAGGGGCCGACCGGGGTTTGAGCATTCTCTGGTTCCCAGCTATCAGACTTCCAACACAGCTTTTTCAGCGCGGCCGCACTCCTTGGGCGATTTTGCGGCTCTGTTGAGATATTTCTCATGTGTTCCCCGTGCTGGTCGTGCAGATTTCTTGGAAACAGGCTCAGAGATTGGAGCCGATTCACTTATCAGAAACGCCCCCCTTGCCCGTGTCATCTTGGAGGCCAGAGGATAAGACGCACTGCGGGAAGCAGTTTCTTTATATTACCGAGTAATCTCCCTTTGAGAAGAGATTTCTTCTCCGCTCCCCTCTCCGGCACGATTTTTGGTTATGACATCACTGTCGATAAAAAGGGGGAACATCCAACCACGCCATTCTTGTTGTTTGAATGTTTGTTTATTTTGTTGTCATATTATCTATATAATACTTGTCTTGTCCCGTTGCGATTCAACAGTCCTTCTATAAATGCTCATCACTCTGGAGGTTGTTGACTGGAGCCAATTGTAATCTGTGGTACGACCATGGCAGACATAATGTTCTCGCACGGGATTGATGAGCTTCCTCAGATCCGAGTTTCTGAAGACGGGCCCCTGAGCGATCAGCACTCCATATCCCCAAACTCGACTGATTTGCCCCTTATGATAGACCCCGCTAGCTACTCCTACGACATAGATAGCGCGAACCTCCGGCACGATTCCATAGCGGCAAGGACGTCATACATGGAGGCCCGTTTGTCGTATCTGGGAAAGTCTATGAATGGCTACGCGCTATGCCCTCCAACGGTTGAGAATTCACAGGGAGGCTTCTACACCTTGAGCTCATCTACAGGTCAACATGGTGATGATGGGGAGCCGGAACTTTTCCATAGCCCAAGCTGGAGGTACGATTCTCCGAGCGGTTCATGTGGTGGCGATCAGACAGAAGCGGATTCTTCTTTGAGCGAACAATCCTGGAGCCATATTCATGTGTACCGCCAGTCTCAATGCGCCGCCAACTACAGCCCAGTTTCCTCCACGCTGAGCGAGTCGTTCCATCACGTGGAGCCATCGAACAGTCTCTCACAAAATGCGGACGGTTCGTACTGTGGGAGTGAATACTCTGTCAGCTTGCGAGAGGTGCAGCACTATCCGGACCCGGACCCAGACCCAGAAGCAGATCCAAACTTTGAAATGGAAATTGGTCTGCATGGGCGGTCGTTTACCTTCCACCAATATCTGTCTCAGGGAAACACGTTCCTGGAAGTCATGGAACCAGCCCATGCAGATACCAATGGCCAGGAACTTAGAGCGCTTGCAGGCGGTATCGATGGACAGATGGAGTCTCCTATGTCAAAAGTCGGCGCCAACCAAACTCCAACGGAAGCCCCAGGTGACTCCCAATTCCCCCGCAAAAAGATGAAGACTCCCATCGCTATTCCACCAAGCATGCCGCGGCCCCAAAAATCCACCACCAACAACCGCGACAAACCCGCCCGTCCCCGCGCCATCCCCAGCCGATCTTCAAAACGAGGCAGCAAGGTAAAGTCCACCCGTAGAAGTTCACTATCCCCCCACTTGCGCCAGAGCAACAACGACCGCCAATTCATTTGCGTTTTCACCCCGTACGGCTGTACAAGCACATTCTCTACCAAAAACGAATGGAAACGCCATGTTTCCTCCCAGCATCTCCGGCTTGGCTTTTACCGCTGCGACGTCGGCAGCTGTATGGTCTCCCATCCCCCCCTCCTGCCGCTGTCCTCGTCATCATCATCATCATCCACTCGCGACAGACCAGACCCTCCTCCCCAGTACCCACCGCGCAGCCCCAACGATTTCAACCGCAAAGACCTCTTTACGCAGCACCACCGCCGCATGCATTCTCCATGGGCTGTGCCAGAGGCAAAAGCCCCCACCAAGGAGGAGCAGGAGGCATTTGATAAGAGTCTGGAGAAAGTGCGCAAGAGGTGCTGGATTGAGAGGCGGAAACCACCGCAGCGGAGCCAGTGTAACTTTTGCGGTCTTGAGTTTTCGGGGATATACTGCTGGGACGAGCGGATGGAGCATGTTGGGAAGCATTACGAGAAAGGCGATAAGGAAATCGGGCAGGATGTGGCCTTGAGGGAGTGGGCAGTGAGTGAGGGTATCATTGTTGAAGGAGATGGGAGCGGGATATGGATCCTGGCATCTGTCAAGGAAACTGTTGAACGGCTTAAGAGTCAGGAGAAATTTGGTATACGAAACTCGTTTTAAAGTGTGTGAGTGGAGTTCCTGGGAATTCTAGGTGTCTGGAGTGATTCCTTTTTGTGATATACCCTTTTTTTTTTTTTTTTTTTTTTTTTTTAAATTTCTACTGTCCTACTATCTCCCATGTTTCCTTTTGCACCCCCTTCCCCTATGCTGCATGACTGACTGGGCTTCCAAAGCAGGGAAGGTAAGGGGAACGTATTACCCCCTTTCTATTCAATGATGATATATGGACATGATTGAATGACATTCTGTTATATAATTTTTAGTACATGCGAGACAATGTCCTACTTTCTCCGAATGTTATATGTCGTTCATTTTCTTATTCTCCAGGCTCTTGCACATTTGCTCACATTATATTTCAGCACACAACATATAATATTTAATAGAAATTGAAATGTTAGCTGTTGCATTCATTAGAGCTTTGGCCAAAAAAAAAAAAAAAAGACGCGCAATACAGTAGTAATGGTCTCAATAATTTATCATGTACACAGCGCATATTTAGGAGATATAGTGACTGTCATCTCATGCTTCATCTCATTCTCCATAATAATTATACGATTCTGCTACTTCGCGCAAACCAAAGGAGAGAGAAAATCACATTTGTTCCGCAACAAACATAGCATCTGAAGAAGTCATTGTATATACATGTAAAAGATTTAAAACAGGTTAGTAATTGAGTATAATGAAAACTCTTCACCCAACTTATCTTCTACCATATACAAATCGCAGCGAGCTTTAATGAGCTGAAATTGAAGATGGAAGGGAAATAAATGCAAGATGAAAAGAAAACAGAAAAGTGCATACACAGAGAATTGCATACTAATGTGGCAACGCAAATACATTTTAACCCTAAAGAAATCAAGCCGTCATCATCCAAACAAGAATATGTACCTACACACTCCGCATAGAGATATATTATGATGGCCACAAAAAAAAAAAAAAAAAAAAAAAAGGAAAAAAGAAAAAAGAAAAAAGAAAAAGGTTGTACACGTCCAACAAACAAGCAAGCAATCTAAGCTTGCATGTTCGCTCTTCATTCATCAATCCAGACACTACCACTCCGTATGACTAGCAAAAGCAAGTCAGACAGTCCACACAGCATTCGCATGCCTCGCCGCATAAGAAACAACAACATACAGTTGCCAGACTGAAATTGAAAGAAAGAAAAAAAAAAAAGAAAGAAAAGAGGGAGAGATTGGCGTATTAGCGGCGAACTGATCACTTTTTTTTTTTTTTTTTTTGAAAGGGAGGAGGCCACGTTTCTGGCCGGGCTGTACATACCATGCTGTCAAACAGTCACGACCCTTCTCCTGGGATGGCGAAACCTGCGGAGGCGGTTGCTGATATTGCATCTGTGGATATAAGAGGAGTTAGCCATGCCGGCGCGCCAGCTTGGCCACTGGGGAAGGAAGACGCACGGGAGGTGGAGGGCCCGGGGAGGGGTAATATCCACTCTGGGGAGGATAGCCAGCGTACCTAGACACGGGGAATAATAGTAAAGACTTTGTCAGTGAATGGTTGGCGAGAAGGTTGGGGGGAATGGGATGGACTAAAAGAAACGGAATCCAACGTACGCCTGAGGTGGGGGAGGGGGCTGGCTGTAATTCTGCTGAGAAGACATGGCAGGATTGGATGGTATATATGTTTGTTTGTATGGATGGATGGATGGATGGATGGATATATACACCTATCGGTACTCTGATATATACAAGGGAGCTGACAATCTTGAAAGATCAACAGAATCAGAAAAAGTTTTGACGGAAGAATGTTTCTTGCTGAGATAAACATATGGTTCTCGCACCCGGTCAGCCGACTTTTGCGGGAAGATTTGATTCAACCAGTTACCCACACATGCCCCGTACGATCTCACACACCCGGACACGGCAAAGTGGCGCAAAAGTTTGATGATTAACTAACTAACCCATCACAGCCAGTTCAGGATACAAGTGAACGATACAGCTCCACTCCGGACCTCACTGATGGGCTTGGTTGGGGAACCCCCATATTGTAGCGACCTGTTGCTCTCGATTTCACAAGGAATTGCAACGCGCTCCGCAAGTCCCCATCAGCCACTCGCTTTGAACTATTCAGCCTTAGGCCCCACCCAAGAAGCTTGAATCACTCTTTGATGATGTGGAGACTGTTGGACTAGTATGAAACGGGTAGGAAGTGGGGCCAGCTTGGGAGCTGGAGAGCCAATGTTTGCCGGTGTGGCCGCAGAAGCCCAGTCGGGTTTGGCCAATTGGAGCCCGGGAGACACCCGTGGACTTGCGCAAGCGATTCTTGCGTTCATCGAGTCAGGTTCGGCGACTGAATTACCGAGGATTTGGCAGCAGAGGAGTGATGAAATACGGTCCCAACATTCTCAATCGCTCTACAATGTACAATGGCAGTTTCAGGGGATTCAGGTTCAAATGATTTTCGTTCATTTGAGCATTACTTCTACTAACAAGTAAAGCAGAGGTTGAGGTTGTTGACTCACTGGTGGGGGGGGGGGGGGGGGGGGAGAGCAGGGTCCATCGGCCGAATACAAACCAAACTTCTAAGCCTTACAGAAGCTGAAGAGAAACTAAATGCGGGAGATATATATGGAAAGGAAGATGTGCAAAAGAAGAAATCTCGAATTCTGATCATGATGGAGAATGGAAGGTTTAAAATTTGATAAATCTGAATTCCAGATATTCCGTACATCATAATCATCATCACAAGCTGAATAAAGTCGCAGTCCGCTAACATCGTTAAACGTTGGACTGGACAAAAAATGAATAGTCAACAGAGAATTGTGGAGAGATAAATCTCCACGTTGAAGAGAGCAAAAGAGAAAATAGAGAAAAGCAGAGAGAGAAAGAAAAAAAAATTGAAGACAGTGAAACGAAGAAAGAAAATAAGAGAGAGAGAGAAAATAGAAGAGGGTGAAATTTCAAGAGAAAAAACAGGAAAGTAATACGGAAAGTAAAAAATTAGTTGAAACGAAGAGAGCGAAGGAGATACGTAGATCAAAAGTGTTCTACAACAACATAACAGGAACAAAGTTGTCGAGCTCATTCAGCTGCTGAGCATCGATAAGTGACGAACCATAATAAGATGAATCAAGAACATTCATCGACAATGACTCCATACCATCGACAAACCCACCAGCAGCAGGAAACACCTGCCCACATATATCCCAGTTCGACCCTGCGGCGTTGATGTCGTCAAAGTCAAGGGGTATCGTCGAATAGAGGTCTGTGGATTTTGGGTCGATGGAGATGGCAGTTTCGCCTGCAATTACTATCGGTATTGGGTTTTCGTGTAGAGTGGGCATATTGTTGGTGCTGCCGACACTACTCTCAATGATGTTGCTATCGGGGGTTTGAGAGAGAGATGCAGTAGTGGTAATAGCAGGAGTATCGAGGGCGTCCTCGACCATATTGTCATTGTCGATAACGCTGTCGATGACATATTCCTCTCGCTGCTCCATCCAGTGTTTCAGTACATCCATGGGAGGAAGAACACCACCACCTTTACCACCCCGTTTTTCACTGTCTTTCCCGCGCCCTCCACGCCCCCGCTGGCATGGGTTGAAGTGAGTGCGTCGAAGGTGAGCAGCAGCATTGTAGTTAGCCCCGTAGCGTTTGCCATTACGGCACGCCTTGCAGTTGGCGAGGAATTGCTTGTCGGGAGAAATGTCAACGCACACCCAAACCTTGCGCACAACAGAGTGGACACGCTCAATGTGTCTTCTGAGTTCATGATCACCGTGAAAACCATCTGGTTGTTCATTGCAGTAGCTACAGTGCGTCTTCTGTCTGGCAGGACGGTGAACTGAGGCTTTGGGGATAGCTGCTACTTCTCGCGAGGTGCCATCCTCCGATGAGATTCTGAGCATCTTGTGCTCTGCAACTTTGGATTGCGATACATCCTTCTTTTCTTGTTTTGGCGCAATCGGCCGTGTGCCTTGCACAATTTGCTCTTGAGTCCTCCGCACAGCCCTTGACTGGATCGAAAGCAACGAGCTATCACTCGCGCTTGACAGAGAATGCTTCATCTCTGAAGATGAAGGAGTTAAAGAAAGTGGGGAAGAAGAGGGGGGGGAACACGCAAGGGAAGTAGATGGAGATGGAGAAATGTGAGGGAAAGCAGGCCTGGATTCAGGCAAGGACTGAGAAAAGCGAACATTATTCATGTTACCAGAAGAGAAATTGGAAATAAGAGATGGGACAAGGCAGTACTTGGTGTCATCTTTGAATTTTAATGACTGATTAGAGAGATAAGGAGAAGAGTGATGATCTGGCGTGGCCAGATTGCTAGGAATTGATCCAGTCGAATCGACTTGGATCATGCCCATTCCTCCACACAAAGACTCAGTTGTTGTTGTTCGGCACATCTCAACCGCAGTGGTTGAGTTAGACGTCGTATAGTTTTGATTTCGAGGAGGAACCAATCCCTGCGAGTTGGTGGGATACTCCCATTTCTCGTCAATGAAGAGCGGGGAGCATTCGGGGTCGGGAGACTCAAACATGAATGGTGAATCGGGAAGGACATCCTGGGATTGTTGTCGTGAATACTCCATAGGTGAGAAATCGTGGATTTTGTTCATGTTGAGTTGTTGTGTCTGGAAGGTGGAATATTGTTGTTCGAGCGTTGAGGTTGGCTGGGAAACGGGGATTGCAACCGAAACTGCCTGAGAGACGGGTGATGTGGTGGTCGGAACCATCCCGGCTTTTTGGCGAGGAGAGGTTCCATTCCGTGATTTAGTCGATAGACAGCGGCTCATATGAAGGGGAGAAGGGGATATGCGTTGGGAGTCTGACCGAGTTACATCAACGACGGTGGATGATTCCGGAGTCTGTAGCCTCTGTTAATCCAGGAAACGGAAGACACAATAGGTATGGACAGGTGAGGGACACGAAACCAAAGGGTAGAGACCTACGGTGGCTCGTCGCTTGGATGGGGGTGATCCGTTGGGAATTGTGCGCGGTACATTTTCTCGGGACCTTTTGCCAAAAGCATCTGGAGTTCCATTCGCTCTGGGGGGTTCGAGGAAGTTGTTGCCATCAGTGGAATTCGGTTGTGGCATGAAAGAGGAGAGAAGTTGACTCCAGCGATGTTCCCGTTCCGACTCCGGGAGGTGTGCATTGTCGGCCCAAAAGACATTCCTGGAGGAGGTGAGCGCTGATGTGAACAGGTTGTCGTCGAAGGTGGGAGCCATTGGGGGTGTTGAGCGTTGTCACCAAATATTATCCCGGTGGTATTCTGTCCGACCTGGCCTTTGGACTTCCTCTCGAAGTACTGATATTGGAATTCTGGGGCGTAAATGTGAATCTGCTTGAATTAATATTAGATCTTTGACGCAGGATATGGATATGCACATACAATAGCGGTTGTAACAGGTATATGGATTTTGAGAACAAACCTTTGGGATGCTGAAGCGTTGGTGAAGTTTGACAGGAAACCGTTAAACTGGTATGTATCAAGGTGTTTCTGAGGGACATGTAAGAAGGAGGGAATGAGAGAAAGAATCGGTGGGGAGGAGAGAGGAATGTGAGATATAAGATGGGGAATATCTACCCTAACTCAATTGGGTGGGCAACTGACCACGAACAGCCTGCATCCAATACGAGATATGAACGATGGATGGGAGAGTGAGATCCCAAAGAGATTCGTGGATCACGTAAACTCGCAGGACCAATGGGGATGCCCGTGTCAAGTGTGTTGTTATCTCGAGCGAACCACTGTAGCCAGGGTTTGAACTAGTTTCTCGTATCAGTCGTATCGGGACTTGATTTGCTTAGAGCGTTGGATCCCGAGCAAGAGCACGGAGAAATACAACCTTGTCCGAGTTTTTTGCGTCTGCAAAGTTGACTCGTAACGATTGAACTAAACCAGGTAACGGATATGAGGGGTTTGGGGGGTACGTTAACCCTTGTTTGATCTTTCATTATTGAGTCTTTGTTGCCCAAGCCTGCTGGGAGCCTGGCGGTGAAAAAGCGCCTAGGATCCTGGGAAGTTTGAGGACACCTCTTTTGCCCTAACCAGAGTCGGAATAACTCAGGATTCATGCATGCCTGGCTGAGTGCTTGGGCCGTATCAAAATCTCTCATCATCCTGGTGATCAAGCCGGATACTTCTGAGAACTGCATTTTTGAAAGTGAGGCGACCAAACGGCATCAGCTCATTCTGATCCTTCTGCAAAATCGGGCAACACATGAAATGCAAATGAGACTTGGCGTTTTGACCGGTGGGTTTGGAATATCTGGATGGAATAAAAGTAAGTGTGCCTTACTCTCTCCATTTTGCTGCCGTCGAAGTCAAGTTCACTGCATTATCAAGAAGCTTCGCCTTCTGGATCATCACCCCGTGATCACGAGGATCTCTGAATTACATCCCTTTTTTATATCATTCAGAAAGCTGAAAGCCTCGGAGCCCGCTTTCTATCCGTCGTTTTTTCATTCCTTCCTCGTCACTCTCGCCCGTGTGCTGTCATCATTAAATTTAGCCCAGCTTCCCTTCGCCTATTGGACTTAAGTTGCAAAATAGCGAAGTCTGCTCCAACCTAACATATGTGGACTCCTTTGTTATCCACTCTTCTATCGATGGGCATATTTGTGGCAGCAAATCCGTCGCTGTAAGAGCTGGAGACACAACTTTGTGTCAGTCGCATAAAACGCATATTTCTCCTTAATCTCTTTCCGGTAACGTTCTCAGCTTTCCCGTGTCTTCTCACCTCATGGTGGCCTAGAGGCAGGCAGCTGGTCTCACCAAGGGAAGACGAGGAAACCTCTGGATCCGTGTCCTTGCATAAATGATTGCACCTCGTTTGTCGTGGGCACTGGGGTGCATGGAGTATCATGCGAGACTTAACGTTACTGGATCAGAGTCTGCCACGTAAGCTGGCCATGCAGTGTTTCGGTCACAGGCCAATCTTGGAAGAAAGCCAGTCGCAGCTCCAGGGAACATCAATAAATCCATTGAATGGAGTGTTCACAATAGGGGCAACAAATCATTCACCCATATCTCTCTTATTTTTGAGTGAAGATGAAAGAATAATAAGTCAGCGGGAGGACGACAAAATGAGTTGAAGAGTTGTAAGATTGACAAAGGTTTGTTAGCAGGTGGACAGGAAAGTTGCTGGTCATGTTTGAAAAAATCAGCAGTGGTTTTATGTGCAACATTCTTAACAAACAGTACATAATCCATGGACCTCCGTATAAATATATCCATATGTACTACACATAGAATGAAACCAGATAATAAGAAATATATCTATACATGAAGGAAATCAGAGAATACTAGAATTTTGGGACATTGTGGCATTTCTAGATGGACCTTTGAAGTTGCTGCTCAGTGACGGTGGTTGTTTTATCATTAAATACTGCTGTAACATCAAAACATTTTCCAAATGGGCTCTCTTAAATCTTCAATTTCATTCATCTACTAGAGCTCACCGAATCTCTAAAAATGCCAATCCCCTTCTGTATTTCTATATATACGGCAAGGGTTTTCTACGTACAAAACTCCTCAGCTGTCAAGATCAAAATTGAAGACAATCGAGAGAGATGATGTTCGTAGCGTCTAGGCAACTTGATCCGATCTCATTTATACAGAGTAGAAACAACCCCACATCCTTCATTTCTTGCTCCATCCGGAATACTCTTCTGCTTCTCAGGATGATGATATCCATTGATTGATGCTAACACCAATATGCCAGCGTATTTGAACACAATAACGAAAACAGGCCTTAAAAGGCCGAGCAGGCCGAGCAGGCATAACTAAATATGTTGTTGTTGTTACGCTGGAGGACAGCAAGGAGGTTGTCATTCAATCCCACCCGTTAGATCTTGCACGAGGCAGATTCTTGGTCAAATTGTTCCTGACATCGATCTATTACAGACGAAGAGTTAGTTAAGCATATCTGGACGGAGTGGATGAATCTCATCCCGGGAGAGTAATTTCTCAACGGCATTAACTAGCGGAGCCACAAGAGCCGTTGTCACCATCAACAAATCATTCAGCGGAATTCTATCTCAGGGCTATGCTCAAGGAATACGCAACAAAGTGAAGTCCAGCCATTTCAGGAGGTGAATGAGCTGGATCAATTTAAAAAGACTCTCCCTTTTTATATCCCACTTCAACATCTGTTCGACGAGAACTATCGGGTATCCTACGCTCGCCGGCGAATTCTCCGACGGCAAGTTCAACATGCCAGATGAATTTGAAGAACTCAAGAGGGGTGTCTGGGAAACGATCTTTAAGGGAGTCTCTACAGCCCTTGGGGATCTCAAGGCGAACATTCAGATGAGCGTTACCCGTAGCGGGTTCGGCCTTGCAGAAATCCTCTCCTATTGCAATCTTTTGCCAAGGGTTTCGGATCCACATCGTGCAGAGTAAGTGTACGGAGTAGAAGATCGGGATGTTTACATGTATGTCAAAGCTGCTCTCATCTGGATATAATAAATGTTATAAGAGGGTATAAGCCTAAGGGCGTCTAATGCCTTATACACTCAGGGGGTGCTTTTTAGGGTGAAGTTGCGTGCAGATTTAGATCTCAAACGCTGTCAAGATACTGAGTCTAGTTCAGCAGCGCGAATGCAATTAAAAGTTTATCTCTCCATACTCTTGTAATGGATCCTTGTTTCGATTGATTATCACTTTTCAAAACTAAAATTCTACAGTGAAATAACTAAGTGATTAAATTATATGTAAGTTGTTCTCTGGTTAATGTCATCATAGAGTTACTACTAATATACTTTGAGGGGTTGTAATTTATCAAGAAGGAACATTTTGTAATACACATCATATATCTCAAATTTTTAATCAACAAGTTATGATGAAAGTTTTAAGTATTATATTACATATATTGCAGATAATAAATTACCAAGCAGAATGGAATATTATTATTTATATTTTAAAATGTCAGGTTGTACAACTAAAATGAGTGAGTGTATACAGAGTTCACCAGTCAAAGTTCATTTAAGCCTCTCAACCTCACTCCTGACCCGCACTTCTCTGATATACAACTGTCACATAGGGCAACTGTGTTTGTGCCTGCAATATTGAATTCATTATTTAATGTCCAGTTTTACCAACATTTCCCCCACCACATATTTTACGTCCAACAGAATAAGTCTACATATACTAAGGTTACGGGTTCCCGCCCTGCCATGGCCGACTCTGATCCCAAATCCTACGACGATGACCCCACGACGCTCTACCTCTATACTTCCCTGACTGCGGGCTCCTCACACATAATCACAGCAACGTCGCGAGTGGAAACGATCCTGAATGCCAACAAGATCCCATTTCGGGGTATCGATGTTGCAACAGATGAACCAGCCCGCAACCTCTGGGGCAGACGTTCAAAAGGGAAGAAACTCCCTGCATTGGTCAGGGATGGGATGGTTATCGCTGTGAGCAGATGAACCTACATACGCGTGCCAAACGTGTCCATTTATGGGCTTGGGAATATTCTGGCTAACAATTACTTAGGATTTAGATCAGATTGAAGAGTGGAATGAATATGGGGAGATAAAGATGCAGCTTGGGAGCGTGCCCTCAAAATCAACATCTTCTCATCTTACAGCCCCAACGACAACGAACACAAGCATGGCAATTTCGCCACGCACAGAACCACAGGGCCCTATTCCAACGGAGTCGTCCGCAAACAAGGACGATCAGATAAACCTTACGTCAAGGCAGGCTGCAGGAGAGACCGCCTCTAAAGGGATAGAGAATACGCGAGCGAATCTAAGCGCAACACCTTTGACCGGCAACAAAGCCGAGGAGACCACTGCCCAAAACGTCCCAAATGCACCAGAAGAGAATACAGGAAATGCGGAACCGGCAACAAAAGGGGACTGGCAACCTATAGACTTGCCCAAATTTGCGCCAGAACGAATAAGAGAGATCCGCCAAAGCATATTGGCCCTTAGGCCATCCCTCTCCGGCGTGCCCGCTGAGTTATCGGCTGACGTGAAGGTGGACAGTCCTGAGGCACAGTTAATGCCAAGACATCATCGTGGGTCTGTGGTGTCTGCCACCTCGCCGAGGGGCCAAAACCAACTCGTCAAGGATCTCAGCGCATTTGATGATGATTGTGCCATCTTGGAGGAGGAAGATGTAGAAGAATCAGAGACAAAAACCGGAGGATGATAGGGGGGGGGGGGTTGAAGGAAGGTGAAACTGGAGATGATATCAAGGAGCACGATGGACAGGTGTCATCTGCGGGCAAGGATGAAGGGTGTGCAGACGAGAAACAGGGCGGAGAAGCCCCAGCTGCAGACTCTGCAAAGAACTAATTACAATAAGATGGACTTGTAGGTTGCTTATCTATGTTCAGTGGAATAGATATGAGATATATATCTCTGATAACCAATTATTTGGTCGAGCCTTCTCTGTATAATTTAATTGATATGCGATATTTGAAGAACAAAACCCTGGGTCTATTCTCCATCCTCGTGGGAGAGATGTGCTGACAAATTCTAAAGGCCTTCTCCATCCTGTCTTTATTTTACCTCAAGAAAAATCAACCCATGGGTGCCAATTTCTTTTTGGTCAACTTCTTTCAATGCACTAGCTTTGCAGTGCGGTCATATCTCTAATTGAGTTTTTTTTCCCTCACCATGGCACATGAACCCCAATCATAACCACACAAGCCTCTCCATTTCAGAACACATCCATTTTTTATAGTCTCCGCTTATCAACCGCATCTCTCAGCATTGCAATCACTTTAGCCGGATCTTGCGCGCTAAACACAGCTGATCCAGCAACAATCACGTTAGCACCAGCTTCCGCTGCGAGATCCACCGTGCCCTCTCCAAGACCTCCGTCAACTTCGATGTTGAGATCGGGGTATCTCGTCCGGAGCGCATTCACTTTGGGCAATTCTGATGCCATGAACTTTTGCCCGCCGAATCCAGGGTACACAGTCATGACGAGGACCATCTGTGTGTGGTGTCAGTTTTGATATATCAGTAACGTATTTGTGGCAACCCAATCGGTTGTAGTTGACGTAAAATGGGCGAAACAGTATGCAACAGGCAATCTGTCCATAACCATTTGTTCAAGGGCGTGATGTGCTGTAGGAATATAGAATTGTAGCTGTTACTCACATCAGGTCGATCCATTGGGTCTTTTTGTTCCAGAATATCCCACAGAACATCAACGGAAGTGTCCGGCTTGATAGCAATGCCGGCCTGCATCTCTTGTTCATGGATGTACCGAATGAGTTCTGTGGGACTCGTTCGGCCTGTTGTCGACTCATCAGCGGGCCCCTTTGCGGCGGTTGACGTTATGGCCGCTTCGTAATGGAAACAGTACAGGTCGCATCCTGCATCTTTGAAATCTTTCACCCATTTCTGTGGCTATAGGATTGATTTGGCATGGGCAGCAATGGGAGGGTGAGGCAGGAGCTTTATTGCTAGATTTTCACGCTGCACTCACTAACCCGTCCCCGCCGTGCAATCCCGCCGCCATAGCGGTTGATCACGCGGCTGGGAGGGGTTGTGAGGCACAGCGCATCACTCCCCCTCTCTCACAGAAAAGTGCGTCAGCAACATATCCTCCTTTACCAGCTAATGGAGTTAATCATATATTGTGGAGCTGTTCCTTATTTAAAAAAAAAAAAAAAAAAAAAAAAAAAAAAGGAAAAGGAAATTAAACAATTGAATCGCAAGTCACGAGCAAATCTGATGCCGCCAGCAGACTCCATTGAAGCAGCACCACCGGAACATGCATATCACCAAAAATAAAAAATAAATAAATAAATAAATAAATAAACAAAGCAGAAATAACCCAAACTGGGGTGTTCGTAACTAATTGACCTCCTGCAATGTTGGTAGAGCAAACACGATCCAACTAGGAGTGCAACGAAATGAAACAAACCGCCATCATGAAGTGCATGAATGAATGAAAGAAACTCACCTCTGAAATCATCATATGACAATCAAAGGTGCCCTTGCCAAGACGCCTTGAGGGACGTTCAACATGCAGGCGGATTTTGGATACAACGGGAGCGCCAAATGTGATATTGGGGACGAAATGGCCGTCCATGATATCCACATGGATCCAATCACTGTTTGACTTCATCAGATGGGAACATGCCGAACCGAGAGCGGCAAAGTCGGCGGAGAGAATGGATGGAGCAATGATGGTGGGCGGAGTCATGGTGACGAGAAGCGGTGATTGGAATTGGTTTTCTTTCTGTATCGAATGGAATGCTGGCAGATAAATAGATGGGCTTTCTAAATTGACAGGTGATATCATGCAGTAGCAACAGTGGTTCTAGCGGCCACAGCGGTAGGAGAATCTTTTCCACTCTCTTCTTCTCGTCGTTTTTCCGCTTGCGTTTCTTTCGTGATCAATCGAGCTACGAGGGTGAATAGGAATCGGGCATGGAAATATCTGCTACTGGCATGGATGTTAAGCCAGAGAGAGATCTGGTGCAGCCAAAGGAACTACTAAATGAGATAATGAGAGAGCCACCCCACAGGTTAGCATGAATAGTAATTTAAAGCCATGCAACAGTGTAGTATAGCTATGAAGTAATTTCTGCCCCCCATATCATGTTCGATCGATGTTGCAGGCAATGAATGGTATATCGATCGATGCCGAGGCTGCTGCCAGCGCTGATTAGTCATTCGCCCCAACCAACTAACTAACTAGTTTGTTATCTTCAAAGCCCCCTGATGATTCAAGTTATGGGCTGCTATGGTGGTTGTGAAGACAAAATAGACGTTCTTTTTGAGTAATTAACGCCCCACTTCTACACAGGTATCCAGCTACATGTATGTATGCAGATACGAAGTGCCTATGCTGTTCCCTGATACCCTCCCTTCACCCGTGTCATCATGGTTAACTCCTGACTCTCTTGTGTATGGGCCTCAGCGCGCCGAAAGATAACACTCCCCAGCGCCTTTTGAGTGAAACTCCCCCTCCATCATCATCCCCTCAAACTGATAAGAAAGGAACTGGAACGTAGATAGATGCCTTTGCTCGTCAGCATGTTCCTTGCATGACGCCCATAATGATCGACGCTAGCACTAACTACACACTATTCTACTTTTAGAGATTTTCAAGCATATGAGACTATACTGTCCCGCAGGGTCGCTGATGACCGACCTCTTCTCCACTTGAGTCGGCGGCTAAAGGACTGCCCTCAGGGCCTTCCACGGACCAATCAGCCTGTATATCCATGACCTGCACGGGGCCTTTCACAGCAGCTTCCTCTCATTGGCCACTGTAATAGGCGTCTCGCCCATCAGGGTGTTGTGGGTACACCCTGGAAGCTCACTGATTGGCACTGTCTGGAGCAACCTCATCCCACTCTTCATGTTGTATTTATGCAGGCAACTCCATTGTTTGCCATGCCTATCCAATCATGGGCTTCTGCAACCCTCACTCTTCAGGCGCTGGCTACTAATCTTGACATCGATCTCAGTTCTCAGATCTCTCTGCTGATGTTGGGTAACATACTAATACCACCCAATGCCTTTGGAACTAATGTTCTCTCTCTCTCTCTCTCTCTCTCCCCCTCGACTTTTGTCGTTCTATGCGTGCATATTGATTGTGCACCTTTTTACCTCTTTTCTTTTCTTCGTTGTCCATTTTGCCTGTTACTATTTCATTTCTTTTTTGCCTAGTCCATCCATTGATTCATTATACGCCATTCATTCCTGTGCACCCGTTGATCGGGTCATAGTCCTTTTTATTTATCCCTGTGCCCAAGGTGGATTGCCGGGGAGAGTAATATTGATCTTAATTCGCATAGTCGATAACATTTCTTCAACGGGCAACGGATTAGTCGTTCGTTCGGTAATTGACAGAACCTTTTATCTCTATATATCACGGAATTTGGATTCTGCCTGGTCACTGATCTGGTATCTGCCATGGCGGACTATTTCGTTCAAAAGAAGCCACAAATTCGGCTTGGCCGGAGTGGACACCTTAATACAATAGTCGAAGATAAACAAGAGGCAAAGTTTGATGCAAAAAAACATAGAGACTGTATACTTGCAACCGCTGGCCGGCCCGCGGTGGCGAACCAGACTCCACGGACGAATTCCCCATACAAAAGGCTTCCACACCGCGTTGTATCCCCTGGGTCTACAAATTCGTCTTGTTCTAGCAATCCATGGCCGAAACAAAAGCTCGACTTCGACGATCTCTACGATGCAACGGATGACGACGATGAAGGACACCTTAGCGACAGTTGCCCGTCCCTTTGCAGCCAAGGGAACAGTGAATCTGCCGAGTCGTCAAAGCTATCCACGATTTCGTCAGGCAGTCGAAACAATTATCCAGGAATCGTAACCCCGTCCTCGACAGCACAATGGGTGAAGCTAAACTCTTATCACAAGAATTACCATGTTCCTCCAACCCCGCCATCAACAATACCTGTGTCTCCAGAACTTCTTTCTCGCCTGCCGAGATTTGTTCCTGAAGCTCATGCTCCCCCGTCCTTGGATGGTAGCGCAATTTCGGACCAACCTTCTACGCTGAGTGCACCACGAACTCCTGAGTTGGAAATGGCATCCGATGTGGATTGGGACGCACAGTATTTGCGTGTTCATTTGGAATGCGATACAAATGTGGGCGCCGAATCCCCTATCAGTGGGACGATGAGTCCGCAGGTCGAGATTGAAATGGACGACCCAGAAGATTGGAGTCACGTCCTGAGTCATTTCCCGCGCATTCCACGAAATGAAAGCGAAAACAATTTACAAATGGTTGAAGACTCTCCCGGAATAGAGAGGCCTTCGTCCACTGGGAGCTCAAACAAAGGCGTGGAACTGCCTCTAAACGCCCTCGCCACACTCCAATCCATCGAATTAGATGATGAGAGTGATCGCGACTCTGATATTTCCGGAGTCAACGAAATTGGTGAAATGCAAGAAGTCAAGATTTTCTCGATTCGGCCCAAAAGCATGGATGCTACTATTCCCTCTTCAGCTGGTTCGATTCCGTTTACACCCCTTACCATTCCATCTCCAGGCGGCTTTTTTTCAACACTTGGAGGCGACGCACGCCATACATGGTGTTTCACAACCGTCCCTCCGCCCTCATCTGCTACAGCTGAGAATTTCTACAATTGCCCTTGGAAAATGCCCGCCACTTTACAAGGTTCTGTTGCTAAGACCCGTGAGATGTCCTACAAAAAGTCAACTCCGCACAGGTCCGGCAACCACGGGCTTCTGAATACTACCCGACTCACACCTGGCTTATCGGAAGCCGAGTGGAAATCCGGTAACAATTCTATTGTGGACGAGTACGACGAACTTTACGATCAAGAGTTAAAATTCCAAGCCACCGCCAACCTCGATCGCACAAGTATTTGGCTCGCGGCCCAGAACACTTACATGTCCGCCTTGCGCGAGACTAACCCCGTCAACAAGGTCGAAGGTCCACCAACAACAATCGTGGCAGAAAGCCCACAAGATATTTCTCCAGGCACGTCAAAGAAGTCTGTTAGATTCCTCACTACTATTTTGGAAAGCGGGGCCCCTCTGAAGTCTCCTCGTCTTGTGGAGAATAACACTTTGTTCTATCGGGGATTCCAACGTCTAGTACGCCAGTCTAATTCGCGAGCTGCCTTCCTCCACAGCAATTTCCGCTTTGAATGTACACAGGCTATGAGGCTTAGCTTTATGGACAAGCATATCGATCACCTTGTCGGCAAATATGCATTGAATGACCCTGTCCGCCCCCCTTACCGTGGGCCATTCTCACAAGCTCCTCGAAACTCTACCGTTCCCCAGATTCTCGCCGACCAGGCTAAATTCTTCAAGATAGAAAAGGAACAGGATGCGGCACACCAATTACGCAGCTCAGTGTGGGTTGTTGAAGCCCTCAAATTTTTGAAGGGCGGATCCCTTTTCTCTGCCCCAGCTGCAAAGCGGCTTGCTCGAGCAAAAGCTCCGTTAGGAACTCCTGAGAGCGCTGGATCCCGACGAGTCAGAGTGCTTGACCTTGCCGACCATCCTTCTTGTGGTTGGGCGTGGCACGTTTCTAATGAACACCGCAACGTGAAGGTCTACACAGTGATCACGAAGCAACAGGTTGTCAATCCGGGGATGAAGGGGCCTTCGAACCATCGACAGGTGTCAGTTCCACAGGTTTGGCGTCTTCCATTCCGAAACAATCAGTTTGATGTCATTTCGTCTCGCACATTCCATGCTTTGTTAAAGACGGACCGCCCGAACGGGGAGGATCAGGACGAGTTCGACTTGTGTTTGAAGGAATGCTATCGTTGCCTAAAACCTGGTGGTATTCTTGAGTTTTTCGTCATGGACTCGGAAATCACTCGTGCCGGGCCATACGGCGCCGCAGTTTCCGTTGAATTTGGATTCAATCTTAAGACACGTGGGTACGACCCGGCCCCTACTAGGTCCTTTTTGTCTCGGTTGCAAAAGTCCGGTTTCACCTCAACCAAGAGAACGTGGATGTTCCTACCACTAGGTGTTGGCCCTTCTGCTCCGCAAACACCTCAGGCACTACCGAGCGAGGTTGGCGAGGTTGCCGAAGTTATAGGGACCACTGGCAACATTGCGAATACTACTGCTTTACTTGGTGGATGGATGTGGGAGCAATGGATGCTGAAGCTCCAGATGGAGATGGGTCGTGAAAGGGGAAGGCTGCTGGAGGAGGTTGCTAGTGTTTATGCAGAAGGACAGAAGTCTGGGGCGGGATGGAGATGTTTAACTGGATATGCCATGAAGCCGAAGAAGCGCCGTGGCGCTCTCTAGCCACTCCCTTTTTCTATGTCACTTTCCTTCTTTGTGTCAATCCTTACCTGTTTTCCCCCGTCTGTTGAATTGAAAATGCACTGTATAGTGCCCTCACCCTCGCCCTAACTAGTTTACTTGCCCCTTGGCCTCTTCGTTGCATATACCGTTTATTCCTACAATATTTCCGTCACTTAGGAGTTACCCGTATATCTGATTGGCTTGGGTCCTGCTGCTTGACTTAACAAATTTTTAGTGGGACCTACAATAACATGGGTCAATGTGAATTCTCTGTGAAGAAGTGCGAGAAACATGTGTTGTGGTTGTGAATAGTTTATATATGAAAGAATTTGTTAGTGATTAATCCATCAATATTAGAAAATTGAGGAGGGCGACAATTTACCTTCTTAACCAAAATTTGAAGAGAGTTGGCGTAAGAAATTTAATGAAAAATATAAATCAAGAAGTAATTCTGAAGATAAATAGATTTCAGAATTGATATCAACGAGTGGGGAATGCCATATTCTAGATATCACGTGACAACCTCCAGTGATGCAAATTGACCTTTGTTTAAGCCCATCCTTCACACTTGTGTTAAAGGAAGTTGAAACAAGCAGCTTCAACTTACTCCCTCGAACACCAATTTTCCTAGCGTGGATATAATCTCCTATCCTTGCCATAGAGAAGGGAAATGTTATAGCGGATCTGCTCTCCATTCTTCCTGGCTTATTGTGGAGCCACTGTTGCCTCATTTCTAACAAGCAACTGCAGCAATGCTCTTCTTCAGGTTAGATAGACTCCCGGAAACCCTCTCCACGCGGCTCGCAACTCGCCTAGACTGACTGTGTCATTGCACGCTTAGTTTTTTCAAGACGCTCACGAATCACACGGTCACCATTGAGCTTAAGAACGATATCCGTATCCGTGGCACTCTCAAAAGCGTCGACCAATACCTTAATATAAAGCTAGATGATATTGAGGTTCTAGACCTAGACCAATATCCGCATCTCTCTAGCGTGAAGAATATATTTGTCAGAGGCAGTGTTGTCCGCTATGTTGTTTTGCCGCAGGCAGAGGTGGATCGGGGTTTACTGGAAGATGCCACCAGGAGAGGTTTGTACCTTTTTTTTTTTTTTTTTTTTTTTTATTTTTCTTTATTTTTTTTTTTTCAGTATCAAGCAGGGCGGTGTCGTTTCTGAGCCTTGTGTTTAATCCGCCGGGATTCAAGGGATCTCTGCATACTCGTATCATCTGCGAGTGCATCGATCCAACCGGTCTCCCTCCTCGTCTTGTGAGACAGCCCTGTAACTAACTTTCATTCTCTTTTTTAGAAGCAGCAAATCAAGCAAACAAGGCTCGATAAATCTATCAAATGACTGACATGCATACCGTGCCCCCCATGTACCGCCTCGAGATGACGTTACGTCTAAGATTACGTTGATTAACGATATCACTTTTCCCTCACGAGAGCCTGGTTTCCTGCGTCGATGGACTTTCCCTGAACTTAATCCTACTATGAAAAGTCCACCGACGAGTCATACAGGCTTTCCAAATCGGGATTTTTGGAATTTCGCGCCTGCGTGCAGTGGAGGAAAAATAAATTTATGATTCTTTTTGCTGTTTGGTTGACTGTACTTGTACCCGTACTTCATTGATAGGGGTTGGCAAAATCTCCGAGATACTCCATATTTATGGGTGCCGCTGGAGGCAGCGATGGATTAAATTGAACATTTCATGGCCATTACTGGAGTTGAATTGCTTTCCACAAATTATCTTCGATCGTCTAGGCATTTCTGTACATGTCTCTCGAGGACTGATTTGCTCTGTAGAACCCCTAGATGTCCAATTGTAAACGGGTGTCCATATCCCTACACCACGAATCGAAATACCCTTTGGGCTGATTCTCACGCCTTGTACGCTTTATCCGCAGTGCTCCTTGCAGATGAGATACAATTTTGAACATTGAACCTTTTAAAGGTTAGTTTGGAAGTTGGCGAAGAGTCACGTGTGCTCATGTCGTCACTGCGTCACGTGAAAGATCCAACACGAACCTTCGTCCATGATTTTCTGGTGTGGTTACGATGTCAGTGTTCCATGATAATCCCAACGTCAATTCTTCAACGTATGCTCGATTGATGGATTATGATATGGACGGTATTTCTTACGTCACCTAGTCCTTATTTTAACTGGCCATTCTCATTTGAGCCCGGTCACAAAAATGAAGTGGTTCGTTCTCTAATACCTTCAAGTTCATCATCGCTATACCCTCAGTATCACGCCTGTTGTTACCTCCAGTCCCAGAGATGGTTTCCTCTTCCCCTTACTTCAGCGGTAATAAAAGGGGTAACCACAAATCGCCTAGGCGTAAACAACCAGTCTCCGGACGAAGTGGCGGAAAACAGAATACCAGCATACTGAATTTTTTCAAAAAATCGGACGGCCCCCCGAAATCGTCACAGAATCGGATAACTGATTACACCATCAAAGTACAAAATAACTGGGAGAAGGATTTCAATACCAGAGGGGTAGATGGCTCTGATAGTCTCTTTTTTGAGGAGGAGGAAGGGAAACGGAATGATAGTAACCACAACGAAAAAGGACCTCCAAGCCTGACCAGGGCGAGGTCGGCGACGCCCTTTGATCTGTGGGGGAATCCTGAAGTTGAGGAAGCTTCTGGACATGCCAGCGATGAACCAATGTATAACGAAAATGGCAACAGTGGCCAAAAAAGACGAAAAGTCGATCACACTGGCTCTGAAAGAACAACTGCACTAGTCTCGGGGGTCTCGGAGACATGTTCAGAAGACGTACCTAAAACGATTCCAACTACATCGAAAGGTTCATACTCAACGGCTAGATTGTCGAGTATGAAACGTATTGGACCCTTCTTAGATGAATCTGATAGCGAAGAAGGATCTAATTGTTCAAGCAACAAGGATTTTTCCCTCAGATCCAGGACTCATACACCGGTGCAGGATCTCGGATACGAGAGAGATTTACTAACGGATTCATCGAATGAGTTCCCTACCAGACCTATGAGGAGTAGCCTTACCATGACAACTGTCGATGATCCTTTCATTAGTGAAGATATCGATTCTTACGAACAGCGAAAGGGAAGGGATTACGATGATAGAACTTCGAGAAAATGTAATGAACCTCAGGAGCTATTTGATAAGGAGTGCTCCATAGAGCCAAACGGTCTTAGCAAGAGCGACATGCTTCCTGGAAATGATACTGCCGTTTGTCCGATTTGCGGCGAGAGTCTCGCTGGTATTACTGACTACGTAGGTGATTTACAAGTTTGCAAATTTTCCGAGCTGATTAATTACGTAGGAAGCATCTCTGCATGTGAACAATTGTTTGGATGGGGACCCCACACCCACACCTACCGATGAACCAGTTGTAGTCGTTGAATCAAAACGAGGTAACTCTATTGCGGCGTTAAAGAAAGCCGCGATTCCTCGCCCGGGACAACGAAATCCGTTTACTATGGAACTTATTGAGAAGGAAACCTCAGCGTTCTCGAAAATAATGTCTGGCAATGCTGAAGATTCCGCATGGGCCGCGGCCGCCGCCAAGGAGGATGCCTCTAGAGGTAAACAGGCGTATGAACGCACGTGTCCATTTTACAAAATCCTTCCCGGTCTTTCGGTCTGCGTGGATGCCTTTAGATATGGCGCTGTTGAGGGATGCAGTGCGTATTTTCTTAGTCATTTCCACAGTGACCATTATATGGGGCTTACGTCTTCTTGGTGTCACGGGCAAATTTATTGCAGTAAAATCACGGGGAATCTAGTTCGCCATCAACTCAAGGTTGACCCTGAATGGATTACAGACATCGAATGGGATGAAGTCTTTGAAATTCCCGAGACGGGTGGTGTCCAGGTCACCATGCTTCCTGCTAATCACTGCCCTGGAAGCTCGTTATTTTTGTTTGAAAAGGAAGTTGGCAAGGGCCCTAAACGAAAAATTCATCGCATACTTCATTGCGGTGACTTCAGGGCAAGCCCGGCGCATGTACGACATCCTCTGCTCCGGCCTGATGTTGTCGATTCCTTGACTGGGAAAACTAAGCAACAAACGATCGATGTTTGCTACCTCGATACGACATATCTTAACCCCAAATATGCATTTCCAAATCAGGAGGATGTTATTACTGCTTGTGCAAATGTATGTGCAAACCTGGATAGCAACGAGAATAAAGATGTTGGCCAGGCGACACACGGTCCAAAGACCACTGTCATGAGAACTATGGCGGATTTTCTCTCCAAAAACCCAGAATCACAAACCCAACCTGGCCACCTACGGTCCAAATCCGCCGACCGCTTACTTGTCGTCGTTGGAACCTATAGTATTGGCAAAGAGCGCCTCTGCATTGCTATTGCGCGTGCTTTGAATTGCAAAATATATGCACCAGCGGCAAAACAAGGGATATGTGCTTGTTTGGAGGATGAGGAACTCTCTGGTCTACTTACGTCCAACCCTATTGAAGCCCAAATTCACATGCAGGCTTTAATGGAAGTCCGGGCTGAAACGCTTCGAGACTATCTTCTTTCGTTTAGACCACATTTTTCACGGGTTGTTGGATTCCAGCCAACAGGATGGAACTATCGGCCGCCGGCAGGAAGAATTACAGATAGTCCCCCAGTCTCCTCAGTGTTATACTCTGATTCTTGGCAATCTCGGTTTAATGCAAGGGACCTAATCCCGCAACGTGGAAGCAATCCAGAGAGCACCTGCTACATGGTGCCTTACAGCGAGCATAGTTCTTTTCGGGAGTTGACCATGTTTTGCTGTGCTCTAAGGATTGGAAGAGTGATCCCTACTGTCAATGTCGGTAGTAAAAAGAGTCGGGATAGAATGAAGCGATGGGTAGAGAAGTGGGAAGCAGAGAAACGGAAAAACGGATTGTATAAGGTGGATGATGAAGCAACTCGATGGTAGGTTTTGATCGGAGGTTGTTTCAGTTTGGAGGGCTGAATTTTGACTGGATTTTGGATTCTTAGTAAATATTATTTGGCATTGGATAATGAGCCTTCTTTTGTTTTATTTTATTTTTTATATTTCCTTAGAAGTATATCGAATCTGCGGCATTGTTGCATCCCCCTCAACAACCCTTCTTACAGTGCTCCAGATTCCCATTTACAGGTCTCCCGCCGCTGCAAGCATCTCCGTCTCTTGCACCCGAGGCCAGCTCTAAGTCACGTGTCGGCCCCATTCGGTTTGACGGCTACATCGACCACATTACCACCCATGGATATCGGCATGGGCAAATAATTCGGGGAAATATATGTCGGGGTCGTCATCGGCAGATAAGAAATGCATGTCGAGGAACTTCTTCTATTCAACGCTGCTGGTTTCCGAAAAGTCCCTTTTGCCGACTCTTTCTCCTTTGGAGGCAGTGCCAACGGAGAGTGCGCTATATGGCAAGCAGAAGGGGTGGTCTTCTGCAACCAACCTATGACATGGTTGTTTTTATTAAAAAGAGCTTCGTAGTCTCTTATTATCCCCTCTCTAACTTGCCAATTGTTACTGGAATGCTTTTCACTCAGAACTGATTTGGGGACAAGACACATAGCATGACCCTCATTGCCATTAATTGCTGATTATTTATCCTATCTGTGAAACGATACCCCATTCTTTTTGTCATTTTAGGCTCCCCAACCTTCAGACTTTCTCGGGGTAAAAATGATTCTCTCACTTCTTTTGACTCCCTACTCCCTCCTTTTGTTTCCCATACTCTATTAACTCTATCCATATTTGCAGCAGTGGTATCTTCATGATATACCAGCTCCCTTTACGGCTTCACTCTCTCATTTATGGCTTATGTACCAATGCTGACGAGGTCGGCGGTACCAAGCTGTGGACAGTGCGCATAAGAAATATGGACCCTTGTGAGGATACAGCCGCACCATGTTTCTGTAGCAGACCCGGATGCTATACCGATTATTTATGGGCATGGAAACGAGTTCTAAAATCGTGAGTGGTGTCATAGTATTACCTCTTTTGTAAACATCTACATAGATGATATGCCGTGCCCATGCATATCATCCTATTTAGGTTTCAGTGGTTAACCTATGCGGTACTAGGGAGTATTATGATGCGTTTGTGTCTATTCTCCGGGGCCTTTTTAATACCCGTGACCGTGCAGAGCACACGCAGAAACGCAAGACAGTGTCTCATACATTTAGTGCTAGGTCAATTGGACAATTTGAACAGTACATCCATGCAAACCTAGAGGAATTTGTACGGCAGTAGGCTCTCTAACTTGCAGCGTAACCCCAAAGCTGGATATGCGTCAATTGATACGCTGCACTGGTTTAACTATCTTGCTTTTGATATCATTGGCGACTTGGCATTCGGCGCCCCTTTTGGCATGTTATAAAAGGGTCGAGACGTTGCAGAGGTTCGAAAGTCTTCTGATTGCCCTCCTACGTATGCTCCAGCAATTCAGGTTCTTAACAGACGTGGAGAAGTTTCTGCGACTTTAGGCATCTTTCCTGATCTTAAGCCTTGGGCAAAGTTTCTTCCGGATCGATTTTTCCGAGGTGGTCTAGAGGCAGTGGAAGAACTTGCGGGAATTGCTGTTGCACGTGTGTCTGAGCGTCTTCAACCCGAAGTCATGGCAAATAATACTCCCGTAGATCTCCTTGCTCGCCTAATGGAAGGGCGGGATGAAAATGGTGCCAAGCTTGGCCAAGAAGAGCTCACTGCAGAGGCACTCACCCAACTAATCGCTGGATCCGATACTACCTCTAACACAGCTTGCGCAATACTATATTGGGTTCTGAAAACCCGGGGCGTAAAAGAGAAACTCCAACAAATTCTGGCTGAGGTAATTCCAGCAGATGTGGAGGTCCCGTCATATGCCGTGGTCAAAGATATCGAATAGTAAGTATTTACATATGTTACTCGTTATCGTGGAGTTACTGGGTTTCCCCCCCTTTTGATCCCCTTCATCATGGCTAATGGATATCATTAGTCTGTCATGGGTGATCTCTGAAACGATGCGCATTTACAGAACCTCATCTCTTGGCCTTCCTACCACCAGTGAAAATTCACAACCACGTTTTCTATCCAGGAACCGTCCTTTCCGTCCCGGCCTACACGATACATCACTCAACCAGCATATGGGGACCCGATGTAGATCAATTTGTTCTGACACGGTGGGGTCCCTCTCGCTTGACCAGCCGACAAAAAGCTGCATTTATTCCCTTCAGCACAGGACCACGTGCCTGCGTTGGTCGAAACGTAGCAGAGATGGAACTGCAATGTATGGCCGTGACAGTTTTCAAGAACTTCGACTTTGAGGTTCGACAAGATGGCCCGTTGGAGACAAGGGAAGGATTTTTGAGGAAGCCCCTTGAGCTACATGTCGGTCTGAAAAGGCGACAGCCCTGAGGCTTATGTGTATTTGCTGGAATCTTGATCGCGAATTCCCAGGTGTTTTAATCCCTGCCTAGTTAAGTTTTAAAAATAGTAATGAAAGACGGCCCCCCGCCTCCCCTCCTCCCCGATTATTGTCGGCGTCACAACCACGCCGAATGCCTCGCCGCCTTGTCTCGGGTTTACCTATCATTGACACGGAGGATTTCCTCTCAGCACCTATTAATAATAATCCTCTCCCAGCTTGCAAGACGTCTGGAGTTCATTATTACACAACGCTAGCTAACTTTTCGTTCTCTCCACCGCCCCCCTAGTTAGTCTTTGGCGTAGGCCTCCTGGGTAGTTACCAATACTACTGCTAATTTAGTATTATCTCACAGGCTCCTTTGCAGACTCAAATAGCCCATCTAGAAATATTTTCTTGTGAAGCTGTCAAGATGAATCATCTAGAGAGATCGAGGTTTTGCGAGTACATTATATAAATGGACAAAAGGGACTTCCTTCAGACCATCTCACTTCTCGTTCCACGTCTCATAAACCTCAGATACAAAGTTAACAAGCCTTCGTACGCTGGGAATTTTGCTTCCAGCATTTCTCGCTAATTTTAAAACCTCTTTCCTTTCTCCTTTTTCAGTGTATTATTCACACCAAACACCAAGGCGAGATGTTGTTCCCGTATGCTAAATTATTGACGCTGGCGCTGGCGTTTATCAGTGCTACTTCCGCCATTCCAGTTGAAAATCAAGAGCCGGAAAATCAACGGCTTGAAACTGGAGCCAAAAAGAGGCAGTCGGAAAAAATGATCATTGGATATATGACTGTTTCTAAAGTGCGTTTGTCCCCCTCCCAATCTATATATCACATACAAATGTGGGTCATGATACAAAAGTCATGTGTGTTTAGAGCAGAGCTAGAGATTATAATAAGCATGGAACCATTACTTGGGATGAAAAGCACGACCGCAAGTCCGATGATCGGCAGCAGACAGGGCCCGGCATATATACCACACCTGTAAGAGGACAACAGGAAGGTGATAAAAACTCTTGGTTAGTTTCCGTTTCATACCACCTTCAAGGTCTCATATAAATCCATATACATATATCTTCGCAAAACTTCGTACATATCTAACATGGTATACATATTTCCTTTCTACAGGTACTGTGTGATCGAAGCCGATCGAGCCGCCATGAAACGTGTTTCAAAGATCTGGGTGCCTAGAGAAAATAACCAGAGACATTTGCAATCCCTAATTACTTACAATCCAACCCTGTGGTGGCGAAGTGAGGGCATCCTCCATAATTATATTACATGGATGGATGGTTCATGGAATTCTGAAAAGACACTGCGCATGTCCATCGTTTATAAGCACCCTGAACAGGTCCAGATGTCCATCCCCGAAAACCTGGTCAATGCGAAAAATGGCCACATGGGCTTCACTGCGTTATGCGATACTGACCAAAAGAACCTGCCGGATGAGAAGGTTAATTATGATGATTGGCATGAAAATATTCTGGGGAGTCGGACATAAGAGGCCTTTTGCTCTCCTTCTCCCTTTTTGCTTCTTGGGGGTTTTGGGATAGATGAGATGAAGAGTTAGTTACCAAGGCAGTGGAGTGGACCTGGGCAGTTCTGTATTTTTATCATCGCGAAGTTTTCATGTTTGTCCTGCTGCCCATTTTTCTTTTTCTTTTCTTTCTTTTTTTTTTTTTTTTTTTCAGCAACATTTCCCTGTCGGGTTAGGAGTTATGTTGGTTACATTTCAAGTGATTTTCTATTTGTATTTATGATTTCACTTTCCAAATCACAAGCCAAAATTGGAAAATGTATTAAAGTCTCAGAGTGCCATCTCTGCGGGTATCAAGAAATTGGTATTCATTTCTGAGGATCAAGGCTCATGTAATTCTAGCCACTGGAATTGATAGTACGTATATATGTACATATGGATGTTGCATGTCATCGCCGGAGAGGAGGCGCAGTTGTCATCGCTTAGCATAAACTCGAAACGTTCTTCAATGAATATTGAAGAAATTCGATCCCTTCCGGGTTAAACATGAGGTTGAGCGAGACGGGCGCCAAAAGGGTAGACTTCTTATAGTCTAACCCAATATATAAGCTGTTCTCGTCTTAGACTAACCAGGATATTTAGCACAGCCAAACTCTCTTGGGATAGTGGCTATCGGGTTAATCTCCGCACAGCGGTCTCCATCAAAAGCTTGGTGTAGATATGATGAAGCCACACGATAGGGCGAGGGATCGGTTCTTTATCAGTTTTTCCCAATCCCTGATAAAAGAGAGATTTCAGCCCGAACTCAGCGACCGCTTCCTCTTGGTTGATATTGGCTGATACCTCGAAGAGACCATCGGTCGTCCTTACGTCACGTTTTAAGGGGGAGTCGCCACACCGCAAGATAATCCTCGAGGGTGCATGTTCGACCACATTGAAGTGGTCTGTAATCTCAGTGCCTACGGGGTACGTGGATTCGCGGAGTTGAGATTTCGACCACAGTTGGTGGGAGGTTTCTGGCCCCTTATGCGTGCGCGTAAGGTAGAAGCGTTGGATTGCATAACCTAGATGATACAGTAAGAAATTAGCAAATGCGTGACCAAATCTATTACTATATAATAATAGAATAAGACATCGAATTCGGAGATAAGTGAAGGGAAGATATACCGAGACCACTCCACACGCTGGCACAGAAAGCTTCAACTAGCTTTCCGTCCTGGGCCAAAAGTTGGGGATTAAGTTTGGATAAGGGCACTCTCTTCAAGCACATGTCATGATAGGCGGGGTTACTATGAGGATTGTATTTGCTAAAATATGGTGAGGTGAAGAGATAATCCGACATGGAACAGGGGACAACGTTGGAGCCCCTGGTCAGATAGAGGTACGATCCTGTAGTAACTGCGCCTCCGAAGGCAGAAGCTTTGAAAAGGGCCTTGATGAAACCCATAACTACCGAGACGAAACACTGTCAACAGTCAATAGAATATTTGACATGAGAGAATGGATCATGGATTGAATATCGAAAGCTGGTCGCCAGCTCTACTGAAGAACACCAGTAAATGCTCCGGAGAGTGGCGAGGCGAAGGTTTTGAATCAAGGGGCTTCCAAGCAACGAGTTTAACTAGATTTGATCACGTGGAGATAATGAAAGATTGATTAGGGCAAGGTCCATTTATATCGTGGGATGACTGTAGTTACACCCAACCAAGCGGCCACCATCTCAGGTTTCAACATCATGCATTGTTTGCAATGGAAGATGGAATTTATAATTTTACCATATTATGTATGCTCCCCGCAATTGAGCGCTGTTTTCCATTCACCATCATGTTAATCAGAAAGCTACTTTTGCACATCTCAGCCCCAACACTAATGGTGTGAATGTCATCTGAACATCGGGCTGAACTTTGCTCTCCCACGCCATGCAAATAAGGTGCTGCATAAACATCCGTGGATATGTGGCTTCGAACTTGA
The DNA here is from genome assembly GCF_000150705.2 of Paracoccidioides lutzii. NCBI lineage: Eukaryota > Fungi > Ascomycota > Eurotiomycetes > Onygenales > Ajellomycetaceae > Paracoccidioides > Paracoccidioides lutzii. The sequence continues at coordinate 1,029,629 of NW_015440949.1, read as the reverse complement.
GTTCTAGCCAATCCTTCCCACGGAGGTTGGCCCAATACTAGAGCTTTTTCTTTGGATGGTCAATCCTTGTAATCTCCATTATTGGTTAGTGTGAACTGTCTTTCCCGCTGAAAACTGCATGGCTTTCATGCATTGCCTAACTGAAAATAACAATGGGAGCGCGTTAATTATTGTCTAGGGTTTATGCCTGCTCATTTGGAGCGGATTAGGTCGCTCACTCTTACGTACGTATGTTCCACCGATATGTTCAGCTTTGCAGGAAACGACGAAGTCAAAAAGCCTCTGAAGTCTCTCTTAATCAGAATATACGAGATAGTTATGCCTGAAGCTTGCTGTGCATATAAGTCGCCATTGTCTCTCCTTAATGCTGAGCAGCAGTTATTCGTTCTCAATTCCATTTTCTTCTACCTTAACCACTAAACCACGATAAGATATCAATGCCAAGATCCAAAATAACAGCTGATTTGGTTTCGACCCTGGGGTCACGGCTTGAGAACACAAAAGTTGTTACCGAAACATCGCCTGACTATGGGGAATGTATTGCCCGTTGGTCTGATACTGCGGTAAAGCGAGCAGTATGGCCTATCACAACCCATCGGCTAATCTCTCATTTGTTTTTCCCATGAAAGCTGACCCGGTTTTATATAACAGGGCGTCGTACTTTTTCCATCTACTGCGCAAGATATATCTATCGTCGTCAAGTTTGTCCAGGAGCATAATATTGATCTTGCAGTCAAATGCGGGGGTCACTCGGTATCTGGAACTAGTTCGAGCGATGGCGGGATAGTTATAGACTTGGGCCGTATGCGAGGAGTTACTGTTGATGCTGCTACGAAAGTTATTACTGCCCAAGGCGGCGCCCTCTGGGCGGATGTTGATAACGCGGCAGCAGAATACGGTCTCGCGACTGTTGGCGGCACTGTGAATCATACCGGCATTGGAGGGCTTACCCTTGGTGGTGGCTATGGCTGGCTCAGTGGGAGATACGGAATGGTGGTCGACAATCTTTTGTCAGCCACTTTGGTACTTGCCGATGGCTCAGTTGTAACGGCCTCGTCTACCGAAAACCCTGATCTCTTTTGGGCCGTCCGTGGCGCCGGACATGGCTTCGGAATAGCTGTAGAATTTCAATACCGTTGCTATGAACAGAAAGGCGAAGTATTTTCAGGCCTGCTTACCTTTACTCCTGACAAGCTAGAGCTGGTACTTGACTTCCTGAATTCTCTTCTTGAGGAACTCGATGCGAACACTGCTGCAGTTTGCATGCTTGGGCAGCCTCCCGGAGCCTTGGTTCCAGTGGTCGCTGTCTCTCCAATCTACATTGGACCTGAGGAAGAGGCAAGAAATAAATTTAAACCTCTATTTGCTCTTGGACCGGAGCTGGGCAAGACCTACATGATGCCTTACGTTAAGTTAAATGCCCTTTTCACTGACATGACGGCTCACGGGGGCAGAAAAACTTTCAAAGGCACATTTTTCCTTAAGCCAGTGAGACCAGCATTTGTACGCTCGATTCTCGACAATTTCACGACAAAACTGCAATCTGACTCTGATTTATTGGGATCGGCAATTGCTCTAGAGTTTATGGACATGCGCAAGGTGTGCGAGGTACCTCTTTCATCAACCGCCGTCGCCAATCGCAGTATGAACACTCTTAACGGGATAGTTGGCTTGCGGTGGAAGGAGAGCTCAAACGATGCCCAGCATCGTGAATATGGACGTCAGCTCCAAGCACTGTTCAAGGAAGAACTCGATTCACAACTGCTGGAGAGAAACATAACTCCAGACGGTGTCCCACAATACCTGAATTATGCTGAACGTAAGCGTTTCTGTTTCTCATTCCTGTCTTTCACTTCGTAATGAAAGGGTTGGTTGCTGACTGTAGTTACCATGTGAATATCCAGCTGGTGACATTGCTGTTCCTGAGATATTCGGAGAAAATACCACGAGGCTACAAAAGCTCAAGGCACAATATGACCCTGGCTGCCTCTTTAGCAAGATGCTCTCAATTACCCCTGTTGCATGATGCATACGTGAGATGTTTGTTTGCTTGTGCTGGATTCACTGGAGCGGGTTTGAGTTGAATACCTTCAAGAAAAAGGTTCCGGTAGTTCAATTTCCAAAACGGGCCTGAAGGACAGGAGAATTCTTGTTTTCTTTTCCTCTGGGCAGCTCCAAGTCATCTGAGGTCAATATAAAATATCGAGTGAGCTGAATGTTCATATCATTTGCAAATGAGTATGTGACTCTCTTTCGGAAATGAGACAGGCAATCGAACTTTTTAACGAACCAGAGATATTTAGTTGTCTTTGACATCTCCCATGCTGAGCTCTAGTAATGCACATGTACGTAAAGTACAAAATAAATTTTGAGAACAAATCCGCCCGTCCACCAGGCCACTATGGCGACTTCTTTGGAACCCGCTTCCTTTCTTCCTGCTTGGCCTTTTGTGTCTTTATAATCTTCCGTTGCTTATGTACGCGCTGATTCGCCTTTTGCTTTGCTTCAGCTACAGCCTGTTCCTGAGCACGTTTATCACGATCCTTCTCCTTTATGTCCGCAACACGTGCCTCTTCCAGGCGCATTTCGATACGGTCCCGTGCCTCTTTCTCCTCTTTCAGCTGTTTAACGCGCAGGCTAAGCTCCGCCTCCGACCGACTTGGCAAACCAGCGGCTTTGAGACGATTTTGTTCGAAGAGACGTTGTCTAGCAAGTCGCTGCCGCGTTTGGTGGCTATTGGGGAGCCCGTAGAATATCACCGATACAACGCGATTGTTGTGGCCAATAGTAATTGTCCGCTTGTTGCTGTTATCTCTTAGACTGGGAGGGAGGTGATGGGGTAGTGGGGCCCCCAAGGGCCGAATCATATTGTTAATGTTAGTGGAGATGGAATTGACCAAGTCTCTGAAAGAGCGACAGAAATTGTGGAATTCGGTATGTTCTTCAATATCGAGTGGCATATCCACTGGAATTTTGACATAGATGAGCTGAGGATCTCTGAGACATGGCTGTGACTCAAGATAGAACCCCTGAACGCGAACGAGTGTTAAGCGCTTCAGATGTGGGAGCGCTGTTCGAAGCTTTAAATACTGTGTCTGGTACTGTTGAACTGTGTCGATTTCAAGCTCTAAGGTTCGGAGGTTCTTGCACGTCAAAAGAATGTTCCACATGCTCTGTTCGGCGTCCGTTTTATTACTCTGAGAAAAAGCGCTACCGTGATGAGCAATGTGACAGGTGGAAACGATACCTATATGGTGGAGAAAGCCACGGTATTGCTCGCGTAGGGCGTTGGAGACATTTTGGGCAAACAAGTTGGTCGATTCAAAGTAATGCATATTATGGCTCCAGAAAATTGGGGCTGCCTCGGAGTGAATTTGACGACAGGTGAGCAGGATAGCAAGAAATTGGCGGCGGCGGCAGATACACTTGTGATCGTAGACAACTTTAAAGGGAGGACGCTCGATATCTCGAGAGCTGCGGTCTGCATAAGCACAAAAGGCACTGTGGCGTCTGGATAGTCTATCGGGTCCAATTAAAAGGTAGTTGTATATGTGGTTTCGTAGCTCTGGAGGGATGCGCAGAAAAGGAGTTGTGATTGTCCTGGAGATGCGGAGGTTGGTTAAGTCGAGAACAACCGCCATCTGGCAAAGTGAGCTGGTGGTTGCTCGGGGTTTGATCTGAGATGGATTTTTGAGGACGAAAAACAGCACAGTTTAAAAAAATGCGGATTGGCAGAAGTTATTTGAAGATGAGGATTTGTGAAATGGTTCAACGTAGTATAGAAGATAGTTATTCCAGGGCAGGATGAGTCAGTAGTTAATACTCAGTGCTGACAGACAGAGAGCTAGAAAACACTTCATTAATCAAAGATCATTCCTCGATAAAACTGCCAGCAAGTTCCCCGCTCGAAATTCCTCTCCATATTTGGCGAGTTCAGGCATGGTGGTCAGAATACGAACGGGGCTTGATCCAGTCGCCAGCCACTAAAGAGCACCCTGATAGCTTATTGGTTTGGGGTGTGTGCCTGTCACCGCCGAACTCCTTCTCTGCTCCGTTTCATGCGTATATAACACAACCAGATCTGGGAGGAGGAAGAACCACTATCCATTTCTATGTCGTTTTATCGCAATGAAGACGACAATGGGTGAGTGGATGGGGATGAAAGCAGGAAGAGAGTCCTAAGCTGCTCTTCTGCCAAGGTGTAACCCGACCACTCGGGCGGGTCAGCGCTGGTCAGCTTTAATAATCCGACAGCAAACGAGGAATTTACCTAGTTAACTAGCAAATAAAAAATAAAATATAAATAAAAAAAATAAAAAAAATAAAAAAAAAAAAAATCAGTGACAGCAGCCCTCATCTTGGGGGCGTGCGGGTTCGCCGATGCCAGATGGTTCCTACTGGAAAGCGAGTTATTGACGGTAAATAATCAGACCGATTTTGTGCATGAAAATCATGAGGGGGGATGGGATTCATTTATATATCCTTGGGGCATGCAGGTTATATATTCAGACTCCCTCGTATATCCACGGATGTTGCCTGGATTAGCCATATGAAGGATCCATTCATTATATCTAGACTTTGTAGGCGTGTTTTCTCGGGACTCGAGACCTAACCATAACTAAAACTTAGGTAAGAGTGTCTTAAGCCTGGGCTCAGGGTTTAACTATGAAATGGGGGACGGAAGCCAAAGGTTTAGTTAAGCCAGTAAGTGGCTTTGTAGTGCTTTGTAGTGTCTTGGTGAGCCAAACCTCAGTTTCATAACATCCATAGAACTGTTAGTTATCTGCATATGATGTTTAAAATTTGATTTGATAGCGACCTTGGTACAGTAGTTATCTAACTTACTTATTTACCTACCTAGGGGCTTGGTCCAGGCCTCAGGGGATATTCATATGGAGAAAGCCAAGGACATAATTGCTTATTTCCCGCCCCCCTAAAATATACGTCCCCCAGTCACTTTTGGCGCCCAATCAAGAGGATATGTTATTGCACGGGAAGCTGGGGCTCCACACCACTTTTGATCCATAGCTGTATGGATTATTGTCGTTGAGAGCCTTCTTGAGTTGCTGGTATAGAGTGGAAGCCACCAAGTCTAAGAAAGTTGTCATGACCCAATGGATATTACACGTTTTCCGCCGAGACTCGAATTTAAACACAGTTGGAAAGATAGATGAACTTTCGTAGATTCAGAAGTATATCTTCTTGAGATATCGATAGGGTAATATTAAGGAAAAAATAACCGTATTGGGTATGGTGTTCTTTAAACATGCAAATTTCCCCCCTCCCCCCTCTCACCCCCTGCCCCCGTCCCCTTGCCTCGAATAATATAACAAATTATCGAAAAATACAACCATATAAAAGAGAAATGGAAGCGCCTACAACAAACTAATAATAAAAGAGATGAGATCCTCTAACGAAAGTGTGGGGAGTTGAGAAATAAGCCCATAAGGACTCCTCCAAGAGTTCCCGCTATCGGAATGGTAGCAATCCACGAGAGCATCAGGAGACCCACCCGATGCCAGTTGACGGCCTTGAGAGTGCCGTTGCAGAGCCCGACGCCAACTGTGGCCCCGGTGATGCACATGGATGTAGAGACGGGAAGGGAGTATTGAGAGAAAACGAGGACAGTAATGGCGGCACCCATTTCCATGGAGCAACCTGCAAAAATGGGAAGAGAGAGATGTTAGAGGATGTTCATGGTTGAGGGTTGGATTCAATCAATTATCGAGTGGATGGATGGGTGGTTGGTTTAACATACCTCGACTGGGCGAATGATACGTGATCTTGTTACCCATGACTGATTGTTCAAAAAGTTAGCATCAAATAATGATGTATTTTTTTTTTCTTTTCTGGAATAAAGCAGGGTTAGAAGAATCCACCTACCTTTCATGATGTTGTAGCCATAGGTAAGAAGGCCGAGAGAAATGGTAAGCGACAGCACTGCGAGTTGCCAGACGTCAACCGGAGCCTTAGATGCAGCAGCATTCCCAGTTTTCCAGGCACCGTAGATCACAGCCCAGGGTCCAACCGAATTGCCAATGTCGTTAGCTCCGTGTGCGAAGGAAGCCGTGCACGCAGTAAGGATCTGGACAAAGGAGTACGTATGTTCCACTTCATTAGTGTATTTGTGGGCATGTGAATACACCCGCTGCATACGTTGGCCGTCAGGGGTACCCATGACACCTGTTTGTGCGGCGTGGATGTCGTAGTGAAGACCATATAGCGCTCCCACAACGACCATGGCGGGGAGCCGTACTGCAAAAGTCTTGATATTGTGCCATTCGTATATCTGGCCGATGCCCATGGGGTTTGCGTGAAGATGACGCATTGCCCATCCAATGGGACTGCGCTTCTTCCTGAGTTTGGCATGCAATTTTTCCCGACCCTGGATGAGGAGCTCTTTATGGGAAAGCTGATTGGCTTCTACAGCGGCAAGGGATTTCTCGTGTTGGTCAGATGAAACAATAGTGGTTGAAGGGGCGGTGCCTGTTTCAGTCTTGATGGCGTCGTTGGATCCATTGGCAGATTGGATTGAGTCATTGGAAGACTCTTCACCCTCGTCATTCTGAACAACGGCATAGTTGGGAACATTGGCCTTGGTTGCATCAACAGGAGCTGGACGATTGTAGAGAGAAGGACCTAGAACGAACATCCACCACTTGATAGTGTGATCCTTTTTAACAACCTTTGCGTGCACGAAGGGAACAAAAAAAATGGCCGCAAGAATGCAGAGGCCAGCTCCAGTGCCCAAAGAGACAGCAGCAATGTACCACGCCGGCTTTTTGTTCAAGCCCAACTTCGGGGATCCCTTGTAGACAATGGATAGGGTACAAATGGTGCCAGCGATGAGGAAAAAGGCAGGGGAACTATAGATAGCCCAGGGCACCGGGTTCTTGCGGATGTGCACGACCAGTTTGATGAGCATAAAGATGGCGGCACCGAAGCCACCGGAAATGGCAGGGGCCATTGCAAGGCCGGCAAAGATGGCACCGAGACCTTTGCCTTTATTCCAGCCCCACTGGACCTTAGGTGCTCCTACAGTCGCAACACCAACGCCAGCGACAGCGGAAACGAGGGAGTAAGTTGACGAGACGTGGGCAGAGTGTCGTGTACACCACATGACCCAGGAAGACGCAGCTGCAAGTGCACAAGTAAAAGCAAGCATCTGCACACCAGCGTTGTTTTGGAAGGCGGAGTTAGGGATAATGCCGTTTTTTATGGTGTCTGCGGTACGTGCGCCCACGGTGATTGCACCAAGCAGTTCAAATATAGTGCCGAAGATCATTGCCTGTCTGTACGAGATGGAGCGCGACGAGACACTGGTTGCCCAAGCATTTGCCACATCGTCTAATCAGAGAACGTGTTAGCTATGAGATGTGCGGGGTCATTGACCTGGTTGCCGCAGGTTTTCTCAACTTTTTATTGTCATTCTTCTGATGAACACTTACTTGCACCGTTATTATAGGCATCGAGCATGGCAAAAAAGGTGCCGATCACAAAAACGTAGGTATGTTCGTGCACCGCCATACTGGGCTAGATTGACAAAGGGCAATGGTGCAACGGGCAAGACTCAACAGGCAAGAGGGAAAAGGGCCACTGCTGGTAAATTTCGAGAAGAACTAGATCTTCACGCAGGGTCAACAGCGTGGATCGGATGTTTTATATATGTTCGGATGGGGGTTGCTAGAGTTTCTATTCTTTTTTTTTTTTTCCCTTTTTTTTTTTGTTCTGCCCGCCATTCCATGATTGTTCTGTTCTGCACATGGATGATCAGGGAGGGGGATAGGATACCCACCGCGTTCGGGCTTTCTTGACATTTTCCAAGCCGTGCTAGCGTGGGATTGAAAGGCCATGTTTTCCCATCTCGGGAGGTGATTTGTGACAGCAGGAGACAGCAAGAGGCGGCAGGGTCATTTTAGTCATTTTGGCCATTTTGCGCTGTTCAGCCATGGATATCGAAGATTACTCTCGATGCTTGAGAAGGTGGGGCTTGCCGGCCTCGGGGAGTTGGAATAGAAAGGGGGAATAAAACAAAAAAAGAAATAAAAAATACCGCAGCAGAAAAGGAGCGAATCAATCCGCAGTGTTTCTGAGTGCTGGAGACGTAAAGGGTGTAAATGATGTATGCACTTCAGTAGGTGACTGCGGTAAAATGATGCTGGGATATTTCTGGGGGTTTCTGGTGGGTTTTGGTGGTTTTTGGGGAGGGCTGAGGGTAGGGGGTTCGACGAAGGCCTGTCACTGTCTGTCAGCTCGGAGCGGTTGTGTCCCCAATGAAATACTCGGGAATCCCCACGTGTGGTCTTGAGAGATGGTGTAGTTCGTTACTTAGTTAGGGGTTGCTAGGTTAATTCACTAGGCAAGTGGCGGTTAAGCTTTTAAATCGTGCGTCTTCAGGTTAAACGGGCGCATTTCGTTGGTTGGATCAGCTAAACGATAGACGGGGATAGCCTAGAGTTCGGGGAGTCAGTGGCAGGACCAGTCAACTGCAAAAATCTGTAGAAGAGTCAACTTTCAAACCTCAACAGCGAAACAAACCCCCTGCTCTGTTCTTTTTTTCTTCTTTCTTTCCAACTGATAAAAGGCTGCAGCGTTTCTTTCTCGTAATTCATCATGAACTACGGAGTGCGGAACAATTGATGAGGAACGACAAAAAAGGTGCCAATTCAACTCTTTTACGCAACAGGAGGGAGCCGGCAAATTGTCACAAGAGGAATGGGTAGCGAAAAAGGAGAAGAAGAACAAGCAGAAGTGATGGGCGAAGATACAGACACAGCGGGCAATTCGTGTCAAGTATCCAAAATGTATGCCGAGACACCATTATAGTATTTCCGCGATATCCACCATGACGCCCCATCGTATGGCAAGCCCGGTCGACCCGTTTCAAAGCATTTTTTTTATATCTCCAGTTATTCTGACGATTTAGCGCAGCCCTCCTTGACATCATAAAACATTATTGTTAACCACACCTCGTCCATCAATCATACCATCATCCCCAATCATCTTCAGCTCGTTTGGAGCCGTCTTTTCCGTTCCCTCGCTTCTTCGAGTGGGGGGGATGAAAAACATTATAATATCTTGGCATAATAAGCCAAGAAGAATTGCCACTAAGCACAGATGCGCAAAAATAAAACCAGCAGTCATAATAGGGCCACAGCGAAGCACGTGGTACCCCCGGATACGCAAAACTGAATGAATGTAATGGCAGGAATCGGAGGGTTTACGTACCGGAGCAGCAGGGGGCAGAAGCGTGGGATGTTCCAGTTTCCCTTGCGACCGTCGACTGCAAAGTTGAAGGTCTTTTCGGAGTTGGTTTTCTTTTGATTTTTGGTTAGCCAACTAAGAAACTTAACCACTAGTTACTTGACTCGGCGCATGAAGAATGAATTAATTTACAGAAAGATTTTTGGGGGGATGCTTACAGAGTAAAAAGCCACATATCAAAAATATCTGCCCAGGAAGGTATTGCCGTGCCAAAAGCTAGAAGCTTTAATATCAGACGATTTGGCAACCAGAACGGAAGTGATAAAACAGACAATAAAGAGGATGAAACCGGCAATTGCACCCGCTGAAGGGTTCTCCGTGCTGTGAGCGACACTGTTACCAACGATTTGGCCGCCAAAGTATTCGACATTGGATACGATGAAAGCTGGCAAGCCCGTTTAACTGGTCACATCGCTCCAGCGACATACAACAGTTGCGCTGACAACTTCGAACCACACAACGAAAATCTCTTGGAACCACGCTGTTATCCATTTGTCGATTCAGCCGAGGAGATAGAAGTCGAACTCGGTGCTATATGAAGACACTTAAGATACGATAGCAGCGCTAAGAACGTATCAATGGCAGCGCGGGAGAATTTGCACCCCTCCATCGACGAGGAGAGTTGCACATGCATCCAACATTACAAAAGCAGAAAAACTCAAGACAACAAGAGTGAAAAACAGGGGAAATGCCCATAAATTGGTGCCAGGCAATGGCAGAGCAGCTTCAGGTAGCGTGAGGAAGTCCACGACAATGGCTCCTAGTTCCACACCCTGCTCAGGCCGCCGGCGGAGATAACTGATAACCCCAAAAACGGCGAAGACAGCCAAATTCTCGAAGAGGACGTTGCTGCCACAAATAAGAATCGCGTTCATCACGGCATTGGAGTGCTTTGCATTGTATGATGCGCACGGAGTAAAATAACCAAACCCTATCCCTGTGGAAAGACAACCTGACCAACTGCCGTTTGCCAAACTTTCGGCGAGGACAGTTGTCCACCCCTCCACGTATCCCAGAGAAGCCTGACGCCTTCTACTGCATTCTCAAGGGCACAGGAACGCCCAACAATGCTGAGTGGTGACAATTGGGAGGGCCATGGTCCAGAACTCAATGCGACCAGTCATACCTACGCCACGAAAATGGACACCCAGATTAGGGAACCAGATAAATGAATTCCAGCCAACTGTTTCTCCAACGAGTCGGATTCCGGGATGCTGTGTGTATGCAGCGACTGCGCCACTCCCCTCTGTCAAGTTACCTGGATAGGGTCGGTATTTTGGAGGACATCACGCATGTAAATCTCCTCAATACTTCCCTCCCCGGGGGTAGCGGGCTGGTGAACGAGTTGCGGAAATAATTCACAATCCATGCCAGTTTGACCGTGAAATACTGTGTGAAGAAGAAACTGACAATGGTGGGTCCGAGACGACATCCTTTAGCCGTTTCTTCTTTCTTCTTTTCTTTTTTTTTTCTTTTCTTTTCTTTTCTTTTTTTTTTTAATGTTGTTGAAGGCAATGACGTTTTCGCTGCGATAGGCTTGGCCGATTGATCTCGAGAATGAGGGCGGGGAGAGTGATGACGATGACGGCAATCAGCCAGAGAATGAACCACTGGAGTCCGTAGTTGTTGCAGACTACGGAAGGGTAGAGCAATAGGTTCCCATGACCGGGGCAACCGCCCCATAGCAGCAAGAAGGCAGAGCGTGAGGGCCATCTGGCGGATATCCTCCGACTTTTTGGGCAGTGTAGAGAGTCAGAGGAGGCCCTTTCTGATAAATTGGACTAGACCTATGTTTAGCTGAGGTTATAATGGAAATTGGAAAGATGTTTGTAATTTTTGTGACCTCCTGAGGGCAAATAGGGTCGAAAAGGTGAGCAACAATAGTGAGAGATTAAGTGAGAGATGATGAAGGATTCATTGCAAAGTGACTTCAAGAGATTTTGTGAATATAAAAAAAATAAAAAAAGTATATATATAGTGGAAAAGGAGAAATCTGGGGACAGCGAAGAGAGCCGGCGCGGGGAGTGACCAAGTAATGAAGGGCGGAAACTTTAGAACCAAATAGCGAATGAACGAGTATTACAGAGGTGCCAAGGGTTAAACCGTTTCCTGAGGACAACCCGCACGCCAGATGCCCTGATACTGCCCCGCCGCCAAGAGCCGGGTGGCCGCATAGATCCGCAGATGGCCATTGTTTTCATTGGTCTGATATTGAATAATCTTCCCATTTTAGTGTTCCCTAACCATCTGGCGCCTGAGCTCGCTCGCTCACTCCCGACGAGAAGGCTAGCGGAAAAAAAAAATCAGCATACATGTATCTTGCTGTTTCATGCGAGGTTATGACCTCATTTGAGCTGTAGTAGCCTTCTCGAAGAGCAATATATTTAATGCCTTTCCAAGGATCGCTGCGAAATTCGAGAAAATAATCATCCAGATTCTCCAGCATGCTCTGCTGTCAAGTTACCTTGTTGGGGGGATCATTTGTGAGGTTCTTTTTCACTCACGGTTAACCAGACCCTCGAATATGATGACCTTCCATCTGGCATGGAAATGTTTCTGTCATACATCGGAGGAAGTTGTCGCGCCACGCTCGTCCCATGACGTAGTATCTCGAAAAGGGTATAGACTCTGCATTGAGCCTGAGTGGCATTCAATTGCGCTTCAAAAGCTCGATCCAGGTAGGACTGGTTGACCATTACTCTGCATTGTCTCTATCCTTGCGACGGCGCATTTGGTTGAGCCAACAGCAGGCTTTGTCAGTTGAATTCAGGTAAATGAAAAACTAGTCACCGTGATTTCAATCATATCCAGGAATTCAGGGTGCTTAGCATTGATGAACTTGGATAAAGCCTGCAGGAGGATCATGGAATGTGGCTAATCTAGAGATATTATGATAAATGTTGTGCTGTTGCCATGAGACAGAAAGACAGAAAGACACAATACCTCGCAGGATCTCGGCGATAAAAAACGGAGGTTAAAACATGACAAACGTATTAAGCTTGGTCGATTCCTGTATAGGTTCACACTCAAGTATGTCACAACATTTGACAGCTCGTGGTCTAAGACCTGGCCGATCGGAAATCCCCATACCAGGGAGGATGTTATAAATTCTCTGTTGACGTCATGCTTCGTTTTTTTTTTTTTTTGAAAGGTTTCGCGGTCCTACTTGTAGCAGACATGTCCCTAGGCAGTTCTTTGGGGAGCACGAAGCTCATTTGCTAACTTGTTGGCTGGCCGACTCGCTGAACTCCATAACTTTCGAGACACGTGCTTCTCTGTTGCAGTTTACTGCAGGCGAGGCTTGACCGTAATGCTCCTTTCCAGTTGGTACTCGAAATCGTTTAGTTTCCATCTTCCTCCAACCCAGGTTCATGCCAGGAGCAGGAGTTAGGTCTAAGGTTCGGAAGGACTGGAGATTTCAAGGCGTTTTCATGTAGTTAGTTCTGCTGGATTCCGTAGAAGCTGTCCTTATCTGCGAGATAACAACCAGCTTTAAATCGAAAGCGAGGACTGGTAACTAAGGCGGATAGCCATTTGGTTTTCCATTAGGGGAACATTGGATCCTCCCGTCAGGCGAATTACCATTTGCAACAACGCCCGGATTACTGACTCCGCGACAAGCTTTCCATAGATATGGATTTCATGAAGCCATACAGACGCGTTATTACCACAGCGTGGCTGAGGCTAGAGCTGGTATCAAAAGGTGCCGAACAGAGCGGCAAAATTCATCCATGGATAGCCCATCCAATTCCAGATGAATGGGGATTAGGGTTTAGGATAAAATAAATCATCCTGATCAAATTACTCGATGGTTGTAGAGGCGAAATAGTATGTTCTTGTCGTTGGCCAGGTGCCTCTTGACATGCTATGTGTCAGGCCTATCCGCCTTCTTATGTAATCCGCACCGTATATAACTTCCGCGTAGCTAGCGATCGCTACATAATCAATCAAGCAATCTATCCTTCACAGGTTATGAGACCCGTTTTGCGCAAATAACTGCCAATTTGGGGAATTCTTGCCAAATATAGCATATATTAATCACTGCTTGCTTCATTCAATATAATATTGTCTTATTTTATGTCAATTGATTGATTTGATGCACTCTTATATTATTATTATTTTTTCTGTGTTCAATCTGTTCACTTAGCAGGTGAAAGAAAAATCTGCAACTTGCTAATTTTTCAGTGACTGATTGCACAAGAATGTGTCAATCTGCTCAATCAAGCTTATAGACAAGAATCTCACCAAATAAGATTACTCTGTTATAAAGAAGATTAATATGACATGATGGAATGTATGATGACTCACTTGTGATCATGATTGAGCCAATTCAGTCAATCTGACTGATCTGAAAATGACCAGGGGGCCCTGAGCTCACTGACCCCCCCAGGAGTGTTCAAGAGTTCCAGGATTGGACCTCCTGAAACACCTGGTCAGCAAGCCAGACTGATTACAGCCCCTATCACAGTGAGGCTGATCTGCCTACATCATATTGAATATGCCAATTCAACTCCTTCAGAAGACAGGGTGGAGACACCTGCAGTGATCTCTAATCCACTGCCAGCAACTGACTCTGAAGAATTGTAACTGAGGAGATTGTATCTTGAATGTCAAAAGATTGATTTAGAACTTCAAAAAGAGAGACACAAAGAATTGCAGCTTCAACTTCAATTGAAGGGACTCTGCACTCAGAATGACAGGGCCACAATGCTCACAAATTCACTGACAGGTCAACCATTAGCATGAGATCTGAACTTGAGGTTCTGAATGCAATATAACCTCTATGACTCAGATAGCTGTGTTGACAAGGTGATCAGCCAGTTCAAACAGAATACTAAGTATGTCACCAAGTCAAATGCTCTGGTTGGATCATTGAATTATCTCTTCTGGCATGTGAATATGAAGGCCAAGCTAATTGACACTCAATGCTGAGTTATATTGGAGGACAAGCAAGTCAAAAGCCCTGATGAAGACTCTGAATGAGCTTCTTTTTGAGAGGTCAAAAATCACTGACTTTACACATTTATTTTGAATGCATTGGCAGCCAGCATTAGGCCTCATTTTAATAAGTATGATGAGAGCAGAATCACTTATTTTCTTTGACACACAGTTGAGAAGAAGTTCTCCATCTCAAGAACACAGCTCTGCAGGAAAGCAGTCCTGGCATTTACATCAATGAGTGGTGTCCAAGTCACTGATATACACATGTTTTTCAATAAGTTCAATGATGTTATTATGAAATTGGAAATACTTGATATTTTACTGTCAAATGATATGATATTTCACATGTTCTATTCTGCACTTCTCAATATATGGTGAAACTACATGCAAAAGAAAATTGAGGAGGTACAAGAGTTCAAATCAAAGTCTGTTGTGTTGGACATTCATTCAATCATGGAGGAGATATGCTCTTGATTGAATCTCCTCAAAGAGGTCAAGAAGGCTGCTCAGGCAGCTAATTCTTCAGTCAACATGACTCAGACTGAAAATGTGGCTGCAAGTTTCAATAATAGCAGCAACATCCAAAATAATTTGGCCTGTGAGGGCTGATCCAGGGGACGTGGAGACTATTGAATGAGTGAATGTTCAAATTCTGACCTCTCAATCTGTCTGAAATGCAAGCATCATCATGGTGGGCTCTGCTGGGCAGTCAATTCAGATAGCACTTCTAAAGAATGAAGAATCACCAACACAGTGAGAATAGAGAAATATAATAATAAGAAGAGTAGTGAAGACAAAAAGACTTTATCAACTGCAAATGACAGCTCTGAGACATTTCAAATGATGAATCTAGTGCAGATCATTGAGGTGTCTGTGTACTCTGCTGAATCAATCATCAACTCACTCATCATATGGAATAGCAGGGCTGAATGTCATATTGCAGGTGATTGATTGTGATTTTCTCAAATAACAGAGGTTAGCAGCCCTACAATTCAAGTGGCCAATAAGACTACTTTGAAGGTTCAAGGGATTGAGGTCGCCTCCATTCCAGTCAGGAAAGATTAATCAAATTCAACCACATCTATTTGATGCCAGGCTTATCCGCCAACCTCATATCTGCTGGTCTATTGAAGTGCCAGGGCTATATTCACTGTGATCTGCAGGTAGATGCTGGAAATTACTTTGAGATAATAGCATCTACAGGAAATGACATCTTCTATGCAAATTTGAATCTCAATAATATATATGTTCTATCTGACACTTCCTCTATGTTTGAGGATATTATGAACAATCTGGAGCTTGGACTACTGGCATACTTGATGATCTCAAAGCCCAGGGTGATATCAACAGATTATGATCTGAATGCTGCATCACTGAGTCTTTTCAACTGCAATGACATGGAGCAGCTAATTAATCTGAAGGATCTGAATACTGATACCTTCATTTTGTCCTCATCAACCCAACTACTCATCATTATGCCAAAGCAGCTACTGATTGATAAGTGACACCAGCAATTGAGTTATATTGGTGAGGAGAATCTAATTAAAATGTCACAAGAGTCTCATTTTGGAATTGCCATCATCAGCTCAAAGAAGCTCTCATTCTGCACCACATGCATTAAAGTCAAGCATAAATGTGCAAGTTATAAAAACACCTTGCTACACCATGCCACTCACAAAGGTCTTAAGATTTAGGTGAACCTATTTGGAGGTGGAGAAACACTTGGTAATGAAGAAGATACATCATCTTATGCAGATAAGAAGCTTGCAATGATGATCACTGACAATGCCACATGAATGCAGTGAACCTTTCTATTGAAGCACTGCAATGAGACTCTAAAATATATACAGACCTTCAATCAATTTATGAAGAATCTGCTCAATTGTGATGTTGTGATTATTCACTCTGACTGCAGTGAGTTGAATTCAAACACTGCAGTCATTTATATGATGAGTGAGAGTATTAAATGAGAATCAACCTCACCTCACACTTCATAGCAAGATGGTGTGTCTGAACATTCTATTGGCCTAATTATTGAAAAAGTCTGAATGTTATTAATAGATTCCTTCTCCCCCCCCCCAGATGTAGAGTGAGGTGGTAATTGCAGTGACTGAAATGCTTAACTTTATGCCAATGTCAGTCAAGCTCTATAATAGTGTAAAGGATTTAGATCTGAAGCTGGTTATCTCATATGAAGCTTGGCTTGGAGCCCTGCCCTCCACACACAGGATTCACTGATGAGGGTGCAAGGCTTATTTAAAAATAGTGCTCAAGCCAAATATGAAGATGGCCTCACAATCACAGGAGTTTATATTTACAGGCTATGATGGCTTTATTAATTATAGATTGGTTGATCCTTCTAATAATCACCTTTACACATCAAAAGATGTAATATTTCAAGAAGATCTTCATTTGATGGATTCTCTGACCTCATCTGAGCAAGATATCAAGAATCTGTCTTCTGCTATCTGCATGGCTGCAGTTGCAATCCCCTCCATCTAACATGATTTATCAACAGACAATTTCATGATGGATGAGGAGTTTCTATCTGCTCCTTCAGTATTTCTACACTCTACAAATAATTGATGAATAGACTATGAGATTACTGCACAGATTCTGACATTTTTGATGCAGAACACTACTGCCCTCTCAGAGTCTGCTTTTGAGATGAAGGATTCTTCAATGTCCACTGAGAATATTATTTCAGTGAGAGAGGCCTCAGTGAGAGATTTCACTGACAATTTGACTGATGTCCCTGCAGACTCTGAGATTACTGACTTGTCAGTTTCAAAGAATCTCACCTGGGCTCAGGCATCTGCAGATTGGAAATATCACTTCCATGCCTGCATTAAGGAGATTAATCACCTCAAGCAGATTAGTGCATGGCAGCTAGTTGAAAGGACCCCAGATATGATGATTCTATATGGTCAATGAGTGTTCAACAAAAAGATTAATAATACAGGTAGAATTGAACAATATAAGACCTGCTGAGTAGTCTGCAGCAATTATCAAGAAAAGAATATCAACTATTCAAAGACATTCACATCAGTTGTATCAGCCTCCATCTTCTGAGTGCTTATGACAATCTTGGTATTCTGAGAATGACATGTTCTGCAGATTGACATGGTTACAGCATTCTTAAATGCTCAGCTTCCTGCCAATGAACATATATATATACATCAACCCACCAGGTTCTGTGAGAGATGCAGTGATCTGATATGTGAATTGATGCAGAGACTATATGGTCTGAAGCAAGCAGCACTATTATGATATGAGAAGCTGTGAAAAATGCTATTGAAAACAGATTTCTGTGTCAGTTCTCATGATGCTGATTTTTTCATAAATGACATCTGCAAGGTCTATATAATTATTTATGTGGATGATGTTCACCTATACAGCCTGAATATATTAGATATTAAATGGACAAAAGCCCAGATCACCACTAATTATGAGATCAAGAATGTAAGTAAATCAAATCAGTATTTGAGAATGAAGATTGATCAGAATGCTAAATCTTTATCACTGTCCCAGCCACTGTTTATAAAGAACCTGCTTGAGAAATTCTCAATGAATGACTGTCACTCAACATCCTCCTCTATGGAGGAGAATATTGATTTCATGAGTGATAATGAAGAACTGATTGCTTATACAGTGGAATTTACATTACATTTCTATCAATCAGAGATTGACTCTCTGCAATATCTCACTGTCAATACACACTCTGATATAAGCTTTGTCACTGACTTCCTAGGAAGATTCAGCTTCTGCTCTATCTCAAAGAATTGAGTGGCATTCAAGTGAATTCTTAGATATCTACAAGGCACACCTGACATAAGTGTGTCCTACTGAAAAGACATGAATATAGAACCTGTGATATTCACTGATGCTGATTGGGTGGACTGTGATCTGGGTTCTCACTCCATCACTGAATATATCATTTATATGGCAAGGGGTCCTGTTGCTTGGTGAAGCAGCAAGCAGACAAGTGTTTCAAAATCATCTACTGAGGCTGAATATATTGCATTCTCAGAGGCTGCCTATAAACTTGTCTGTCTCTGGGAATTGCTGGAGGATGCCAGTCTTGTGTCATCCAGGCTCAATAATCTTGATGATAATGACAGCCTGATCAAATCACCAGCCAATAAGCTGGCATATACAATTTGGGTGGATAATAAATCAGCAATTGAACTGGTCAAAAGTGAGGCTATTCCACACCATTCTAAGCATATAGAGGTCCACTTCCATACTCTTCAGGATCTTGTCTGTAAGAATGAGATCTCAATTGATTACATTCCGTCTGCTGAGAACACAGCAGACAGGCTGACCAAGTCACTTGGAGCAACTAGATACACCCTATGACAGCAGATATTAGAAGACACAGTAAGCAGGTGGAAATGATTATATGGAGTAAATGACTGATTTTTCAACAATATGGGTTTTCCAGTCAAATTATGTACCAATACCTAGCTACAGGCTATTTTTTGTATGTAATCTCGAGTACAGTTACATCAGTGAGTGGGGGTGTCAGGCCTATCCGCCTTCTTATGTAATCCGCACTGTATATAACTTCCGCGTAGCTAGCGATCGCTACATAATCAATCAAGCAATCTATCCTTCACACTATGCTGGCTGCCCAAAGAGAGAGGCTCGGCCGTACGCAAACGCACGGCAGCGATCAACAATTTCATTCTCGTGTTAAGGTCCACTTTTCAACCCGAAAAGCTAGCCTTGGTAGCCTCCTCAAAATGGGAACGATAGCATGGACATTGAGGCAAATTTCTTAGGCTCCACTTGATTTCTCCGGGGATTATTCGACAATCTTGTGTGGACGATTGGCCCGCGAAACGAGTTACAGAGAATGTGGTTTGCAAGTTAGTTACATCCAGGGCGGTGTGGGGATGCTTAGTCACTTAACCGGGACAAACTACGGAGGAAATCGACATCTTCCTGAGAAACACTTCCATATCTAAAATTGGGTTGTCTGTGTTCAACGATAAAAGAGGGGTCGCAACTATTTTCTTTAAGGGAAAATGGTATTGGAACAAGGTGATGGCCAAAGAAAAGAATGAAAGAAAAGTGCTCCAGCGATCTTGCACCCAGGGATCAACTTTCGTAGCAATGAAAAGCCGTCAACCCTTTATCGGACGCGGACTTGCATGTGAAACCCCCCCCGCTCTTCAACTGATAGGATTTCCGATCCGGTCTTTTATTGAGTCTAAGAGGAAGCCCTGACGAGATTGCAATACCACTTGAGAATGCGCTCATTGCCAGAGCTGTTGGTTGCCATTGCCTGTTCTACTCTATACATCATTCAAGTCTTGCTACGCAGGACATGCGTCCTCGATTTGCCAACTCTGGCTTAATTCCGCACAGGAGCGTTTATCCTTCCTTGGAAGGTTTTTAGGTGAAGCGCCAAAATGCCTCTGAACCCTCGTTTCCCTCACTTGAACCCAGTGGATATCAATGTCATAGAGCTTTTCAATACCTTGCTTGGATCGGCAGTGGTTTCATCCTCTTCATCCCCTTTTATTCGGGTCGAGGATTGGCCGGTGTTAGTTACAAAGCCATTCGTTGATAGGTCTTTCGAAGACACTCTGATGTTGTGCGTGCAAGCCTCTCTTTTCTTATCTCCTGGAGAACAAAATGATTCGTCATCTCTCCTCCCGTAAGCCGCGTATCAAGATTTATTTCCAGGCCATTTATTGATGGGATCGACTCTGGCACAGTACGATGTCGACGCCAACTGTCACAGTATCCAATTTGTGCCGCCTGGCGCATGCGGGGTACGGGATTTCTCCTCGGCCAGACGAAACGGAACGGTAACCACCCTGGGGCCGTGCGGTCGATGTATATAGAGAATTCTTATATCCGGCCTCACCGTGCTACTCTTGTGGGGTCTCCCTATAGCTTATCGTCTTTCCCGGCCAGATGGGAAACAATGTGGCTCGGCTAGATAGTCGTCGTTCGACTAGTGCCAAGGGAGGACTCAAGAAAACTTCGAACGGAGATACCGTCTGTAGTCACAGCCGTTAAAGAATTCCGAACGTATCGTTTTCTGATCCATTTATTTAGTTCTGAACAGCTGGAACGAGGCGCAAGTATTTAAAGACGACCCATCCATCAACCCTTGATTTTGCATACATCTTCACTTAACAACCTTGGAACTTGACCATATTTCCACCCGAGTCTAGAATATTCAGCAGTTCACACTCTCCAACTTCCAATAACGGCTCCACAAAGATGCGGGGAGACTCCAATATTGTTATAGAGTTGGAACTCCGGATTTAACTACTGTGAACCAACCCTGTTTCATGGCTATCCCAAACGGTGTGTCACAGATTCAAATTCCAACCACGAGGGTTTAGGGTTACTTGCATATCGGACCCCAAGTTTGGGAGGCCGATTTCTGTACCACCTGCTCCTCAGCCATCCAACTCACCAGCAATGGGACACAAGATCATAGAATATGTGAAGGTTTAAGGGAACGAATTCTTATCATCAGCCATCATCGTCCGCGGAATATTCTGCAAAATGCAGCAACCCAATTCCCCACAGCAATAATACATTCTGAGTGTCGGCTGAGGGATTATCAACCTTTATCATCCCTGCTACTCCGAATGCTAATGGTATTTAACCTGGTCACTGTTTAATGGTATCCATTTAGCAAAATCGCTCGTTTGGAGTAGTTCAAACTGATTTCTTCGTACCTACCTAATGATGATCAAATATTAGCTCTCTACATATCTGTCATTGCTGGGCTAGGTCTTCTCCAACCCAGATCAGCGATTTAAAATATAACTACTTCCCATGCCTTATTTTTCTCCAGTAGTGTTCTTTTGGTCCTCCTTTCGCAGTCGAGTTTCAAATTCATTTTCTAGCAGCAGTTATAAGTCATTTGTCATCATGGATGACAAATATTCTCATACCCTACGGGTTTGGAGGAACTGAATATAGACTCTGGAATCTCAGTGCCTGTCAAATCCGAGCTCGCAGGGGCATTGGACGCAGAGCTCCTTGGTCAGTCCAGCTCGTCTTAACGTACAATCGATTTGTTCCGATTCTTAGCCAGCGAGCATGGGTTACAAGCAGAAACTTCGGCGGCAGTATTCCAGCGTCCAATCCTTGCCATCGCATTTAGTATCATGGGTCTTTTACCTTCAATGCGTCAACAGTATCTTTCTCACTCCCTGCTGGACCCGCCGGTATGGTTTGGGTATGATTATCCTTGGGAGGGGCCGTATTTGCGAAAAGCAAAGGTGCCTGAATTGACAGTTTAACGCCGGAATCTATTCGGGATGGTTTACGGCAAGCGGCTTTGTTTTCATTGTCGGGCTTGCAATGGTAGGACAGGGTCCAGTCCGTTTGCATCGTTTCTAATGTGGTTCTTGTCCTAGCCACCGGAATTTCATTAGCAATTGGCAAATCCAGGACCGAACTTGGACTCAATTCCAGGGATTACCTGTTTTCTCGCCACGAGAATCTCACTTCTTGGCCATCTGGGTTGGCTTTCATGATTGCCTGGCTGTCTCTGATCTGTACTATCGGTGTCTTTGACTTGTGCGTCCATACGAGCGAAGAGGCGACAAATGCTCCCGAAGTCTGTACCCCGCGCCATTTTATGGTCCATTGGTGCATGTTGGTTCTTTTGGATTTCTTTCCATGTGCATAATCGCAGCATGTTTATGAACCCAGATAATGAAGCTGTGCTGGGCAGTCCGTTTGGACAGCCAATGGCTCGGGTTCGTGCTGTTCTCAACAGAGAAATAATGCCTCATCCCTCTCGTTCTGTCTCGCTAACCGTAACAGATAAATTATGATGCCCTAGGAAAAGGTGGAGCCCTTGCGTTTTTGGTGATCATGGCTAGCGTTCAGTATTTCATGGGTCTCAGTTTAGTAAGGCTTTCCTGTCTTTAGTCCAAGTATATAACAAATAGAATGCTAATCGGGGGGAGGACAATAAAAGCTGGAGGCCGCATCGTGGCAAAGTTGGGCTTTCTCTCGAGATGGAGCACTTCCATTTTCAAATTTCTTAAGAGTGGTTAGCACGCGTATACATTCCCAGCCTGTACGAGCTGTCTGAGGCTGAGGGATAACAGTATTTTTTTTTTTTTTTTTTGCCTCCTCTGCTTGATTCATAGTGCGGCAGCCAATACCCTTTTAGTTGCTTGCCACAGCAGGAAACGACTTCGCCTGGGGGCGATCCCTTTTCTTTGCCATGTTGCTTGGGGCCAGGTTAAATTCAGGTCAGGGGCATTTTATCCTGGTTGGTTTGGCACGCCGATTGCTATTGTCACACTAAGTTCTCTTTATTTCTCTATTGCGTTCTGCATGTTCCCCACACTGGGGGCCATCGCCATCAAGTAAGCCTTACCATCGCCCCTCACATCCCCTGCCATTAAGGACTCCGTTTTGTGGAGTGAGGCTAATGCTTTAAACAATTAAACTGAGTAAGAAATGAACTATACCGTGTCGTCAATGGGGCACTTTGGGAATTTCTGTGTGATGTGAATGAATTAGACCTTTTGGAAGCAACACTAACAAGTTAACTACCTATTGAGACCATAGTTACCAAACATTGAAAACTGATCCCGTAACCCCCCGTCGTGGTATGCAAGGAATCCAAGTCGCCGGTAAAGCTTTGCGGGCTCCGTTTGAGCAGAATGAAAAACAAACCATGGTAAATTGACGGCAGATTGGCTTGCTCAGGTAGTTACCGCCGTGAGATTATGCTTTTCTCCGTAAAGTCGGCAATGCATCAATCCTAAGTCACAAGATCGTCGACATAGCTTTATCCTTGACAATATCATTAAAGTGTCCTCCATAAGGTCAAGCTGAAAGAATGGATAGAGGTGTGGACATATACATACAGGTTACCTTGGCAAGATACTTACTGTCGGCAAGATACTTTCTGTGTAACTAGGAGTCAATGTTCCCGCAAAACAGCAACGCTGCTCCGCTCGCCTTCGCCCCGCCAAACCAGGCGCTCCTTTGTCAAATCAAGCCTATTAATTACCATGCATGTACACAGTTGACTGGTTAACCTTGGCCATGATATTGCGTTATCCTCACCCTGGGATACGTGCTGTTCTTGGGTGCAGTGACGTGACGTGTAATCTACGGAGTTAATAATATCTCACCGCAGTAACCATCGATCATGCTGGTCTCTGCGGGTTTACATATTGCCCCGGTATCCTTCTGGACGCTCGTTCAGCAGGCCCGTCCTCGTACGCCTTTAAGCTAATTATCTTCTTAGGAGTGAAGGCCCAGGATTCTGGCATCTGCAAGTGATGTGCTCCGCACGCTTTTCCACGCATTATTGATGTGAAATGATGCAATTCTGCTCATCTGCGAGGTAGGCAATTACTGACGGGAGGATATTAGTGGGCTTCTTGCCGCCGTCGATCCTATGATTTTTTTTTATTTTTTTTTATCGGATGGAGTTTTGAGTTGCGGTTGGTTGCCTCTTTTCCGTGGAACTCATCAACCCCAGTTGACATTCTTCTTGTCTACTTTGAAATTCATACCATAATCAAGGAATTGCGGATTACCGTTGGAAGTGACTCTGGAGTCACGAAGCTTCGAGTCTGAAGCAGGTTTGAACCGAAGTCATGGTCATATACCGGAGAAATGAGGAGGATGATTGTCTCAAGATCGCAGAGAAAGATGGCTTCACTTCACCCAATCATGCTACAACGACGACCGACTCTTCTGGTCAACCTGACCCAAATAACTTCACCGCACCCCTGCACCGGAAGCTCAAGTCCCGACACCTGCAGATGATCGCCATCGGAGGTAACTACACAGCTAGGCTTTCTTCACGGCTTCCGTTCCGTTCACGCTAACTCGAGATCACTAGGTATTATCGGGCCGGGTCTGTTAGTCGGTTCAGGCAACGCATTGCACCTAGGTGGTCCGGCCGGAATTTTGATCAGCTTCTCACTTGTTGGAATCATTATCTTCTTTGTCATGTAGGAAACGCCCCTGTTCATTTGGCAGAGATGTTACACACTAACTGATCAAATTGCAGGCAATCAATTGGGGAACTAGCAACAGTGATCCCCGTCACTGGGTCGTTTACTGAATATTCATCTCGATTCGTTGACGATTCTCTGGGTTTTGCCCTGGGATGGGCATACTGGTATCTTTGGGTCACGGTAAGTCGTTCGTCGGTCCAATTAAATTGGGTTGCTATATGCATGCAGCTTTACCCCTACACTCTTGATCTGATTAGCAAATAGGTCCTGGCAAATGAATACAATGCCTTATCCCTTGTCATGGGATTCTGGACGGATGTTGTTCCTCAATGCGCATGGATTATCATATTCTGGGTCATACTTCTTGCCATGTCGAACTTGGGAGTATTGGCTTACGGGGAGGTTGAATTCTGGCTGTCGTTGTATGTCCCTGCTTGGAGCTACCGTGTGTATTGCTACCCATGTATCAAACTGACGACTGCCCACAGAATCAAACTCTTATCCCTCACCATTTTCTTTCTTTTGGCCATCTGCATTAGTTCAGGGGGGATCGGAAATCGCATTATTGGGTTTAAGTACTGGAAAGATCCCGGTGCATTTGCAGATTCCATAAACAGTGTCGCTCGTACCTTTGTCATTGCTGGGACTCTATATGCAGGCACCGAAATGTATGCCAATGGATGATTTCTTGTCCCATCTCATTTACATGCTAACTTCATTTTCCAGGGTTGGCGTCACTTCAGGCGAATCAAGTAATCCGTTGCGAGCAGTGCCGAAAGCTATCCGCCAGGTTTTCTGGCGAATCCTTGTATTTTACATCGGCAAGTTATAATGTTTCCATTATCCTCTCACTGCCCCTACCTTTCTTCCGCGTCAGGGCCTCTAGTTAACATAATGATTTAGGAATGATGTTTTTCATCGGCATACTGATACCTTACAATGATGAACGCCTCGTGTCAGCTAAGTCAAAAACGGGCAAATCACCCCTGACTATAGCTTTGCAGGATGCCAATATTGCCCCGGGAGCACACCTCATCAACGCGCTAATAGTAGTCTCGGTTATCTCTGCTGGTAATGGTTCTCTCTACGTGGCATCGAGGACTCTGCTTTATATGGGGCGTACAGGAAAAGCACCAGCTCTCCTTGGGGTCACAAACAAAATGGGTGTACCCTGGGTTGCCCTTTTGTTTTCCAACGCGTTTGCATGTATTGCATTCATATCAGTATCGTCAAGCGCTGGAAAACTATATGAAGCTCTTATAACCCTCTCTGGTGGTACGTTTGGTAGACTCTGCTATCGGCCTGTGGTTCGAATTGTCCCCCGTCCACACTGCCTACATTATGAGCTCCTACGAGATTTCTCATATATTGTTTATTTTAGTCGCGTCCTTTATTGTCTGGACCGCAATTGGAATTACACACATCCGCTTTCGCAAAGCACTTGCAGCACAGGGCGAGGACCCATCTACGCTCCCATTTAAAGCAGCGTTCTATCCATATGGCACCTACATATCTGTCGCAGCCAACATATTTCTCTTGTTTTTCCAAGGGTACCCAGCGTTCCTCAACCCGTTCAGCGCAGAGGATTTTGTAACTAACTACATCTTACTGCCGGTGTTCGTTGGCTTCATCATGTTCTGGAAGTTTTACAAGAAGACAGAGTGGGTCAAGGTTGAGGAAATGGATATCTGGAGCGGAAGGAGGGAGTACGGGGAAGCCGAATTGGCTGTCAAGAAAAAGACGCTGTTGACCAGGGTGAAGAATGTGGTTGTAGGCTGAATCAGGTGTTTGCCTCATCGTGGGTTCAAAGGAAGTTGATCATTAAGATTAAATCCAAGCGAATAACGAGACCGAAATAATTCATGATGTTCGTGTCCGATTTAACAACCCCTCAATGAGTGAATGCTGATCCATTAAAACAGAAGTAAGCTATTTTTAAAAAGGAAATTCTCAAAGTAGGAGGTTGAAGTAACACAAAAGTACGACGGCCAGCGCTCAATCGCCAGAAGAGAACAAAAACAATTCGTCAGTGAACCCCCGCCCAAACAATACCGTCCCACTTCAGCCAGTTGCGGGTTGGAAACTGTCCAAAATCTGGTACATGGGAGTAATAAATGAAAAGACGCAGTTTTAGCTTAATAAAGAAAGGCAAAGATATAAAACATAAAATTGCATAACGGCATGAAAACCGAAAGAATAGAGTAAAGGAAAATGAATGCATGATCAGACCTAAAATAAAACACTTAGCCAGGAATCAAGCACAACGCACTCAGTCAAGCAAAAGCTCTCTCTCGTTTAACAGGACTTGGCGTTCTCGGGTGATCGGGGCCTCCATACCCTGAGACGGATGCCATGGCTAGACGTTTGGGTTCCCATTCGTCCTCATCTTTGCTATGTTTTCGGAGGTTCATACTGATATCCCGATTGAAGCTAAGTGCGGATGGACGATCGTAGTAGTGGTTGCCATGTCCGAATGAGGGATTCCCCGGAGTGTAGGAGATTTGAGATGGTTGTAGATGCATTGCTTGCGATGGATAAGGCATGTATGTATGGGGTGATGCGGTCGGAGGGTTATTGGACTTGTTGCGGAAGAAAGAGAAGGTCAGGTTGGAAACAGCAAAACAGGACGTTATTGCAGCGATAAAGAAGAACTTTTAGAGTTGCCAGTTAGCATATGAGAGGGAAGAAATTGAGGATATCTAGAGAAAATAGGCAGCATACCATAGTTTTAAAGGTAATCGGTTCTATGAAGCCGTTGAAGATTTCTGCTAGCGTTTGCGCGGAGACTTTGGCTCTACCAACTTTGGCGGGGTCACGGTTCATACATCTCTCCCAGTTGTCGCAGACGGTCTCCAGGGCAGGTAATCTCCGTCCATCGTCGCCACCGCACCGATTTTCCATGTAGTTCTTTGCACACGCAGCCATATCAGCAATTATGTCGGCTGATACTTTCTCACTCTCCCTATCAACATCTGCCTGGATCGCAAGGAGAAATGTAACGATGATATAGAGTGTTAGGAAGGCGAGAACAAGATTAAATAGAAATTGGGCGTAGTATGACAGGATGCGAGGTATATGGGGGTGCGATTCTAGGAATATGAAGAGCCGAGAAAAGAAAGGAAACTCGTGCCCGTGACTATTGATGTGTTGGGAGTCCCTGGAATGTGTCCCGCCTTCGCGATTGATTGGCCTGTCATTGTCCCCGTCATCATCGAGTTTCTGCAGCTTCCTATCTATTTCACGGTCTCGTCGTCGCCTTTTATGTACTCTTGTAACTAACACGTTGGATGATAACTTATTGGATTTCCGTATTTCACCCCGACCAGGACTTGGGGCGAATCTCCCATAAAAATTGAATAGAGTGTTTCTCCTGTCTGCATTCCCTGGTCTTTCTGGTGTCGCTTCGTAGTCCGCGTTTTCAGGGGAAGAAAAGTTTTCGCCGCCAGATGAAAAATCCAGATCTGGCTTATTCCGTGGTGTCATAAATGCCGAGCTTCTAGCTACCGCGGTGGATGTAGCAGGGGTTTGAGAGAATAGGAAAGGCTGGGAATTTGGCTCACGCAGTGCAGGTGTCGATGCTTTTACCGGTGAATCAAATATGCTAAATGGCCCTTCAAATTCGCCAAGAAGCTCCAGTCAGCAAAAAATCAAGTCACATTTCATCTGAAACTGCGATATGATCAATGATCTCACGTTTTTTATCTTGGTGTTTATTTTGATACTGCATTGCGAGCTGGTAGAATGGGGAGGTGGCATCTCCAGGAGCATGAGTCTGCCACTCAAAGTCCATAGGTGTTTCATTTGTCCGTTTCTCCATGGCTGGTGATTCAGGCAGACAATGGCACCGTGCCAAGGTCAAGATATGAAAGAGCGATTTGGAATCAATCAATGAACGATGGGCGAATGAACAAAATGAAATAGATGGATGCCCTGAAGATTCTTCGATCGATGCGATCAAAGATTTGACGTTGTTGTTGGCTGACCCGACAACCGATATTTGGAAATTTCCTAGTCAGGCTTGGTGCCGGATATAGATTTTCCCGTACTCAGCCACACAAGGCCCTGAACAAGCCGAGGTTAAAAGTTTATCTTTCTCATATCTACATCACAATCATCACAGACAGCATTCGGAGGTTGGAAAAGAAAATGTAGGGACAGGTAAAGGGAATAAAAAATACTACAGAAATATTGCTTTGATTGTTCATTTCTATTGCCACAATCTACAACTAATACCTTGGTTTCTCCCTTTAAACGCTGGTTTTTTGCTTTCCCGATTTCCCCCATTTCCTTACCACCCATACAGACTCAGTTCAACAACCTCCGTCACCAAATCCTTGGGGCAACGAGGTTTATCGACTCCATTAGTCCTTGTGCCAATGTTATATCATAATTCTACCTTTCCATCTGGAAGCTGCAACACCTGTTTAACAACATGAATGACTTTTCCAATACATTGAGACTCCCTATCCTTGAAAACGTCCTGTTTGAATAGCTCCGTTCCCGAATTGGTCTCAGCATGTTCAGAACCCTCGGTGGGCTATAGCTTATATCATGGTAATGGCGAAAGACCTCTTTGCCGACGTCATTCCACAGTTTCTCCCAGACACCCGGATGATATGTCTCAAAAGAATTTGCCAGCCACTGGGAATAGTAGTTCAACACAGTCTGATTTGAGCAGTCATTGTTAGCAACAACCTCCCCGCCGTTGAATGTGACAAATTTAAAAAATTTCTTACATTAACCCAGTACAAACCACCTTTCTCTACACACTTAAGCAGAACCTACAGCACACCTCACACCCGCGAAATACCGGTGCTATGTAGAAAGTCAGCCATAAATTTTCCATTCCTCTAAGGTGGCGAAATCCTAACCAGTAATCTGAATTTGGAAAAACGGGTGCCGCCGGTTCATCATTTCTCATAGCGCGTACAAATCCCATAGAAATACCACAGCACTTTATATTGCCAGCAAGCAGTTTGTTCATCGACGGATATTTGGTAAATAGCGGTGGTTATTTTAGTAGTATACTAACAGCGTCGCTAATGGGTTGCCAACCACTTCTGCCTGAGCACGGGCCGTACCATCCGTAGCTAATTTCCCTGACATATATAACTACCCTATTTCGATCTTTGCAAAGATCTAGGATGTCTTCCAATCCCAAGCCATACTCATCGTGGACTCCAGGTCGATATACCTGAACAAATACCTGAACAACAATATCGGCCTCTAATATCAAAGCTCTCATGGTGTTGTGGCCCTCCGATTGTTTGAAATCCAAACATGTGTCCCTCTTACCCAGTCAAATCGCAATGGAGAGAGGAATAATCTGGCAGGTTGGAGCCATTCTCTCACATTACGCTGGTTCCTAACTCGGCTAGCCCTGGAGTAATTGTGGGAGCAGCAATCACTCGGGTAACAACGACGGTTTGAGACCTGCCAGAGGTCTCCGTGCCGATGTCTGGGAGATCCCTGGCCACCAGCATGGAGGCTGTGCGGCATTCAGGAAGTTGTGTACTTCATTACAAACCTACATGAGCATTGGCTCTCCCCTGCTCGCTTTCGTCGTATTCTTCTCTGCTATAGCAAATCGTGCCCGCTTGACGGAAGCCTCTGAAATAAGTTTCTCTATTTCCCCGGAGTCAATCTTGTCCATTATATGGTTTTAGTGTTTTTTCAAGAGTGTCCGCTTCCATGTCATGAGGAAGACCAGTGCTTTCCAGGCTTGGATTGGGTTTCAGAACTGCCTAATCATACGAACGACCTTGGGTTAGACAACATATACATGCACACATGCCAAGCGATGGAGAACCCTATACGAACCATGAAGGTGGAAAAACCTTGGAGTCCTTGGTTTTGTATATGTTGGCACAAGCTGATCTATAAATTGTTACATGCTGGCGATGTCAATCCCAAGAAGGGAAGTATTTTTCGCAGCTTTTCTGCGTTGACATTGGCAGCCCTGAAGTTGGAGTTTGCAACGATATTCTCTCCATCAGGGTCGATAGTCCAAAGGAGCGACGACATGATGAAAAGACTCGCATGTGTTCTAAAACCCCTACATACATCCGTTGTAGGCTGCAGGTTCAAAAAGAAGGACGCTGGGAGGCGCCATGCTTAAATTCAGCAAATGGTATAGAGTAACGTGTTTATTGTAATGTCCCGGGGTTCCATGCCCGTACTTCCGCTCTAGAAGCACATTCAGCAAGTTGCCTTCGAATGCCTTCAACGCGGACACAATCACTGCAAACCTCCAAGTTTATTGGAATCATAGGGTATCAGCACCCTCGAAGTGAATTTCGACCCATATTCTTTAGGAGGGAAGTCCTCTCAGAATGTTCTGGTTTGGAAGTGTTTTCTCAAGAAACACACTGCTTGCCTCCCGTGGGACCGAATAAGTTTCTGGCTCCTCGGGGATAGCCATGTCTTCGTTCAAGAAAAGCTCGATAATTTCAAAAGAAAAGCAACCAAACTTCCCAAAATATGATGGGAATGGCCACCAAGTTTAATTGTTCTCTGCTCTCCGCTATACCCAAGGATGTTTTAAGCACTGGGTAATTTCTTGGTTACATCTAGCAAGGCCCCTCTTTTGCCCATTGCCGTAGCCGAGCAACAATATACCGATTCCCACCAACCACGTCTAAAGCATCTAAAGCAGGTCAACGACTGCTTTCCGTCCCACCAGCGCCGCGGATACTGCCATTTGATCAGGGTTGTAGGACTTCAATGCTCTTCAGAACCAGACACAAGCACTACGCCAGTCGTGAACTTGGATGGCGCATCAACCGTAGTTACTTTCCCTGCATCAGGGTTGATTGTGGCCTTCAAATTTCCACGAAGACACGGCTTATGAACTGCCATTGCCATCGGTTCCCCTCTCTCTTGTATATTCTCGTGGATTCGAGAAGAGAAGTGTCCAATTGTGCCGGGACGAACTTGGGCTTGAACATGCCAATGTTCCCACGGATATGTAGCCTCTGTTGCAAAAGGGGGGGCTTTTTGTTGTCCTTCTTTATGCATCTTGGTGATAAGCTAAAGGTCAAAAGATCTGAACGGAAGAGACGAGATCGGCACCCATCGCCAAATGCCATTGGTTGCCCAAATTCGAGCCTACGACACCTGCGTGACAACACCACCAGTTCACGGTAATCATTTAACAGCTTGCTGCCAATTGAAAATGGACTTCATACAGCAGAAGGGATTGAATTTCGATTCTTCTCCAGGATTCTAGCTATTTTCCTTATATTCGCGCTTCAGCTCAACTCCGATGTTCAGCTGACGAACGAACTAATTGCTATCCCTGCCCTGGTAGTAATCTTCACTTCGACTGGAATCACGGGAATAATATCCCAATAAATGTTACCAACGCGCGGGTTCCCCGTCCCGACCACCTCGAGG
Organism: Paracoccidioides lutzii; assembly: GCF_000150705.2. Classification (NCBI taxonomy): domain Eukaryota; kingdom Fungi; phylum Ascomycota; class Eurotiomycetes; order Onygenales; family Ajellomycetaceae; genus Paracoccidioides; species Paracoccidioides lutzii. The sequence goes on along the minus strand of NW_015440949.1, from coordinate 998,055 downwards.
AATACTATTAAAATTACGCTGAGCATTGTATTACACAATCAGTGGAACTTCCAGGATTAGATTTCTACGAAGACGCCCTCTAAAAGACGCAATCAATCCCTAACAATGGATGGCGGACACGCATCAAAACCCCAGGTTACGCCTCCAACTTCAGAATCGGGGAAAAGCAAGTGTCGAGCCAAACAATCCTGTATTCCTTGCAGGTGTCGCAAGGTCAAGGTACGGTGGTCTTCCTGCTCCGGGTAGAGATACTGGCGTCCAACTGATCCAATCCTGTCACATCCAACAGTGCGATCGAATAAAGCCTTGTCACTCCTGTTGCGTTCGAGGCCTTCCTTCTGAGTGCGAATATGTCACCAACAACGAAGATCGGTTCCTCATTACCCAGGCTGACGCCGTCGCGAGTCTGAGAAGGGAAGTTGGTCGATTAAAACAACAGTTGCTCGCGCTTGGTCATACTCCTAGTTCAGAGCTTGATACAGCGGATAACGGTTTTACTACCACCTCACCCTTGAAGAAGGGCTCTGGACAGCCCTCTTCACCCCCTGAAAGTCCGCCATGCAATAGAGTCCCATACGGAAAATACGCCACTTTACTAACAATCGTCCATACCATCGCAACTGCGTCCCCAGATGTTGTCGCGAATACAGTTGCTCAGATTAGGACAGGAACTTTGTTGGATAGCACCGCCCTAACCACAACAACCGAACCACAACCTTATAACAATCCTGGAGAATTAAAGACTGCTTCACAGACTTATACACACTTTAGTTCTCAAAGTAGAGGTTTGTCCGTTTCCTCTATGCGCGCGATTAATGGCTTTGGCGGCTTTCTTTATAATGGCTGATGCCAACCATAGCCCTCAGTGCAAGTAGATGACGAGGAACAAAGACAACCCAAAAAGCCCAAGCCTGGATTGAAGCATGAGCCCGCCGATACAGCTAGTGCTGATGAATTGGAGAGCAAGTCGTGGCCTGAACCGGATGGTTTAGCCATCATCCATCCTCCAGAAGACGACAAGACTGCTATCACAAGGAAAGTTTCGCAAGGGTCTGAAAATCCTGCTAGAGGTACTGCAAGCACCCGTATACATTGTATCGCTATGCTGACATTTCTTCAAAGAACAGCACTTTTCGCGAAAAAGGGGTCAAGTCTCATCCGCCTTTATGACCCCGGTATCTCAAAGAAATCTCGTTACAGAAAATTTTCTCGGACGTTTTGTGGACGATTTCAGCCCCAATGTCGACTGTGAAACTATTGGAACTTCTCAGACCATCCGTTGTGCCGCGGGGATGAGAATGTTTTCTCCGGTTCTCTCTGAGGCTTTTAACGCAGTTGCCCTCACGTACTTCGGACATAATTTCGCCGATGAAAGAATAGAGAGAGCTGGTTCCCAGATACATGTTCTTGTGCTTAGGAGATTACAGGAAGATATAAATCATATCGAACATGCCAACTCTCAAGCTATTCTACTAACTGTCTGTCTTCTCATGTGTTTTGAAGTATGACCTACGTTTTCTACTTTTACTGCATAATCTTCCTCTCGACATATCACTGATATATGTAACATATTCTAGAGTTTTCGGCGCACAACAAGTGAGTCACTTGTACATCATGCCAACGGAGCTCTGAAACTCTTGGAGTATCGAGGTCCGCAAAGCCACATGTTCGGAATCGATAATTCGTGTTTTGCTGAACTTCGTCCATACTGGGTATGTCATATCCGTCCACTGATCGGGGTTCTCTCTCTATGAAGATTGGCTGGCTAACTTACATATAGGTGTTCCTCGCCCTGGTCACAAGAAGACCCACATTTCTAGCGAGAGAAGACTGGAAATCGGTACCGTTTTTAGCTGGTTCATCCTCCAAGGATCTCATGCATCATCTCCTAGATCAAGTCGTGGACATCCCTGCGTATCTCGCCCAGTTTGACCGGCTCATTAAGGGACTAAATTCGGGCTACATAAATTATACAGAGGTAGCAACTACACGAGGCATGCTGTGGTCATGGGTAGCTGATCTTGATAATCGGTTACGTCAGTGGAAGAAGGACTGGATCGATTCAGTTCCATCACGCCAAGCCACTGAGGTAACAATTCAAGGCAGCGATCCATTTCCTATCTTTCGATGCCGTGATCTTACCACGATGGATATAATTACTCCAACCACTCTCGTCTACCCAGACCTGCGAATTGCCCAGACAATGAGTGTATATTATGCCTCCCACCTCATCCTTTCCGCCGCTGATACAAGACCAACTCCGTCTCTGCAACCTCCGCAGCAATACGAGTTTGCATGTAATATCTGCCGGAGCATAGAGTATTTCATTCGCAAGAGTCCGGGCAAACTTGTCAATCGTATGGCGTTTCCTCTTCGCGTTGCCTTTGATGTGTTGCCAGAGTCGGGTGTGGAGCGGGAATATGTGGTCGAAGTATTTCGCCTGGTGAATGACCGGCACAAGCTAAAGCTTTGGGGAACAACCATCCCGGAAATATCATCGAAACGGAGAGATGTATGATACCAGAGCGGGCCAGTGTAATTCCTTCCAGCATGACAGAGTGTTTTTAGCAGGGTATTTTGTAGGAGGGAATCTGGCAGGAATGGGTTGCAGCTGTGAGCCTGATTCCTTGGTTTGTATTTACCACATAGTGGTGTCCCCTGTTATACTGTACCATCCGTGACAGATCTGATTTGCTTTTCCCCCCGAAGCCTTTTTGATGTGGATCATAAATTTTTAAGTCCGGTCGATTCCAGTCCGCGTCCTATCTTATATCTCGAAATATTTCAAGCTTTTTACAAACTAGCTTCAGATTTACTTCCTGCTGCGCGTTTGCTACTAGCGTTATTTTTGTCAATTAAATTTGATTAAATCGAGTGGTCGTTCATGTATGATCGTTCGATTAGCGCTGGAGAGTTTCGATTCTGAATAAATAGCTTAAAAATGATCTATTCTATGAGTAATATTTCTAAGGAACGAACAGTTATGGGCAATCTAATGTAGATATATCAACTCAATCACCCTTAATCGAAATAAAAGGGAAGAAACGCCCGACTCAAGTCCCGAAACTCAGACACTGAAGAAAGTAAGTATCATATTTCCGACCTAACCAGTTTTGAAATGCTGGTGCCACCTCTAAAACACACCATTTCTAGCGTGGAATGAGAACTGTCCACAAGTACCAGTAAACCACAGCGAGAGCTGATCTGCAAATCCCTTAGAAGGCCTGGAAAGATGATGGGGAGCCAGGAGGAGAAAAGGGACACATACATTCCGACACCAACAATCGCATACGTAGCGTAGAAGAAACTCACATCCTCTTTCCCGGGGGGAAGAAAGGTGTGGCGAGGAGTCCGATGGAGAGAATGATCGATATCCACAACACAAACGTCCAAGATTTGGAAGGTCTTGGTTAGTCTGGAGCTCTATGTCTCAATATCAAAAGGCCAATTGAGAGTGTCAGTATGACGATCTGGGCCGGGTAACCTTCTACATCTAGGATAAAGCTGTATACATCATTAGACGGGGACAAAACGGTGACTAGAAATGAGGGGATGTAGTGGACTATGAATCTTTCTGGGTGGAGCGTTGAAAGGTTGTGATGTCACAAGAAAGAGCGCAAATGGTAAGAAACCCTGTCGGGCAATTTCTTGGTTGAGGCGAGCCTATCACCAAGGATTCATTATTATGAGATCATGCGGGCCTTTGCTAGATTATAGAGAACAGAAGCAGTGAGTAGAAATCCTCAGGTTGCATTAATGACATACCCGCTGTGAGCGAAACGACCTAACGTTTCCCGCAGACGAAATTGCAATAGCAAGTGGCAGTGCGACATTTCCCAAGCCGGATCCAAACACCTTCTCAAAAAGAACGCAGCAACAATCTCTCCACTGCGTTTAATATCGTCGAGGGGTATCACACAAAAATAAGCAATGTTGATCAGTAGATATAAGACGTCGCAGTCACAAGAGCCGCGGGCGAGAGCCACGAGTTTCAACGTAGGTATAGGATTGTTGACTTCGTTTAGAACCGTATTGGCTTTGCCCAACCCGGCATATGCATACCTAACATTGAACACCGCAATTGACAAAGTCAACATGCCCCAGTCCAGATGTCTCTATAGAAAGTCCCAGGAAAGTCCAACAGCGCAGGAAACAGGATCCGAATTATTTCCTTTGGGTTGACACCACGACATAGATGCCGGTACACGCGATGAAAAAGACCAGGAAAATCTTTATCCATCCAAGGGCGCTCTGGATCCAGACTGCAGCTCGAAGAAAGCATCCGTGAATAATGACAACGGCTGTCAATAAGCGGGCAGCAAAGAATTTTCGTCTGAAGTCAGTTGCGTCAATAACCCAAAACAAATATCAAATAACTACTGGCCAAACACAACACAGTTTCCCGTAACGAAACTCAACAAAACCGCTTGCACAGCAATCAACGTTGAGATGAGAAATCATGGATACCGATATGTGAACTCAAGATAGACTTTATGAGCTCCCGAATGCGGCAACATACGGCGATATTCTAACCATACAGCTAGATTTGTGATGGCAATGGCGGCACCAACTAACCACAAGTTAAGAGATTGAAAGGCCAATGCTGCCAACGGACTCTGCGATCAGGCCCGGCCTTGCAAAGATGCCCGCGCCAAAGATATCAGAACATATAAATAGCGTGAAAACCCCCTTCGAATTCCTATCATTCGTAACATCATTACTTTGGCGCTGGTATTTCTCCTTGGGAAACCACATCATTGCTCTGCGGAAATTCAGCAGTATCTCTGGGCCTTAGGACAGAGGCGCAGGTTCAGTATATGTTCAGGCAAGACGAGATCGATGACCTGGCGGGCGTCCCCTCTTCCCTAGCCCCCGTGTTGGGCTGTATTAACCAGCTAGCAAATTGAGTCGAATTGCGAGCAAAACCAAGCTCGAAACCTTCCTATCGACACCAGAAAACACATCTAACCCAGCAACACCATAAACAACGGCTGCCACCAATTCATCGACGAAGTCACCTCAATGCTCACGGCACCTCGACAGCTCGATTCCGTCCCAGGTGTCGGCCGCATGCTGACATCCAGTGCATCGGAGCGACTTTGCCGCCCTTAACGAAACTGCACCACCATGTGGCTCTCCTGCAGTTATACCAGCTCATGCTCAACCTCCTATCATCCAGCCCCGCCGCGCAGAGTTCCGTCGACCAGATCATCCCACCATCGATGCATTAGGCGGGGCGTGCCCGGGAGTAGTGGTGCTGCAGCCGCTATTCAGTGCTGGGTGCGACGCACATCAAGCAGGGGATCGAGAGAATATCTGTAGGCTGTGGTACCCGGATGCAGTTGCAGTGTCGAATGGGGACAGTGCGGAGTGTACTTGGATTTCTTGAACAGTTGAGACTCGGAGGGGAGGGTGAGGTGGGATGTGGGATGAAGTTTATGGATATGTTCGCCAATGTATCTATCTATTTACTTTATTTATTTTATACTTTTGACTCGCTCTTTTGATCCCTGTTTCCGATTTGGCTGTTTTACCAATGGAAAAAGAATCGGATATAGGTGACCAATTCCAATTTCTGGAGCCTTAGATTCCCCGTGTTCTATAGGGGTTGTATGGCCCAGACGGAAAGGCGCCACTGCTCTCTTGATGTCGATATCGCAAACTCTGCGACAATGCTACCAACCTTTCAGAACTATGGTTGAGAGCAACCCCATAGAACACGAAAACTTCCAAATTTAGTTATCGTCATCCGCAGGCCCATTCCGCCCGGGGATAGAATTTGCATTCCCTGCACAGATTGTGCTGGAACTAGGCAGCTGAAGCGCAAGGCTGTACGAATATAAAACCGGAGGGGCAAAACTGTGATCTTATTTCCGCACGTAAATATGCTCAATGCGCGTGGAGAATATGGGATATCATTGTAGGGTCCATGTGGAGAATGGAATATGAGTTGTTATTTGTTCCCTTTCATTAAGAGTGCGCCTATTTGCTTATTTCAAGCTTTGTGGCAACTACTGGTGCATCAAGGATGTTGTGTCTTTCATGAGCTCTAAATTCCTGTACTTATCAATGTTGGAGAATGATGGTGCCCAAAATTTGTTCTTCATGTGTGATAATGTCAAGAAAGATTATGGATTTGATGATATACATAGACATTATATTGCGCTCCATAAATTAACCCAGTATAACTTGTAGGAAATAAGTGATTAAGAGAGAAAGCAGAACTTAAAAGAGAACTCATGTACTCATTTCATCAATTTCCTAGTCATCAAACACAAATGCAAAACAAGCGATTGTTTCAAAGTTCGAACAAATGAAGATTCCAAAAAATATTTCAAAATAGACCAGATATTCAAAGAAAGCAGAAGAAAGACAAAATTAGAAAAGAAAAAATTATATATATCCAGCATGTATCATATATGTTTCATGTCCTCAAGAAGCACAGTGCGCCGGATCGCTTCTCACATCATGCTTGTCTAGTTCCAATCCCAGTCCCATGCATACTATGTTTATATATTTAGGAAACAATGCGATAATCAAAAAAGGAGACCACCCCAGTAAATTCAAACTCCGGTGGTGGCAAACGCCAACCTCAACACAAAAGGGTCGACCCAACATTTCGAGGTACCCAACACCACAGTTAAGTAACGTGAAAGAAACTAAAGATAAAACCAAAGAAGAAAATTATGTAAATGAGCAATCAGGTCAACTGTTCAGTGGAGACATTTGATGAAAACGAATGTGGAGCTAGCCAGCCCTGCTAGGACTGGGGAGGTTCAGACGGAGAGAGCCGCGGGACGCTTACCCTTTTACAGGTCCGCACTGTTGATGAGCTCGAAGTCGCCATCATCAGCTGTGAATCCATCATCACGATGGGGAGAGGCTTCCTCAACTGCGACGAATTCATACTCGCGGACGAGCTTCTCCGTTTCCTTAGCTTCGAACTTCTTCAAGGCGCGAGTGAGCGCAACACCAAGAACATCGGTGCCCTGAATGGGACCAGTACGTGCGTCGAAGGAGTAGAAGACGTTCGGATCATCAGCAGCCTCGTCGGGTTCAGAAACATCGTCATCAGCAGAGGAGTCGGAGTTGTGGTGTTCTTCATTCAGGAACTGGCCCACAATATAGCGGAAATGGGACATCTTTTCCGCTGCCTTTTCGTCAACAAAACTCTGCATTTGGATCCGGTTGATCTTGACAGAACTAAAAAAACATTCGTTAGCATAAATTGGCGCAAGGAAATAACTATGAGGGGAGGAAGTTTAGCTTACCCTTTCCCAACGTGGCTTTCGGGTCTGTTAGGGCGAACACGAGTAGTTCCAGGGATCTTAACCGTTCCGGTCATCCAGATGTGAGTGTCAGGACGGATTCCCAAGGCCCACTTTGCTTTGTGATCATGGACACGCTTGGCCTCAGTAGCTGAGCGACGCAGGTCGGATTCGGGAAGAGGGAAAGATTCAGAGGCCATGAAGACGTCCATTAACAAGGTTTCACTTGGAGGAGTACAATGGGCAGTAGACTAGCATCAACTAGATGCGCGCAACGAAGGGTAAAGCCGCAATGAAATTATTAAAGAGAGTATTTCCGAGCCACCAGTGACTACAAGAGATGATTTAAAATCGAATATACAATAATTGTATGCAAAAGAAAGATTAGCTGATAAGAGGGTGATTGAGCTTCTATGAAGCGGGTCCAAGGAGAGGTAAGATAAGAGAGAATGGTCCACGAAGGTGATCAGCACACGTATTTTGAAGCTAAAGGAACGTCGATATGGAGGTTGTATGCGTGAGGCTTATGGATGAAGTTACTAAGACAAAGAACAACCATCAGAGGATGATGATGAAGCTGGGTATATATAGAAGTTGGGGAGGAAGGAGTCACCAGACTGAAGGACTGTATTATGTCAGCCTTATCAGGCACAATCATAGAGTCATCGCCAAGACTGCCGGTACCGTCCCAGAACAAGTCTAGCGCCTTGCTAACGGGCCGCTGCCTTATGTACTGTACCTTGGGAAGGCACTGTACTGTATGAGCTGTATCGTATGGTATGGTATATACATACATATAATACGGTACATTTTCGTTTCTTTCAGATAAGGTTTAGCACAATTAAATAGACAGCTTCGGGGAACTGAGACACACTCTTCCTGACGCGATAAAAAACTCTATTTAGTAACCCCTATTGACTTGCTTCATATAGTTGTTTGGTTTTTGCAAGATCACGGTTATAGATGAACTTTGTATGAATTCAGATTTTATTTCCCTTATGCTATTTAAAGGAAGTGTGTGTTATTTAATAAGGTCTAATAGATTCTGAGTTTCCATATCTGCTTGTCTCTCAAGGTACGTCATGCTTCGTTACGGTGGGGGTCGAGGAAGAAGTCCACGTTTATCCATGGAATAGAATCCACTGCACAAGAGAGTACCTTCAAGAAGGTAGCAACCTTTTTTTTTTTTTTTTTTTTTTTTTCCAAAATCAGCAGCCAGTTTATTCGTACGACCCCGCTAGTATAATGATATAGACTTGCATGAGGAATGTTATACAGCCTGGCAGCTGTTCACTGGGCTTAATCCCTGATGTTCAATAGCTAACAATAACTAAAGCAGGTAAGGTAAGTTGATTTGCACTCATAACTGCTGAATATATGCTGAGATATGAATGTACTAAGGTTGAAGCTGCTTTATTTTAATTATTGCCCCTTAAACAGAACTATATCGCGTAGGGAAGTGTCTCAGTTAGTGGAGTGAATGTAGAGGATCGAATAAATAGAGCTAATGAGCGAATGTATTGCTATATCTAACTGAACTAAGTCACTGATTGTAATGAAACGGCTCGTTGGGTGAGTATGACTCATAGGGAAAAGGAAGGCTGTGCCAAGCCGGAAGTAGTTATTCCGACTCCGGACAGGCATATGAAAGACTACGTAGAAGAAGGTTATAGCTTTATAGCTGTAACCAGTGAAATAGTGTGGGATGGTTTGATTTTGTATTGGAGGAAGGATAGCTAATTAGCCTATATATACTCGGAATCACGTACGGGGCGGCCGATCGGGGCGGCCGCTCGCCTACTCCGCCCTGGCACCGCCGTGCGGAATGTCAATATACGAAAATTTATCACTCTCCCCCTATTTCGCCCGTAAGCCCTAGCAGTTTGTAGAAACGTCTAAAAGCTACTATGCATGGATGTTTCAAAAGAACATTAGCCACCATATCCTCTGTGCGAATGTAATTCAAAAAAAGAAAAAAAAAATTAAACCTCCCTATTCAACTGTGTACGCGAGTAATGAAAATGGGTGTGTCGAATCAGAATCCGTGTAACCAACTGGCAGGTAGGTGGCATTCACTCGTGAATGGAAGAACATATCATGGAAGAAGTCCTCCATGCTGATAGGCAGTTTTTTATGCCTTATCATAAGACAATGATACTTCCGTTGAAATGTGAGATAGTCAGTACCTTTAGTGTGCAATGTCATCAATTCTCTTATGAAATTTGTACACTCAGAGAGAGAAATGACATATTCTCTTATTTTCTGCCAAAGAACCCCACTGTTGTTAGGTTCCAATATTTCAACTGTCGTCTGAGCAGGTTCTAGGAGGGATTGCAACATCCTATGATATAAGGCTTTCATACAGACTGTCCACTTCTCCTTTTCCAAGGCTGTCCCATCTCAAGGCGCTGTGTGCTGGTTTTCCATCGAGATATCAGTCTCATCAATGACCTTCACATCCGCCAAGATCTCAACCTTCCACGCCTGATAGTTGGATCCATCGAATGTAGTCACAGTTTTTCATCTCTGATGACGCCTTAACCTCCTTCTGGTATTCACGGACCTTCTGCTTCAAGTCATTTACAGGGGCACCACTGTTGTTGATGGGAGAATCCTGGTGCATGGTCATCATCATCTGTTGGCAGAACGCAAGCAGATCCACAGCAGTCATCATAATTGTGCGTTTGCACTATGCATAGGCAATGAGATAGGAATTGTAGGACAGGGTATACTCTCAGGAGAGTCAGTGGCTGGCTCGCAGCCGTGACCACTAGGGCCCTCCATTGTGTATTCTTCCTCAGCCATATCAAACTGGGAAGGCTCCTCGTCCAAACCCAGACTGATTTTAACGTCTTCTTCAACTGTTGAGATTCTAGGGTCGCTCAAGAATGACCCTTAGTGTTCACTTTCATTCGGAATGTGGAGTAGCGGGTATACCACTCATCAGTCTCTGGACCTGAGTACCTTATGGAAAGACACAAAAAACTAGAATAGCTCACGGGGCGATCTCAGAGGCCCACTTTTATCCTGCTCATGCAAGCCAAAACAGATCCCCTTAGAACACACAAAATAATGAGATTTCTTGCAATTAACTGCCCATCTCCTCTCTAAATTGAACTCATCCGATGTTCACGCAATGTTGTTTTATGAGAACATTTATTCAGCAGTATTTCACTTCTCAATAGTTTTCTACTTTGTTTTATTGATCTTTTTTCACTGAATCTCAAGTCTTAGAGCTTTATACTCAGTTATCTTCTAAGTATACTGCTTTTTCTTAAAAGTATATTGAATCTTTGCTTCAGTAACTTTATTAATCTTATACTGTTTCTCAGTCTCTAGATTGATAGTCTGTTAATAAGTAATCTTCATCTTAACAGAAGAGAAAAATTGTGTCTGACTGATATATGTCACGGCTTCAATCTAGGCGCAGGTGAAACAGGTGTTTGATTGCCAGCTAGGTAAGCTATCTAGACGAATACTAAAATGGTTCCTAAGAGATGGGTTCGGGGAAGGCTCTGTTTATATAGCCCTTTTCCTTAGCGCCGTTGCTAGGCGGTTCCCATGTTTACGTGTTATTCATATGCAGGGTAATTGTGGGGTTGGTTGCTATGCCATTGCCTAGGCAGTTGTGATTACTGATCACCTTGGTCTGTGGCCTTACGCTGTTGAGAAGGCTGGACGGAGCCCATTCTACGCCCTCACATTACCACCCCCCCCCCTCCCCTTGAAGCCTAGGCATGTCCTCATGCTGGCAGGTTATCATCTACTTCATCTGCTAGGTAGTCATTCTTTTGTCAAGCCTCCAGTCATTTACTTAATTGCTTTGGATGTCCTGCTTTCATTGGATTTTCAAATCAGATGTAGTGATCTTTTAAGATATTGAACTGAATACCATGTTGAATCATCATCAAATTCTAGCCATTTTACTCACTATTGAAGCTTCTTATGAGACATACAGCTTGCTAGAATATTCTCAATCTCTCATTCATTTTCACTCTGTATCTTTAACTGATTCTGATGTCTCATTTAATTATTCTGATAGAAGATTATTTATAGTTTTTCATAGTTTGTTAGAAGAGAATATTGAGTGAATCTTTATACTGTTTGATAGACTTTGTCTATAGCTGTTGTCAATCTTTTTAATAATTTTAAAAAAGTTTTTATTTTGCTCTATGAGTTTTCTGCTAAGATGTTAAATTCTATAGTTCTTGAGTGATAGAAAGATCTTATATTCTATCTCAAAGTTTGACTTCTAACAGTACTTGTTGATTTATATTTTATAATATTTTGTATCTTTTTTATATTATCAGTTATTAGCTTTTAGATTTTCTTTATTTGAATGATATGCTGTTAGTTATCTTCTTATTTAAACTTCTTCTTTTTAGATAGTGTTTTCAGTAGTAACTTTTAATCAAAGAAAGAATGTTCAAGATTTATATCTGTAAGTAGTTAAAAAAAATATTATTTCAGTTAATTCATTCTTCAAAGCTTCACCTACATGACTCATCATTAACAATCACTCATTTCAGTTATTCTGATAGTAGTTTATATATGAATAAAACTTAATTGCTAGATATTGATTGATAATCTTAGTTTAATTATCTATTTATATATAATAAGCTAATAAAAGCTTTAAATTAACTTCTAATTATTTGATAAACTTATCTCAGAAGTTTGAAGTAAATTGTGATTCACAGTCTAATATAATTAAATTTGATACTTCATAATACTCATAGTAGTATTTTAAAAACAGTTTTATTAGCTTTTTAATATTTATCTTTCTTATAATGAGAATAGATACAAACTTTTTACTTAATTAACAGATAATTATTAATATCATATAATAATTTTTTTTTATTATTGAGTTATTTATAAAGTTTATTAATATATATTGTCAGAGTCTATTAGAAATTGATAGTAACTTCAGCAGCTCTGAAGTTTTATTATTATATATATTTATTTATCAATATATAAAAGAATTATTTATATATTAATTAATATTTTTAATTTAGTCATTTCAGTAGTATCTCATCTTCAATAGTGAGTATAGCTTTCCTTTTCAAAATATGCTGTTAATATATACTTATGAATCTTTTTTAAAAAATATATCTAAAAAGTAAAATCTTTCTCAATTGATATCATCAAGTACTTTTCAAAATATTAAAGTTTATTTATTGACTCTCAGAACTATTTTCTCTATTATACTTTCTTATATTATAGTTTTAATAATTCTGCTTCTTTGTTTCTTATCTTGATTTTATTAAAAATATATATATCTGTATTCAGAGTCTTGATCTCAATGAATTTTTTAATAAGTTGTGAGTTTAATCTCTTTAATTTAAGAATAGTTGCATCTAAGTACTTTTATCATCTTTTTATATCTCTAACTAACTCAGTATATCTACTAGTATATTCTGATATTCAGATTAATACTGAATTAAAAAGTGGAATCAGAAGAGAAGCTCTACTCAATATATCTATCAGATATTGAAATTCTTAATTATTATAAAGTATTTAAAAGTTTAATAATCAATTAATATTTTAAATATCTCTATTCTCTAAAAATCTTTCAGCTCAATATATCATTCTAATAATACTCTCATAATTATCAGTATCTTCTTATCATAAATTTCATAGTTTTTTTCTACTTTATTTATAGAAATTAATTAGAAAATAATTAAATATTACTATTTATTCTTTTATAACTGAATTAAAATATTAACTATAGTATTTTCTGAAGTATTTATTTTTACATAAATCTTTCAATTTAGATTATAATAATAATATACTAAGATTTTAGACAAAGCTCTTTTTATTTAATCAAAAATCTTTTGACAGATTTTATCTTCTTCAAATAGATGATTTTTTTTTGATAAATTTAAATAGTAACTTTATAATTCAAATATATTTTTTAATAAAATGCTAATAGAAATTGTAAAATCTCAAAAATGATTAAACTCTCTTCATTATATTAGATATTGTTTACTGTAAGATCATAGTATTTTTCTTCAGATTAACTTTAATATCATTATCTACAATAATAAACTCTATATACTTGATTTATTGAATATAAAACTCATATTTTAAGATACTTATCTATAGTTCAGTTTCTTGTAATCTGATCAATACTCTATTAATATGTTTTTTATATATTTTTAAGATTTTATTATAGATAAATAAATTATTTATAAAAGTAATTATAAATTAATTCAAGTAATCAAAAAAGATTATATTTATAAAGTATTAAAAGATTATTGATTTATTATTTAAATTAAAAAGTATGATTTTATACTTATAAATTTCATAATATATTCTAAAAGAAGTTAAATCTTCTATCTCAAAGTACATGTATATTCAATAAAAGTTTTGATAAATATTTAATTTGATAAATAATTTAATTCTATTTAGCTATTTCATAAGATTATTTATTAGTGACATTAAATAATAATTTTTTCTTAAGATTATAATAAATTTTTAATAATTTATATAGAATCTCAATTTATCAGTGATATGAGTAATAAAAATTAATAATATAAATAAGAAAATAATAAATAAGATAAAATTCTTTTTTAGATTAACTTTGAGATACTGCTTGACTATCTTTAGCTCCTTCAGACTTATTATATATAAATATGTATGATTGATAGTTTTATTAGAAATAGTTTTCTTCTTCAATTCAATTTTATAGTTCACTCTCTTATAGAAGAGTAGTAATTGATCAGAAACAGTTTTTGAGAGAATATTATAAATTTTCCTATAATTCTCTGACAGTAGTTTATTAATTATTTTTTTATTCTTTAATTTTATGTCAATAATAATTTTTTTCTTTCTCTTAATGATTCAGTTTATTATACAGAGACTAAAAATAAAAATCTCTGATCTTTTACTTTTCTCATGATAATAAAAAGCAATATCTTCAATAAATATTATCTTCTTTAAAGTCTTAAAAGTTGATTTTTTTTCTACATAATTATCATATCTGTGATCTATATGATTTATCTATCTATTGAGTCTTTACAATTATTTTCTCAGTAATTTTATATCTGATTTTTTCATTGATAAATCTATCTTAATAATCAACATTCTGTTAATACTTTGACTTAATTATTAATCTTCTTAAAACTTTTTTTGAATTATCATATTATATTTTTCTAATATTTTATTCTTAGTTGTCTGTATATTTCATCGAAGTAGATATTATCATGGCTCAACTAGAGTCAGGATGATAACAAGACAACAGCTTCAATTCATCTAACTAGGCAGCTGCGACCAGAATACTAAACTGAGGATTAGAATGTGGAATGAACGAGCAGCCAAATATATATAGTGATTGAGAATTGGATCAGATCAACCTTCAGAGCATATATGGTTGAGAATCGGATCAGATTAACATGAGTGACCGAATATGGTTGAGGTCGGAACGGATCAACCTTTAGAGTGTAGCGGGGTGGATCAATCTTATTCCATATACAAGCAGCTGCGCCGTAACAGATATTGATTTTTTATATCTAGTTATATTTTCTGCTTTGTTAGTCAGAATCATTATAAAATCATATCAGTGCTTCTCAGATCTGTTATTAGTATTGATATATTGAAAAATTTTTATTCATTTACTCACAAATGCAGAGAGATATTTTCTATAATTGAAGTTTCTCTCTAATTATTGAAATCTATAATCTGATATTTTTTTTTTAGTTTCTCAGAGTTTGCTCTCATAGTTTTGACAAATGTATATATAAAGCTTGTATTAATGAAAATATAGTAATTTACTTTATAATTTATTAGTATTTTTATAGAAATAATATATTTATTAAAAACTACTTTAATATATATAGTAAAAGAATTTTTACTCATTAATTAATTTACATTTAATGTTTTTAGTATAACTATTTTATCTGAGAAAGAGATTTTTTTCAGATTTAATTTTTCTCAACTTGAGGATAACAGTTTCAGTATTTACTTTCTTTATTTCTGCTTTTATTTATATAGGCAATTTTATATTATATGATCTTTGCTTTAGTAGTTAAAGCATTTTCTTTTCTTTTTCAATTTTTATTCTTTAATTTATTCTCAGTTATTTGTGCTAGTATGATTGAAGTTAATTCATAGTTTTAAATTTAGAGAATTTTCTCATAATTATTTTAATGTTGTTCTAAATTCTCGCTATGTGGTAATTATTAACTGTTTGAGCTGAGTATACTTTTGAAATAGTAAGTAATCTGAGCATAAATATTCTGAACTTTAGAAAAGATAATGCAATTAGTACAAACTATTATTATCATATATTGCAGATAAAAGAAAAGTTTATAAATAAAATTTGCTTTATAATCTTTCTTTTAAACTTAAACTTTCTCAATCAAGTGCAAGAACTTGACTATAAATATATGATAGTTATTCTCATTTCTTATTATCAGTTATTAATATCATATTTTAATATTCTTTAATTTATTAACATTTTCATATATTCTTTACAGATACTTAAATACTTTTTTGACTATTTTAAATTTTTCAAAATGATCTTCTTTTATTTTTAAAATCAGATATCTTGTAGCTTTATTATTTATCAGATTTTTAATATATTTAATATGATTTTCTTCAGTTTAAAAGTAGTCAGTATTGATAATTAATTTGTATCTTATTTATAAAAGTCAGTTTTTAAATATTAGTTTCTTTTCATTGATGAAATGCTTAGAGTCATTAAGTGTTACAGATTGTTGTATTCTTTATATCTTTTCTGATCTAAGTTATAAGATTAAGGAGTTTACAGCTTACTATAATATATTTTATTTCTCAATTAAATTATTTATTTGCTGATTAAGCTCATTCACTTGTTTTTTCTTTTTATTTTACTTAGTTTCAATTCTGCTCAGAGTTTTTCATATCTTATTTATAAAACTATCAATCTCTTGAAATACCTACTTTAAATTCTTTTCAAATATTTTAAAAAATATTTTCTTTGATATAAGTTTTCTTGACTTCATATTTCTTTCAGTTAGAGTCATCACATCTCAGTTCAATCTTTATAAATTGTCATATTTTTTAATTATTTTTGATATCTTAGCAGTTTTCTCAGAAGTTTAAAATAAAAATAGATAAAAATTCTCAGATATTTTTAATCTCAAAACCTGCTTTAAAAAAGAGCAAGAAAAGTAATTGATTTTAATATTATATCACAACTTCAATCTAGATGCAAATGAAATAGATATTCAATTGTCAGCTAGATAAGCTATTTTAATAAAATATTAAGATAATTTTTAAAAAATAAGTTCAGAGAAAACTCTGTTTATATAATTCTTTTCTTAGTATAATTGCTTTTTTTTAGTGTTGTTGCTAGACAATTCTCATTTTTATGAGATAATTGCAGAGTTGATTGCTATATCATTACTATATAGTTGTGATTATTAATTATTCCAGCTCAATAATCTTACACTGTTAAGAAGTCTGAACAAAGCTCATTCTACATTATCATAAATATATTCTTCATTAATTTAAAAAATAATCAGTATTTTTAAGTAACTTGAGTAAAATTTTTATCTCTATAATAATTTATATACTTTGATATAAAATTCAGAAAGTATAGCTTTATCAAAGTTTTTTTCAAAATTATTGAAAAGATTATTCATACTAATGAGAGATTAATGTTTGAAAAGAAGATTTTTCAATATAAAAGTAATATTTTTATTAAAGTTTTATACTTGAAAGGGAAGTACTAATAGTGTGAGAAGATTTTAAATCTATTTAACTTTGAATAATTTGATCTGATTAGATATAATTCTATTTTTTATTTAAAATTCAGCAGATTTGTAAGTAGCTTCAAACTGTTGATTGAGAAAAAAAAAAATAAAAATACTTAGTAAGCAAAGAAGAAGTTTTAACAGAATTTTAAAAGAGCTTACATAACTGAAAAGCAGCAAACAAATGACTTTAATTGTGATGGGGTAGAACGGACTCCGTCCAGCCTCCTTGATAGCGTAAGGCCACGGGCCGAGGCGATTGGTAATCACAACTGCCTAGGCATCAACATAGCAACCAACCCCACAATTACCCCGCATACGAATAACATGTAAACGTGGGAACCGCCTAGCAAACGGCGCTAAGGAAAAGGGCTATATGAACAGAGCCTTCCCCGAACCCATCTCTTCGGAACCATCTTAGTATTTCATCTAGATAGCTTATCTAGCTGGCAATTGAACATCTGTTTCACCTGCGTCTAGATTGAAGCCTTGACATTAATGATAGACTACTCAAGCAGCTGTTCAAAAGATTGAAAGATAAAAAAATTAGAAAAGAGTAGTAATATGAGACTTACAAAGCTGTTCAGAATACTAGAAAGATACAGCTTCAAGTAGAGAAGAAAGAATATG
Source organism: Paracoccidioides lutzii (assembly GCF_000150705.2). Classification (NCBI taxonomy): domain Eukaryota; kingdom Fungi; phylum Ascomycota; class Eurotiomycetes; order Onygenales; family Ajellomycetaceae; genus Paracoccidioides; species Paracoccidioides lutzii. The sequence continues at coordinate 980,423 of NW_015440949.1, read as the reverse complement.
TTTGAACTTATACTACAAAGTAGAAAACAACTATTTCAAATATATCTGCTTTGAAGTATTAATGAAAGCAAGCTTGTACATTTAATTTCATCTTATTAATCTCTATACAATTTTTTTTATTTAGAAAATAACATCAGTTTCAACTTTTCTAATCAATCTATTTTTTTTTTTTTCTACTACTAATTTAAAATTTTATACTTTTTCAATGATTTTCTTTTTTCATGTTAAGTCTTTTATCATGACTACATTATCAGATCATTTACTTAATTATTTTATTAAAGTATCTATTTTGTATGTAATTTATAATACTCTCATTAATATATTTTAATATAATTAACTATTCTAGACTTATTGTAGAAATATTTGAATTCTTGAAAGAAAGAGGCACTGATTTTGAATGAACAGCTCGTTGAGTGATTTGATTTGTTGAGTGGTGAGTCACATTAACAATGAAAAAGGTACCTCTCAATCGAAGAACTATCAAAAGGCCAATTCTTTGAGATGAAAGCAGCTGGTAAGTTGCATGCAAACGCAACATGTTGGAACCATGGTACGATCCGCCACAGGCGCGAGATATTTGCCGCTACGGCCGTATCGCTGTACCTTACTAACCTGTCTTACAGTATCACTGCAGATTAACTTGACATATTATAATTGAAAAAAATATTTAATAAGTATATAGAAATTTATTGTTACGGCGCAGAAGCTTGTATATGGATTAAGGTTGATCCGCTCCGCTTTGAAGGTTGATCCGCTTCAATTCTCAACCACCTTTTTATATTCGGCTGCTCATTCCATTCTTCATTATAATCCCCAGTAGTATTTTCGTCGCAGCTGTCTAATTAGATAGATGAATTGAAGCTTTTGTCTTATTATCAACCTGACTCTAGTTGAGCCATGACATTAATATAATTCACAAGAATAAATTATTATGAGTAAAATATAATAGTTATGTTATAGTTAAATTTGATAAGTTCTATATAAATTACAGTATCATTATTTTACATATATTTTCTTTTTCATCTCATCTACTATAATATTTGATATAAAATACTTTTTTTTGCTAAAGAGAATATAATAAAATAATGAAATAAAATATAAGATTAGATATCAATTTTATTGATAAAAAGAAATTTTTAGTCAGCAAAATATTATAGTTAACTAAGTTTAAAAAAAAACAAAAATAATACACTGAGAAATAAACAAATCTAGTGTCATGTAATTTAAATAAGTTTTATATTTTAACTAACTGTAAACTTAATTTTATACTTCTTTATTTTTTAAAGTTAGCTTATGAGAATTATTCTTTTAAACTTTTAAAATTTCTCATAATGTTTTGTCAATAGTCATAAGAGTTTGTGAAAACATTTTTTGACATCATTGTTCTTTTTACATCATGGAAAGAGTTTCTTCACACCACCAGGGTTCTCACAGTGATGATATTCATACTTTCTCGCTTTTATATAAGATGGTTGTATAGATAATCACTGCAAAAGATTATAAAAATCAAGTCATTGAAAAAGTCTAGAAGGCGCTCCTACCCCCACTTTTCTATTTGTGTAGGCATACGTTTGTCTACTCTCTTAACTAATCAAGCCCATCCATTCAGCTTTCCAAATAACCTACTCTACGCGATGTCGTTGTTAACTACTCATCTCGGCGCCGCATCATTACAGTGTAGCTCGAACTAAGATCATAGAGTAAGAATATTAAATATTGTGTATTAGATTTTCATTCTAGTTTTCTTAATCAGCTTTTGATTAGCTAGAAAAATGAATTGATTATGCATAAAATTACTCCTTTAACAAAAAAAAAAAAAGAAAGTTACTAAGAGTTGCAAATATAAAATAAAAGTAAAGGGAGAAAAACCATAGAAGGCATTCATTAGATGATAAATTTTACATTAATGCTTTCTCCTTCAATAAAATCATGTAAATTCTCTTTCTTGGTAATTTTACTTTTTTATTTTTTCTTTATAATACAAATCTGTGTGACAAGAGACCCCGGATGGAATTTATTGTCATGTGACAGTATCAGGAATGGTCTTCAAGAACTTAGAATTTTAGATCCATGTTTAAATAAAGATAAGCGCCTGATTCCCGATTGGTGAATCATTTTATCAACTTAGCTCAGATCGTGGGGAAGCAGGGTTAAAGTTTGACCCCGGATCAACAACTAACTACCGAAGGGGAACAGGAAACAAATGAAGGAATTGTGATAGTTACATGACCACGCAACCAGTAAAGTCTTTCTTTACCCGCCTATTTAATTTAACTTTTCGTCCCAGGAGTTTACCAAACATGTCAAAATTAGCGCCCTGCGATTGCCGCATATCTCGGCCGTCCCAAACTGCGTAAATGCTCTACCCAACCATCCTGCCAACCTACCCTTACTACCTGGCTACCCGGCTCCTGGTCTTATGAAATTGGCATTATACATGATTAATCTTCAACTGTGTAATGAGTGATAGTGGGAATGCATAGTGGAGAGAGCTGAGAATGCTTCAGCACCCCAGTGCCGCAATGCCACAGGAGACATTCACCAGATTTTATCTTGATCAGATGTACCATTCAAAACTAGCAGGTATTTCTGGGGAAAAAAAAGTCAAAGCCATGCTGATTATGGTACGTATGAAATTGAGATTCTTGGTGAACCCTGGAATGAAAAAGGTAAATAGAGTTTCTTATCCCTTCTCAACACTTTCCAATATATTTTTTTTTACTTGTGTCCCCCTTTCGGCCGTTTGATGATATTTGCCTCTGATCATAGGGACTTCCGCCACCTAAGGCACAGAAAGCATGGGCATGGGTTCCCCCACAGGGTAAATATGCGGGTAGACAGGGTGGGTCGTTCAAATCAACACTGATACTTATACTTTCTGTGGAAATATCAAGGACTTGGTGAATTATAATTTGATGCAACCGTGTCTAGCGATCCCCAAGGCTTTAAGGATATTGGATAATAAATTAACGCATCCTATGAGATTCATCTATAATTTCGCCTCTATTTTAACAGCGAATAATTCCCAGAAGTATAGAACTACATAAAACCTTAGATTTCAAAGCGACCTTTAATATATATATTAGAGGTTGCACATCTAGACAGACATTCATAAGAGACCCAGACAATCAAACAATAAATAAATAAATAATAGATAAAAAAATTAATCTCAACATGAAATCGCTTCATGCGCTTTTTGCAGCGGCTGCTTTCCTCCCATCTCTCAGCCTCGCAACTTCTCCACGGCAGCCACGAAATGTAACAAATAGGCTGACTTGGGATTACTGTGCCCCGAATCTTTATGTTCGTATTTACCACTTTCCCTCTAGAGTCTTAATCCGGCGGAAACATGAAGTATAGTTTAATCTCAGGAAAACTAACAGAAATACCTATCTAGTGCAGGTATGACTTTGAATGCCGGAATAATGCGGATTGCCGGGAGAAGGCATGGGTAAGTTCATTACTCTGATTCCATACTATCAACAATAGAAATTGAAAAAGCTAGCGAATACGAGGCTAAATATCAATATCATTTTATTTCATAAGAACCATGATTGGTTGAATATCTTCTGCGGCACAACTTTCTACCCACATACCTGCTGGGTATGGGAAGTAAGTTTATTCATCAAATTGTTCTGTATAGTTATTTTGAAGCGAGAAGAGAAGAAGCAAGAACTGACAGATGCAAAAGATATCATTTTATCCTCCTCACACATCAACCAGTATATATGCCGCGTCTAAGCAAACGTCTTCTTAAATGCAAATGATGTAGATTAGGACTGTTAAAAGTGAAGCCAAGAAATGAGAAGTTGTATATAGTTTTTTTCATAGTGACTGCTTAATTAAAAGAACAATCAAGTAAAGAAAAACTTAATTTAATTGAAGTACTTTTTTATATAAGCAGAAAACGAGAGTAATGATAAAAATATATAGATAAATAATAAGTAATACTTCATTTGAACCCGACTTCTTTGTTTTATATTATAGGTAAAGAGTTTGAAAGCGTAAGATTCATATTATAAAAATATATATATTATGAAAATATAATTCTTGATATAATAAAAAAAATATATCATTCACATATTACTATTTAATTAAATTTTATGAGATATTGAATCGCATTTATATATGCTAAGAAACTGAATCACTACATTACTGATAAAAAAAAAAGTAAAAAAAAAAAAAAGAAAAAATTTTTATATAAATGAAGATCTCATTAATAAGTACTAACATAACAAAAACCTAGTACTTCTAAACTATTATAGCTTTAATTTAAATGTAGATAAATAAATATTCAATTGTTAATTAAAAAAGCTATCTCAATAATATTAAAATAATTTAAAAAATAGAGATCTGAAAAAGAATTTTTATATTTTTTTTTTTCACCAGCTATTACTATGTTATTGTTAGGCAATTTTTGTAAGATATTTATTTACAGAGTAATTGCTATACTGTTGTTAAACAGCTTCTGTAAAATAATTGCTAGATTATTATTATAATTCTTTTCAGATCTTATAAATTTCTATAACTTAGTAGTTATATATTATCATAATATTATGAAATATTGCATCTGATTTGAGATTTTCATACAGCAAATTCAATAAAATCAGAAACAGCAAAACAAATAAATAAGTGATTAAAAACTTGAAAGAAGAATAATTATTTATTTAATAAAGTAGAAAATAATCTACTGATATAAGAATATAATTGAATATTAAAAAAAAAATTATATAATAACATTATAGATAGTATTAACTACTAAATTATAATAGTATATAATTGCTTAATTACAGAAATTAATATAATTTAAAAAGAATAATAATAATAATAATCTAACAATTAATTTATAGAAACTGTCTAATAATAATATAGTAATTTTTATATAAACAACTATTTTATAAATAAATATTTTATAGAAATTGTTTGACAATAATATAAATATCTACTAGTAAAAAAATATATATAAGAAGATAATTCTTTAGATTTTTATTTCTTAAATTATATTAATATTTTATTAAAATAGCTTCTATAGTTGACAATTGAACATCTATTTATCTGTATTTAAATTGAAATTATAATACAATAAGTTTTTTATATTTGATATTAAATATAATATTAAATTATCATCAAATTTTAATTATTTAATTTAATATTAAAGCTTTATTAAAAGATATAACTTATTATAATATTTTTATTTTTATATATATTTTTATTTTTTATTTTAACTGATTTTGATATTTTATTTTCTTATTTTAATAAGAAATTATTTACAGTTTTTCTTAGTTTATTAGAAATAGAATATTGAATAAATTATTATATAATTAAATAATATTAATATATATTTATTATTAATTTTTTTAATAATTTTAAAAAAAATATTTATTTTATTTTATAAACTTTCTACTAAGATATTGTATCTAATATTTCTTAAATGATAGAAAAATTTTATCTCTTATTTCAAAGTTTGATTTATCATAATACTAATGTGATGTCAAAACTCTCTATACTAGCTCCTTGCTCTCATACTGCTTATTTCACACTGCTTATCACACTGTTTACTAAAGCACTTATTTTCATACTGCTTATCAAAACATTTTAAAATCAGCATCTTCTAGAATTAGTATTATCTCAAGATTCAGCACTCAGAATCAGTACAGATCAACACTACTCAAAAATTAATTCCTTAGAATCAGCACTTTCTGAAGAATAGAATCAGCACTTTATGAAAAATCAGATCACTGCATTACTAATTTCTCATTTCATGAAAGATTATAGATAAAATCTATTGCTATTCATTCATGTATATAAATACTCTAAATTATCAAAGTTCCTTCAAGAGATTCAGTGGTTAGCAACTATTCAATTCTATACATATGTTTCATTCATCATTATTCTTCTCCCTTTGTAGTGCTCACTGTATCTATATATCTACTCTTCTACAATTCTAGTTATAGAGCTTCTCACACTTTCTTTTGAAATTTAATTCATTCATTCTAAATGTCTTCTTAACTTATTACTTGTAATTTTAAATATTTATTTCTTTTATTTTTATCTTAAGGCCCTTTTCAAAACTTAGCCAATTTTTGAAATTTTGATTCAAAAATACTTTCATTTGAAAGCTCTTACTAAAGTTAATCAATCTCTTAATTTTCATACAATTCAGATAAGAATTGAGAGAGTAATTGTTGAAAACATGCTTTTCTTTGAAAAGTAAATATTCATCAACAATTTTCATTATCAACTCACAACACTTGATCTAAATAGTGTGAAAATTGAATGAGTAAAAGATTGATTAGTTCAAAACAACTTATACAATCCTCAAAAGTTTTTATCAAGTCTTTGTTGAGAAAAGACACATGTAATCTCTTTGAAAACTTTATCAGTTTTGATTTTCTTTCTGTCACACCAGGTTCTCCTCACACTATTTTTATCAAAGTTTGCCTAGACACAGCAGAAAAGATACCTGTGGAAAGTGAAGAGCACATGGCCTAAGGTCTCTGCACATAATCTCTGTAGACTACAGACTCAAAGTTAGAACTAGTTGAGTATAGCTGAGAATAGAGGCAAGTTAGAACTAAGTGCATAATTATAAGGTATTTTATAGAGTTGAGCTTTAATTAATTCTTTATCAAGTTTAACAAAACTCAATTAAAACTCAGTTGAAAAAAAGCAAGTTCCCAGTCAAGAAGTAGAATTAAATGAAGAAATTCTCAAGTACAGAGATCATCAGAAAGTTAATCTTCAGTAAAAGTAAAACAGACTATCAAATTAACTACTTTCACAAGAATAACTAGTTTTAAATTTCAGAAATTGATTTCTATGAAAGCTGTTATAATCACTATTAACAGTGAATTTCAGTTTTAAAAAAAGAATATTTGACAACTTATTTATTTAAATATTTATTACAATAAAAAATAAACAAAAAAAGTAAAAATTTTCTTTCAAAATTACATTTCTACAGAATATTATAGAATGAAGTAATATTTCTATTTTCTTTTATTTAAATACAGCTTTTGCTTAGAAAATTGATTTCATTCTTATATAAGAAGAAAATCTAGATACTGAACATTAATTTAATTTCACATTCTAGCTACTATTGATTTTTATTAGAGAAAAATTAAGTTAAATTTAAAGTAATTATATACTTTAGAAAAAGTTTAAGATTTTAATTCAATTTAAGATATGATATGATTTCAGATTCTGATATTCTAATTATTGATATTACAGATAAATTTAATCAATTTAAATCTATTTAATTAATTAATATCTATAATAAAAAATCTTTACAAGAAGATGATAAGAGCTGAACAGTGAATAAAGCTCTTCTTGATCTATCAGAAAACAAGAGATCAATCATAAGTGATCATACCTATTTACAATTGAACCAGCCTTTTGGATTACTTACAACATATAGATTCGCAATTCAAACCGCCAAAATGGATTTCCCATATATTTGCCTGCTACTAACATTGTTGCAGAAGGCGAACATCCCTGTTTGTATAGTTGGTGAACTTGCGTTGAACTACTACAATCCACCTCGCGTGGTTCATGTAGGTAGGTATAATGTGGCCTTTTGATCCAATGATTTTGTCGATATCTTTATTTCCTTGTGGTATACTGTCTCTTCTCTGACCATTTGCTGGAACAGGACCTGGAACTTTGTGTTCCTGCAAGAGATCTCGAGCTGGCAACATCGATCTTTAGGGCTCAAAAATGCCTGACTGAGCAAGAGGCAACCAACTACAATATCTACACTGAGTATAAACGAGGATTTCCCCGTTTTCAACTCAGCTCCTCCATGCCTAGCTTTGTTGTTCTTTTTACCGACGCGTACTACCATCTAAACCAACTAGAACAAAATATAATCCCCCCTCAAGAGCATAAGGGCAGACAAGAGTACTACAGCAAAGAGATACTCGACTCCGTCGCTGCTGACCAGGTCGCCACCTTACCGCTGCCACGATTTGCGCCCTTTTTTACTGGCTTCTGTCGAATGTACATCAAGAAACAGGAAGCCACTGCCGCCATAGCCGCAGAGATGCTGGTTGATGGATTGGACATTGATGAAGCATGGTGCCGAAAACGTCTCAGCGCTCCAGAGTACGTGGCTGAGCTCAAATTTGCCTTGGGGCTGGCTGAATGGAATTGGTCGCGGATTTCGGATTTCACCCCGAATGAGGTTACTTACTTTATTGTTAATCGTCAGGAAGCCCAAAGGGTCCGACAAATGCCCGGATTTTCATGAATGAGTTTGTCTCTTCTCTTCTTTGTTTTCTTTTTAACTCAATCATTCAATCATTTGATAAGGCAATTGGGAACATTGGAACAGCAAAAGAATAGATATTAAATTTCGCATTACTCTTTCTACATATAAAGAAATCTTGCTAAAGTTTCTGTCTAGGTTTATGTTAAACAATTATGCAGAGAATTACGAAAGATACTATTCCCGTCTCTTGATAATCCGCTCCTGCCAGTTCTCACCCAAATTAGCCTCCCAAATCTCCGTGATTTCCTTTGCTACTTCATCACCAATGTTTTTCCAAGAACCGTTCCCATTGTTGAGTCTATCAAGTGGAACGATATCGAGCTGATGCCCAGCCCACTTGCCGTATTAATGTGGTGTTTGTTCTCCATTGAGATGAACCCGGATGTCGACCAGCAGATGCGAGAGAGAATCATTTCGCCAAATCCAATACCGCTGATGAATGGGCCACTGACATACTCCGGTTTCAGGGCAACGGAGTAGGAGATGACAAACTCCCAAGTTGTCAGATTGCGCAAGATCCAGATGCGGCTATTGGGATAAAAGGACTTTGGTGTAGGTTTCGCTACGTCCTGCGAATCTGATGGGCAAGGTTTCTTGTAGTAGTTGTCGAGCCAAAGCTGGAAGAGGAGATCAGTCTCACCCGGCATCATAGCTCTAGGCGGTGCAGTTTCAATGCATGAAGCTGCAAGGCCATCTGATCCTCAAGCAACAACCTGCAGAAGTTGCATTGACAATCTTTGTATCAAAATAACCATCTTCATACCGAAAATAACCGTCTTCAAACAGACAACACTCGCATGAACAACGGAATCAAATTGTTTCTTCGTACAATTCCAGATGGTACCCCGGTTCCACCTGAGGAACGCCCCCACAAGTCCTAGATTTTACCAGAGAATGGCAGAGAAACCCAATATAACAATATGCTATTTTTCAGAAACCCAAGCTATCAGAATCATACCAGTCACTTTCTTCCTTTGTTGTCATATCACTATCCTCCTCCGCCGGCCTTCTCGCAGCTTCCCCCTTTTCCCATTTGTCTAAACTGGTCCTCTGCTTCGCGGATAGCACAAAACGCTCCTCATATGCCGCCCGCATGATTGATCGTGTGCTCCACTTAAAAGTTCCTGAGTGAGGCACGAGAAAGAGAACTGTGTTAAAGATTTTGGTGCTATTTTTTACCTCATCATCGAATTCACCAAACGGCATCAAATACAAGAGCTTAAATGCCGCATCGCGCGCCTTCGACTTATCCCCCTTGCTTTCTTGGCAGCGTCTGTATTCGTGTTAGTAATCAGTTTCGCAGGATCTCAGATCATTGAAGATCTCATCGATCGTCTGTCCATCAAGGATATCAACACCAAGAAAATTGTATTTTCACACAGGGTGCGATGCTGGGAAAGATCGGGTGTGAGGCACCAGAAACACTGTCGATAACCCGTTCAATACCCTTGAGTGCTTCCGAAAAGAGAAGGATAGGCCCATGAACAAACTCTGTTATGCCTGGTTGGGCTTTGGCTTGGAATTTGACGAAAGATGCTAAGTAGGGTATCTTCGATACTTCAGTGTTGTATTGAACGCCACCAATATGAATTGAGGTCGTCAGAGGCGGCCATGCTACGGCACGATATGATTGCCAGGCAGATAAGTTGATAATATGGAAAAGAAAAGGCACGAAAATGCTACCAGATGACTTGTACTCCAAATGGAATGACAGGATTAATCCCGATCTTCAACCGGAGAGGGAGACCACACCGAAAGTGCAACCGAAAATGTGTCACAGCCTTTAACTTCGCGGAGCATCTTGTCAAGAAGCGCCGCTAATTTCCTCAAATCCGTCTGGTTGCGGTCCTCCCATCTTTTGATCTCAATTGCCACATCCTCAACCTCTGGCCTCTGGAATCCGCTCCCTTTGGTGGTAAGCTCGTACAAGTTTGGGAGTTTGCGATACCCAGAGCTGCGGTGCGACCTCTTCGATCTCAAGAGGCCTATGGGAGACCCGGGTTTTGATCTCAATAGTTGATTCAAATGGCACGGTGTGTCCATCGTATTTAATTGTAAGTCCGGTCATGGTAGGAGTGAGTGGAGATAGAGACATGGACTCTAGCATGCTGGAGAGCTTCCCGTCTTCGATCTCAAACATGCTTTTAGAGGGCTGCCTTAGTTACAAAATAAAGCTGAGTCAGCTTAGTCAGAAAGTCATGTGATAGAGATTGATGGGATTCTGTTGTTGGAACCTAGGCTTCCTATTATGGACTAGCGGCACCGCACAATAGTATATAGCATCCCTGAGATCGCTACCAAATACAACCACTTTAGACGTCCCACAGGTTATGGCCTAAATAGCTTGTTTTTCTTTTTGAAGAGTCTTCCACACACTACTTCTGCACCTTATTTCTTCTTCTTCTTTGTTAGGGAGCGAATGCGAGCTGCATAAGAAGGAAACTCTCTGCGTTGCTAACTGCTATATAACGAAATACTAAGCTTGATGGGATGAAAGAGGTGCTGGGGCCTGCCTGGGTTATAACCACCCGCATGGTCATTTGATCATGTGAGGATATTTGGCCTAACCGGGCGCCAAGCTTAATCCGACGTCAAGTCTAACCGGGCACCGAGCCTCGGTCGGGCTCGGTCGGGCGCTGAGCCTAACATCACCCCCCAGTCTAGGGACAGGCATGTCCTCATGCTGGTAGGTTGTCATCAACCTTGTCCTTCAGGTAGCTGTCTGTCTCCCATGCCTTCAGCCACTCATCTAGTCGCCTTGGAGGTCCAGCTTTTGTAGGGTTAGCTTCATGGAAGTCGCGTATGGCGTGTGGTGATTCTTTGAAGTCATGAGCTGGGTACCAAGATGAGTACTCATCAAATCCCTTCCAGTGGACTTGATATTGCAGTTTGTCTCAATTTATTTGACTGGCTAATATATGCTCCACTTCCCATTCATTTTCTTCATCTATCTCAATTGAATCTGGTGGTTTGACAGCCTGCCCTGGTAGGAGGTCTCTTGGATCTTTGCACAGCTTGTCTGAGGAGAAGATTGAATGAATTTTCATGGTTGTGGGAAGGTCCAGTCTATAAGCATTGCCCACCCTCTCTAGAATTCTGAAGGGGTCTGTGTTCTGTGCTGCCAGCTTACAGCTTGATCAGTCAATTCTGTATGATTTCAATGTCAAGTAGACAAAATCTCTCACTGTGAAGTCAGGTTTCTGATGATGTCTATCAGTCTGCCTCTTCATCTGTTTCTGTGCTGTCTTCATGCCCTTGCCTGCTCACTCTCAGATCTCTTTCATCTGTTTAACAAAGTTTTGAGCAGCTCTTCAATTTGTCCTCTCTCCTGCTCTTAGTTCTCTTGGCAGGGGCCTCCAGTCAAATAATGTTCATGACTCATATTCATTTGCAGCTAGAAAGGGAGAGATCTCAGTGAAGATGTTTGAAGTGACTGCAGAAGCATAATCTATAATGAGTAATCACTCATCTCAGTCATTTTGATAGTAATTAACATATGAGTGAAGATGTGTGACAATATACTGATTTGTTGTCTCTGTCTGCTCATCTGTCTGTGTGTGATGTGCTGTTGAGAGTTTCAACTTTATGTCTAGAATTTCTGTGAACTCATCCCAGAAGTTCAATATGAACTGAGGGCTGCAGTCAGAGACAATCAAGTCTGGTGCCTTATTATAGAAATAGTAGAATCAGATGAATAATCAAGTCAGCTCTCAGGCTGTAACTTCACAGGTGATAGGAACTGAAATTGCCTTCTTGCTTAATCAACAGACTATAACTAGAATGACATCACAGTCACTTTTGCTCTTTGACACATTCATGAAGTTCATTGTGATATGCTGTCATGTCTGTTCTGATATTGATAGTGACTCTAGCAGGCCAGGAGCTTTGTCCCTTGAGATCTTATTAACTCAGCATGTATGACAGTTCTGAACATAGTGTAAGATATTCACTCATCAGATGATTCATCAATAGCAGAGGTGAATCAGAGTCAGGGTCTTCTGTCCTTCTGGGTGTGCTGTTGAGATCTGATCATGAATTTTCTTTAGCAGAGCAGCTATAAGAGTTTCTTTCTGAACAGACACTATCAATCTTCCATGGTAGAGCAACATATTATCCTTCATTGTATAGGGACTATTCTTCTCTCCTACTTGCTGCCACAGGGGCTCAATTGAGGTAGCTGTCTTGTTTAAAGACACTATGCATTCAGCAATGTTCTCTTCCTCTGAGAAGTTGATGCCAGCAATATTCATAGAGAGAGTGATCTGAGGGTCAAGAGTTTCTGATTCTAGAAGAATCTGCATACAGCTGTCCTGTTGCTTCTTAATCTGCTCAGGCCTGCTCAGCACATCAGCTAGCAGGTTGACCTTACCTGATTGATACTTAATCTCAAAATAGAAATGAGAAAGGAATTCTGTCCAGCAGGTCTGACATGCATTCAGCTTCTTGATTGTCATGAAGTATTCCAGTGCATGATGATCAGTGAGAACCTTGAATTGTTCTTTCCATTGTAGTTCCTCAAGCTCAGCTCATCACTCCTGCAATGCTCAGATGACTGCAAGCATTTTCTTGTCATGAATCTCATAGTTGAGCTCTGCACCATTCATTGACTTGAAGTAGAAGGCCACAGAGTGTCAAAGATTATCATTCAATCTTTGACTCAGTATTTCAGTCATCACTTCATCTGAGGCATCAGTCTCAATGTGGGTTTCACATCCAGGGTCAAAGTAATGTAGAATTGGAGCCTTCACCAGCTGCTTCTTCAGTTTCTCAAAGACTGATTGACATTCTGATGTTCACACAAATGAAACTGTCTTCTTTGTCAACTGGTATAGTGGTTTTGCAATTCAGCTATAGTTCCTTATAAATCACTGATAGAAGTTGTCAAATTCTAGAAATGATTGAACACCTTTTACTGTGATTGAGATCTGTCACTTTGTGATGACAGCAGTCTTCTCAGGGTCTGTCTCAATCCCCTCTGTGATAATGATAAACCCCAGATATCTTGTTCTCTGAACAGCAAACTCACATTTCTGGATGCTAGCTTGCAAGCCTGCTGTCTTTAATCAGTTCAGTACCAGGTTCACTTGCTGCTTGTGTTCTTTGAGAGTCCTGCTGTAGATTAGAAGGTCATCCATGAATGCTGTCATAAACTTGTCCAGGTAGTCAAAGAAGATACTGTTGACAAACTGTTGAAAGCAGGCAGAGGCATTTGTAAGATCAAAGAGGACCACTCAGTATTTATAGGTTCTGTAGCAGGTTCTAAAGATGGTCAGGTCCTCTGACTTAGAGTTCATTCAGATGCAATGAAACCTCTGCTGAATGTCCAGCTTTGTAAAGTATTTTGCTCTGTTGAGTCAGTCCATCAGCTCATCTATTAGAGGCAAGGAATACTGATCTTGTTTGATCATAGCATTCAGCTTGTGAAAGTCAATGCAGAATCATAGCTTCTTCCCACTACAAGCAATCAGGATTGAAGAGGTGTAGAGGACTGAACTTGGAATGACAAAGCCCTTTGCTAGGTTGATTTCAAGGTAGGTCTTCACTGCTTCTAGTTCCTCCAGATTCATCTTATATAGAGATGCATGTCCAATGTCCTGAATGAGATCAGTGTCAGACTGAAGCTCTATCTTAAAATCAACATTCTTTCATAGGGGAGATAATTCATCTGATGCTTTCTTTGAGAAACAGTCCTCCTGACCTTTCAATCATTCTGATAAGTTGCTGATCAGCTCCTCATCAGACTTCTCCTCAGCTCTCACTAAACTTCACTTCTTCTCAAGCTGTTTATCAATTTCATACAGACTGATTATGAAGACTGTCAAGTTCTTGTTCTTCATATAACTGTGAAAAGAAGCAGTCTCAATGAAGTTCATATTCATCATCTGTGGTGCTGTCTCCTCCCAGGTCAGTCCCTGCCTTGTCTTAGATGTCATGACTGAGCTGGTCCCTTTCAATCTGCAGAGTCAAGTCTGATGCTCCTGTCTGATCTCCTTGTTCAGTTTGATCTCTCTTCATTTTGCATCTGTCTGATGCTCAGGCTTAGAGTCTGGACACTTCAGTATTGATCAGAGCACTATCTTCAGCATTGACTCTGTCATCTGTTTCAGGATAGACTATTCACTCAGTCAAACCAGACATTGATTTTTAACATTCAGCCATATATCCTGTGCTGCCAATCACTTTCATCTCAGGATGACAAGGTACTGGTCTAGATCTGTCATCAGCAGAGGAACATTCCAGAATCTTCAGTCATTCACTCAGAGGTTTAGAGTCAATGTGCAGTCTATCATCCTGCCAGAGACATCATTGTATCTCTTCATGCAGCATTTGAATGAGAGTTTCTGAAACTTTCTATTGAAGAATCTTGCCAATTCTATAGTGTATCAGATATCAATAAAATTCACATCATTTGCTTCAGTATCAGTGAGAGAATTTGTAGAAGTAGCAATTCCATTGTGAGCTAACTTAATTGAGACATTAAAGCTCTTTCTCTCAATCAAGTCCTTCATCTCAAACCTCTCACAGACTATTGAACTACCTGAGATGAAGTCTTCTCTCAGGCTCACTCTTTTCTCAAATCTGCTGAAGACTCAGGAGTGTCATTCTCTGTGAGCTCAGTGATCACCTGTTGAAACTTCTGCTTCACAGGGCAGTTTCTGGCAATGTGGTCTTTCTCCTTGCAGTAGTAGCACTGAATATCTGGACAAGCACTCAAGACTTCCTTTATGATAGAGGATTTTGTGACTGAGATGCTGTAGAAAGTTTGACTGTCAGAGACTCACAGAGTGTTTTGCTTGAAGATATTAGACTCATTTTCTCACAAGCTCTTTGACTTCTGAGTGACATTGATTGTCTGAAGAATGTGAGCTGCCTAAGCACAGATCTTCTGAAACTCAGCATATGTATTGATGATTGCATTGACTACTGTCACTGTCCTCTGAAGATCAAAGGACAGCTTGTCATTGAAGTCTGTCTTGTAGTCCTCTTTGACAATCTTGACCTCACCTGCCAGGTGTAAGAATTTTGTGACAAATTCATGATAATTGTTCTCATTGTGCATAATCAGCTTGCAATAATCACTCTTGACATTTTGCAGCTTGTTAGCATCCTCATATATTGACTTGAGATGCTCAAATATCTCTTCTGCAGTCTGATATTGCTTGGAGTGATTCTCTTCCATACAGGGTGCAATGTGATGTGCTGCATCCCCATCAGTCTGGTTTTCAATGTATGCAATTCTCATGTATTCAGTAGGATAGTGGTCAGTGTTCTCTCAGAGCTTGTTCTTCATCTGAGAGAGCCAGTGTTCAAATTTTGACTTCTTGCTGTCAGTGAGGTGTTTTGAATCATCAATCTTGACAGACCTCCAGGTAGTCTCAGAGGAAGTGACATCTTGACTTGCTGCTTAATTGCTGACTGTCATGCAGATCAGAGTGTGACTAAGTTCATCACATTCAGCAATTAGCTCATCAATCTGGCTTTGCTTGACAGTGACCTGGTCAGTGATGTTGTTTCATTCCATCCTCAGACATGTGATTGTATTCCTCAACATTTTTTCATCATCAAAGATGCTGTCAAAGATTGCTGCTAACTCTTTGTAGACATGATCCTTGTCTGAGTGAATTGCCTGTCTGAATTCTTCAAGCAAGACC
This sequence comes from Paracoccidioides lutzii, assembly GCF_000150705.2. NCBI lineage: Eukaryota > Fungi > Ascomycota > Eurotiomycetes > Onygenales > Ajellomycetaceae > Paracoccidioides > Paracoccidioides lutzii. Next base: position 964,505 of record NW_015440949.1, on the reverse strand, counting down.
TGTGATTGATTGATTGGCCTAGTTAGAACATATCATCAGTCCCTCTTGGTCTTTTCAGAGGGCTGGAAGTCTGGGGTGGTCATCCTGGTCTGGGTCTCTCTGATGAGTAGTAAGAGAGATGAGTTGCTGTTGTATGTTGTGTCATCAGATTCTCACTGAGCAGGTTCTACTCAATCCTGAGTAGAAGGAGTAGGATCAAGCTTAGTATTATGTTAGGGAGTGAATGTGAGCTGCATAAGAAGGAAACTCTCTGCATTGCTAACTGCTATATAATGAAATACTAAGCTTGATGGGATGAAAGAGGTGCTGGGGCCTGCCTGGGTTATAACCACCCGCATGGTCATTTGATCACGTGAGGATATTTGGCCTAACCGGGCGCCAAGCTTAATCCGACGTTGAGTCTAACCGGGCACCGAGCCTCGGTCGGGCTCGGTCGGGCGCTGAGCCTAACATTCTTTTATCTGAGGTATAAAATGTCTCACATAGACTGCATTGCTGAATTGCAGCAAGAATCTAATAAAAAGTGATTGTTTTGAAAGCTTTGATCATGAAAAACAAATTAAATTAAGAGAAGATAAATAGATATCTTCAAGAACATGAGCTGCAGAATCATTGGATACTTCTGCAAGCAACAACATGAATAGAGATAAATACAATATATATACTTCTGAGTTTAGAGGAGAAACTTATCAATAAATAAAATAAATACAAATGAAAGCAATATGAATATAATATGAATGATGACAAAATATATAAAAAGATAAAATAGATAAATAGAAATGCTCATATAAAGACTAGAAGAAAACTCAGATTTTTTGTTAAATACTACTAAGAATTTTATTAAGAATAAAGTTAATAAATTTCACAAAGATATAAAGATCAAGTTGAAAGAAAAATATAGAGTTATTCTTATTGAAGTTAACTATTTGAAATAAAAGAGCTAATTCTTGTAGATGTTCATTTAATTCAGATAAAAGTGTGATGTCAAGATTCTCTATACTAGCTTCTTGTCCTCATACTGCTTATCTTACATTGCTTATCAAAGCACTTTAGAATCAACACTTATTAAAGAATCAGCATCATCTCAAAATTAAGCATTTGAGATCAGCACAGATCAACATTTCTCACAAATCAGTTCTTTAGCATCAGCACTTTCTGAGGAATAAAATCAGTACTTCATGAAAATTTAAATTATTATATTATTAATTTTCCATTTTATAAAAGATTAGAGATAAAATCTATTGCTAATTATTTATATATATAAATACTTTGAATCTATGAAGTTTCTTTAAGAGATTCAGTGATTAGCTACTATTCAATTCTACATATATATTTTATTTATTGCTATTCTCTTCTCTTTATAGCACTCACAGCGTTTATATATCTATGCTATTAAGATTTTAATTATAGAGCTTTTCATATTTCCTTTTGATACTTAGTTCATTTATTTTAGTATTCTCATAAAAAGATATTTTCAACAAACAACAAACAGCATCTTCTATTACAGTATTTTTGAAAATTAAGCTTTAAAATAAGAAAAATAAACTTTTTTATATAAGAATTTTTTAATCTTTAAATGCAACTGTATGTAATTATTTCAGATCATTAAATAAAAGTTTCTATCTTATAGTGACTATATGAAAAAAATCTTGCTCAATGCTATATTATATCTCATATAGAAAAAAATTTTTAAATCATTAAAAAGTTAAGAAACTTATAGTTCAAAAATAATAATTTTATATTTATTTTGTATGATAGTGTAGAATAGACTTATGTCTAATTTTCTCAATAGTATAATCATCACAGACTGAGATAATCAGTAATTGTAACTGCCTAGACAATAGTAAATAACTCTGCAATTACTATATATATGAATAATATATAAATATAGTAATTATCTAGCAATTATATTAAAAAAAAAGAGTTATATAAATAGAGCTTTTCTTGAACTTATTTTAGTATTTGCTCAGATAGTTTATTTAGCTAACAATTAAATATTTATTCATCTACACCTAGATTAAAGCTATAATATAATACTAAAATTAAATACTTTTTTTCCTTTTTTTAAAATAGGTTTTTTGATAAAAACCTCTGAGAATTAATATCTACTTTTATTTTTAAATCTCTGAAAAGACTGCTAAAGATGTTAAAAACAGTTAGAGAGTCTGACAGTTTATGAAAATCAGATTGAGATATAATGACTCTAATTGATAGAAATATTGAATTAAAAAATTCTATATTAAAGAAATAATTTCTTATATCAATTGAAGAGAAATCAGATCAGATATATCAAGAGATTACTGATCTAATAAATGAAATAATAGATATTCTAAAAAGAGTTAGAGTAGAATGAGATGAGTAGAGAAAGTAATTAAGTGAAATTAATCAGCAAGTAAACAGCTTAATAGAGAAATAAAATGTATTATAGTAAATTGTGAACTCTTTAACCTCTTAAATCAGACTAATAAATACTTAACAGATATAACAATCAATTAAACTCAATGACTCTAAGCATATCATCAATGAAAAAAAACTGATATTTAAAAACTGACTCTTTTGAATAAAATGTAAACTAAATATTAATGTAGATTACTTTCTAACTGAAAAAAGCTATATTATTTATATTGAAAACTGAATTGATGATGAAGCTGTCAGACACTTAGTTTTAAGAATAAAGAAAACTTATTCTGAAAAGTTTAAAACAGCTGAGAAAGTGTTTAAATATCTATAAAGAATATATAAAAATGTCAATAAACTTGAGAATAAAGAGATAAAATATCAATAACTAATAATAAGAAATAAAGATGATTATTAAATATTTATGATCAAGTTTTTACATCTAACTAATAAAGCTTGAGTTTATAAAAAAGATTATAAATTAGATATTTTTTATAATATTTTATTTAATCTTTAATGCGTGATTATAGTAACCTATATCAATTGCAATATTTTTTATGAGATTTAAAAAATCTATATTAGAACAGCTAACTATATTAAAAATATACTCAATTAAAATAATAGATAGCTATTCAATTATAAAAGAACTTCTATAATTTAAATCAACTATGAGAAAACTTCTTCAACTTGAAACTGTAAATTGACTTTAATCATATCAGCATAGACAACTGAGAATAGACTGAAGAATGAAAATTGAAAAAAGAATATAAAATACTTCAATTATTAAAGCAAAGATCATATAGTATGAAATTGCTCATGCAAGTAAGAGATAGAATTAAAGAAAGTGAATACTGAGACTACTATCATCAAGTTGAGAAAAGATTAAATCTGAGAGAAGCCTTCTTCTCAGATAAAATAGTTGTATTAGAAACTTTGAATGTGAATCAGTTGATGAGTGAAAATTTTTTTATTGTATATATTAAAGTAGCTTTTAATGAATATACTATTTTTATAAAAATATTAGTAGATTCTAAAGCAAATTATTATAATCTTTTTAATACAAACTTTAAGAAGTTGATAAAAGATTATTAGATTATGAAATTCAATAAATAGAGAGAAACTTCAATTATAGAAGTTATTTTCTTGTATTTATGAGTAGATAAATAAAGATTTCTCAATATATCAATGCTAATAACAGATCTGAAAAGTATTAATATAATTCTAAAATAATTCTGACTAGTAAAGTAGAAGATATAACTAGATATGAAGAATCAATATCTAGTTTGATTAACTACATGAACAATTGAGAATAAAATATCAGAAGAATATAATATAATAATCTTATCACAGCTTCAATTTTTATGTAACTGAACAGGTGTTTAATTGTTAACTAAATAAGCTATTTGAGTGAATACTAATATAATTTCTAAAAGATAAGCTCAAAGAAGATTCTGTTTATATACTTTTTTCTTTAGCATAATTTGTTATGTGATTATCACATTTATATATTATTTATATATAGGGTAATTATGAAGTTGATTGCTATGCTAATATCTAGATTGTTATAATTACTGTATATAAATAGTTATGATTACTGATCATCTCAGTCTTATACTGTTGAGAAGGCTACAGAGCTTGTTCTATACTATTACATTACTTTTTTTTGAAGTTTAGACATGTTCTTATACTGATAGATTATTATCTACTTAATTTACTAAATAATCATCCTTTTTTCAAGTCTTCAATCAATTACTCAATTGCTTTAAAAGCTCTACTTTTATTGAATTTATAATATAAAATTCTCAAATTAGATGTAGAAATCTTTTTAAATTTTGTGCTAGATACTATATTAAATTATCGTCAGATTTTAGCTATTATACCTGATATTGAAGCTTCTTATAGTAGATATAGCTTGCTAGAATATTCTCAACTTCTTATTTATTTTTATTCTGTATTTTGATCAATTTTGATATTTTATTTAGTTGTTTCAGTAGAAGGTTATTCACAGCTTTTTATAATTTATCAGGGGAGAATATTAAGTAGATCTTCATATTATTTAATAGTTTTAGTCTATAGCTATTTCTCACTTTTTTAATTATTTTAAAGAAGTTTTTATTTTACTTTATTAACTTTCTGCTAGGCTGTTGAATTCTATAGTTCTTAAGTAATAAGAAAATCTTATCTTCTATCTTAAAGTTTGACTCTCAGTGGTGCTTATTGACCTGTAATTTTATGATTTATTGTATTTTTTCCATATTGTCTACTGCTAGTTTTCAGATTTTCTTCATTTGAATGATACACTACTTGGTATCTTCTTGTTTAAGCTTTTCTCTTCTAGATAGTATCTTTAATAATGACTTTCAATTAAAGAATATTTAAGATTTATATCTATAAGTAGTTTGAAATAATATTATCTCAGTTGATTTATTTATTAGGGCTCCAGTAACATGATTCATTATTGACAACTATTTATTCTAGTTGTTCTAATAGTAGTTTATATATAGATAGAGTTTGATCATTAGATATTGATTGACAATGTTAATCTGACCATCTGTTTGCATATGATAAGTTAATAATAGCTTCAGTTTAACTTTCAATCATCTGATGAACTTACTTTAAAAGTCTGAAATGAATTGCGATTCACAGTCTGATATAACTGAATCTGATACTTCATAATACTCATAGTAGCACTTTAAGAACAGTCTTATCAACTCTTTAACATCTGTCTTTCTTGTAATAGAAATAGATATAAACTTCTTACTTAGTTAATAGATAATTATTAATATTATATCATAATCTCTTTTTGTCATAGAGTTATTTATGAAGTTCATTAAGATGTGCTACTAGACTCTACTGAGAATTGATAGTGACTTCAATAGTTCTGAAGTTTTATCATAATAGATCTTCATTCATCAACACATTAGGCAATTGTTCACATACTGATCAATATCTTTGATTCAGTCATTTCAGTAATATTTTACCTTTACTAGTATATTCTGAAAAATAAAAAACTCTAACTCTGATACAATTATATTATTGATAAGTCATCTGATGAACAGACATTCTGCACTATGTTTAGAACTATTATATATATCAGATCAGTAAAATTTCAAAAGATAAGACTTCTAATTTGCTAAAGTTATTATTAATATCAGAATAAATATAGCAATATATTAATATGAACTTTATGAATATATTAAAAAGCAAAACAGATTATAATGTCATTTTAATTATAGTATATTAGCTAAGTAAGAAGATAATCTTTATTTTAATCATTTAAGAAGTTATAGCTCAGAAGCTGATCTGACTATTCATTCAATTCTACTATTCATATAATGAGACATCTGACTCAATTGTCTCTGATCAAGACTCTCAGTTCATATTAAGCTTATGAAATAAGTTCACATAAATTCTGAGTATAAAACTGAAACTTTTAACAGCATATCATACACAAACTGATGAATAGACAAAGATGATGAATTAATATATTATCATCTATCTTCTTTTCTATATCAGTTACTATCAAGATGACTGAGATGAGTGACTGCTTATTATAGATTATGTCTTTACAGCTATTTTAAATACTTCATAGAGATCTCTCTCTTTCTCATAGTAAATGAATATGAATCTCAATGTCATTTGACTAACAATTACTAATAAAAAAATTAAATATGAATGAGAAAAGAAATTGAAAAGCAGCAAGAAGCTTCATTCACTGAATGAGAGAGATTTGAAATCAAACAAGTAGAGATATAAAAATTATACAAAAACAGATGAAGAGACAAACTGATAAATATTACTGAGAATCTAACTTTGTAGTAAAATATTTTATTTATCTAATATTGAGATCGTATAAAATGAATTGATTAAAATGTGAACTGACAGAGCAGAATGCTGATCTCTTCAGAATTCTGAAGAAGATGAGCAATATCTACAAATTGAATTTCTCTGCAATGATGAAGATTCATTTAATCTTCTCTTTATACAAGCTATATAAAAATCTCAGAGACTTTCTATCTAATCAGACTGTCAAATCATCAGACTCAATTGAAATAGACAAAGAGAATGAATGAGAGATAGATTGTATACTGATCAGTCAAATAAGTCAAAGCAAGCTGCAGTATCAGATGTATTGAAAGAGATTTGATAAAAATTCTTCATAATATCTTATCTTCAACTTTAATAGATCATTTTATAAAATACAGAATTTTCATGAGATCAATCTCACTAAAATTGAATCACTGAAACATCTAGATGAATGAGTAAGAACATGAGAGATGAGCAGCTATCTGAAAGACAAAGATGATGATGATCTTCCAGCATGAGGACATGCCTACTTCTAGATCAATGGGTGATGTTAGACTTGGTGCTAAGGCTAGGTTTATCCTCATCACATGACCATGCCCCACATAGGACCTAGCGGATCAGCTGTGACCCAGTCACGTGATCACATGAGCTGTTTCATGATTCAGTCACATGATCATATGGGTTATTTATAATCTAAGCAGACCCTAACACCTTTTTTCCTCTTCAAATTTAGTAATTTGTTATATAGCAGTTAGTAATGCAGAGAGCTTCCTTCTTATGCAGCTCGCATTCGCTTTCTAACAACTTTGATTTCTTAATAAGTAAAGTAAATCTCAAGTACTTTGTCTATTGAACATGAAATTCATATTTTAAAATGTTTGTCTGTAGTTCAGCTTTTCACAATCTAGTTAATATTTTTTTAACATGCTTCTTTTGTTCTTTTAAGATTTTACTGTAGATAAGTAGATCATTCACAAAAGTAATCATGAACTGATTCAAGTAGTTAAAGAAGATAATATTCACAAAGTGTTGAAAGATTGCTGAATTATTGCTTAGATCAAAAAGCATAATCTTATACTTGTAGATTTTATAACATGTTCTTAAAGCAGTCAGATCTTTAATCTCAGAATGCATGTATATCTGATGAAAACTTTGACAAATGTTCAATTTGATAAAAAACTTAGTCTCATTTAGTCACTTTATGAGCTTATCAACTAGTAAAATTGAATATCAATTCTTTTTTGAGATTGTGTTAATCTGACAGTAATTCATACAAAATCTTAGCTTACTCACTGTATAAGCTATAAAAATTAAAGATATAAATGAGAAAATCATTGATAAAATAAAGCTTTTCTCTAGATTAATCTCAAAATACTGCTTGACTGTTTTAAATTTTTTCAAGCTCATTTAGTATAATGATATATAATCAATAGCTTTATTTAAATCAGTTTTTTCTCAAACTCAATCCTATAGTTCACTTCTTTTTGAAAAAGTAATAATTGATCAAAGATAGTCGTTGAAAAAATATTATAGAAATTCTTATAGTTCTTTGACAGTTGTTTATTAATTATCTTTTCATCCTTCAGTTCTATATTAAAAATAACCTTCTTTTTTTTAATAATTCTATCTATTTCATAGAGACTTGAAATAAAAATCTCTGACTTTTTACTTCTCTTATGATGAGGAAAGATCATACTCTCAATGAATGTTATTCTTCGTTACTTATTCAATTTATTTTTTATTTAAGTTCTCACAAGTCTTTCAGCAACTTTCTGTTTGAATTTCTCATTAATAAGTCTATTTTATTGATTTACATCTTATTGATACTCTGACTTTACTACTGATCTCTTTAGAATCTTTTTTGAAATTATTTTATTACATTTTTCTGATATTCTATTTTCAGTTATTTATATACATGGTCAAACTAGATATTGATTCTTCATATTTAGTTATATCTTTTACTTTACCAGTTAGAATCATTTTAAAATCATATCAGTGCTTCTCAAATCTATCATTAGCATTGATATATTGAGAAATTTTTATTTTTCTACTCACAAATATACAGAGATAACTTCTATCATTAAAATCTCTCTCTGATTATTGAATTTCATAATCTGATGATCTTCTGTCAACTTTTCTGAGTTTATTTCTCAGACTTTAACACATCTATATGCAAAGTTTACATTGATAAGAATATAGCAATTTGCTTTAGAATTTACTAGCGCTATTATAAAAATAGTATATTTATTAAAAACTACTTTGATATGTATAGTAAAAAAATTTTCACTTATCAACTAATTTATATTTAAAGTTTTTAGTACAACTATTTTATCTGAGAAGAAGACTTTTCTTAGATTTAATCTTTTTCTGACTTGATGATAGCAATTTCAATATTCATTTCATTCAGTTCTATATTTTACTTATATAAGCAATTTCATACTATATGATCTTTACTTTGACAATTGAAGTATTTTATATTCTTTTTTCAATTTTTATTCTTCAGTCTATTCTCAGTTATTTATACTAGTGTGATTGATGTCAATTTACAATTTTAAGTTAAGAGAGTTTCTCACAGCTGATTTAAATTATAAAAGTTTCTTTATATTTAAGTAACTATCAGTTGTTTTGACTAAGTATATCTTTAATATAGTGAGCTATACTAGTGCAGATCTTTTGAATCTCATGAAAGATGCTGCAATTGATGCAGACTGCTGTAATTATGTGTTGAAGATCAAAGAAAATCTTATAAAAAAGTCTATTTTATAATTTTTCTTGTGAACTTAAGCTTCATCAGTCAAATATAGAAACTTTATTATAAATATTTAATAATTATCTTTATTTCTTATTATTAATTATTAATACTCTATTTTTACATTCTCAAGCTTATTAATATTCTTATATATTCTCTGTAGATATTTAAATATTTTTTCAGTTATTTCAAACTTCTGAAAATAATTTTTTTTCAGTCTTGAGACTAAGTATCTGACAACTTCATTATCAGTTCAGTTTTCAATATAGATAATATGATTTTCTTCTAATTGAAAAGTGATCTACATTGACAGCTAGGTTGCATTTCATTCAGAAAAGTCAATTTTTAAATATTAATTTTTTATTATTGATTAAATATTTTGAGTCATTGAGTTTGACTGATTATTATATTTGTTGAATATCTGTCAGTCTGATTTGAAAGACTAAAAAGTTCACAACCTGCTATAAAATATTTTATTTCTCTATCAAGCTATTTACTTGCTGATCAAGTTCAATTATTTACTTTTTCTACTTGTCTTATTTTGCTCTAACTCTTTCTAAAATATCTTTTATTTCATTTATGAGATCAGTAATCTTTTAATATATCTGATTTGAATTCTTTTCAATTATCATAAAGAATTATTTCTTTAATATGAGATTTCTTGATCTTATATTTCTTTCAATCATAGTTATCATATTTTAGTTTGATTTTTATAGACTCTCAAACTCTATAACTGCTTCTGATATCTTTAGTAGTTTTCTCAGAGATTTTTCATCTAAAAATTTACTTTAAAAAAAATAAAAAAAGTATTTAATCTTGATATTATATCACAGCTTCAATATAGATGCAGATGAACAAATAGTCAATTATCAGCTAGATAAATTATCTGAGTGAATACTAAGATGATTTTTAAGAGATAAGTTTAGAGAAGACTCTGTTTATAGAGCTTTTTTTCTTAGTGCCATTTCCTACATTTATATATTATTTGTATATTAAGTAATTGTAGGGTTGACTGCTATATTATTATATAAATAGTTATAATTTCTGATCATTTTAGTCTATTTTACAACATCATAATATATAAAAATATTAATTTTAAAATAATATTTCAATTAATGTCAATCTTATTTAAGATATTAAATATATATCTTTATATAATATAAATTTAAAGAAATTAAAAGTAGTAAAAATTTATTTTAAAATAAATTTAATAAAAAATTTTATTATAACAAACTCAGCTATTATACATTTTTAATTTTAATTTCTCATAATGAAAAAAAAATATAATTCTTTATTAATTTTCATAAATTAAATGCTATAATCAAATAAAATCAATACTCTTTGTCTATAATAAATAATTTAATAAATTAATTGAATAAAATATTTTATAAAGTTGAACATTTAATAAAAATTTCATCACATTCAAATGAATTTCAGATTTGAGAATCTGACTACACTTAGAATTTGCTATAAAATCTATAAATATTAAATAGTGCTTTTTGATTTTATAAATATCTTTATCTGTTTTCAACAATTTATCAATAATATTTTCTTTAACTATCTGAAAAAGTTTATAACAGCATTTGTTATGACTCAATCTAGGGTCAAGATGGTAAACAAGACAAAAACTTCAATTCATCTATCTAACGAGGCAACTGCGACGAGAATACTAAATTGGGGATTAGAATGTGGAATGAACAAATATAAGGTGGTTGGGGATCGGAGCGGATCAACCTTCAGAGGTGAGCGGATCAATCTTAATCCATATTACAAGCAGCTGCACTGTAACAACTGCTCTCTAACTAAGTTTTACAAGAAATTGAATCACATTTATATATACTGAGAAACTGAATCACCCCTATTGCTGATAAGAAGAAAAGAAAGAAGAAGATTTCATATAAGTGGAGGCCTCATATAGGGGATAAAAATTGAAGAGATGGCGTGGCAAGGATTAGTGCTTCCGAAATAGCTTTGACGCTAAAGGCTGATAACCTTACTTGCTTGGTTACAGGTACCGTACCGTGCTGTAACTGACTTAGTGCTGTGCAGTACCTGGATAGTTCCATACATCCCAATACCTTGGTTCCTGGCTTTGGCCATGCACAAGAACGCATACTTCATGTTTCTTGGAGTTAGTAGGAGGTTACCACGGAAATGGTCGCCCAATCCCTTGCCGTAACTAGCCACATGCGTCATTTCGCCTCCGTTGCTTGATTCGGTGTCCAAATCGGGTCAAACCTAAAAGCTTCTCTATTAATAAATCATTACGTAACTTGGGGTAAATGAGTGTTCCCCAAAACCTATTAGAGACAACAGGCCGAAGAGGATAACTATGAAACTCTTAGAGGACCGATATCAACCTTGTTGCATTGTGGGACTCTAAGCGAGCTAGCTACAACTAATAAATATATAGGTGCACGTGACCTCAGGTAGCTGGGGAATCCTCCAACAGAAACTGCTCCAACTGACATAATTCACCTCCTTCTGATTCAACTCCTCATTCTGGTTCCACCTTTGAACAACCTGCCAACAACAGGAGAGCAGTCGAGTCCCTTATCAGGAAAGATAAGAATTCCTCTTAGCTGTTAAAGCTTTAGAAAAGGGTTAAATTCCAAGGGTTCGAGTTGCTGCTTTCATCTAATTATGATATTCTTCACTTAGTTAACTAGGTCTGACAGCTCAACAATGAGTCTTTGTTGCTTGTCATGCCATAGGATATGACTAGCTCACTTTTAGATCCCCCAACAACGTTCCCCGGAGTCTAATGCGGGGCAAATGAATCGTGCTTCTAGAAAGTATAGGCTCCTTATCTCGCATTTGATAGGTTATTGAGATTGGGGATTTTGGATAGTTCCGGTGCGCGACATCAATCGAAAGGTCCATGTTTATTCCAAACCCAAAGGGATCGGGTATTGCGGTGGGAAAACACATGGTTTACAAATATGAAGTCTCCTCACAAAATGGATGCTTGGTCTTGAATTTCCGCCACAAACCCAGGGTGAATCGTATGACATCATTCAAGCCTTAGTTTCATACGAGTTGTTGTGGTTGTAGCTACCTTTAGTTTTATTTTACCCCCCGTGGACGGCTGCATGTCAGGCTATCTAAGCTACTCTTAGTATGAGAATGTCACAAAAAGAGCATGTTGTACGGTATGGAGGACGTTGTCAAGCACTACCGCGTTGGATCTATCCCAGCTGCACCAAGCTCATGTTCGGTTAATACATGTATCCAGATGATACACAACGACGGCTGTCCTCCGAGATGTGTGCAATTCCTGTACGTGTGCTAATCTGAGTATGTCGAAGCAAGATCATCGCCAAGGTACAGGTATATCTCAAAATCGGAAATAAACTGCCAAGGTTGTGTGAAACATCCCATTCCTTCAACCACCACTCGCAGTTCTGGCCTCCTCTGTTTCTGATTCATCGCCACTCTCGTCCCTAGGGAGGCGATCCGGAAACCATCCAAACCGACCAAATTCAACAGAGTACTCCCCCATGCCATCCACATGCACATCAACCCCTTCCTCTTCGAGCACGGCGGCCTGTCTCGCTGCAGATCCGGGACCGCTATTCCAGGCTCAGCGACGAGACTGGAAGAATACATTCGGTGAAATGAAACGAGACAGATGAATCAGTAGATGAACGGAATTGCTACATACCGATGTGAGATCATCCCCTTCGCGTTTAAGACACGCTGCCATGGCACATTTTGGTCGTGGTAGTAATGGTCGGTCCCCGGGCTGTTGGAGGGTAGGTATTTAAGGCACATGCCTACTTGTCGTGACCTTTGAGCTGCAGAGGGTGTCAGATTATATACAAAATCGACAATTGAATATATGCTATGCTGTCCGTGGTGTAAGAACAGAGAGGGCATATTTTTAGGTAAAGCTTTTTGAGAGTTATGACTCTAGATTCATGAAAACAATCAAGCAATGCTTATATACCGCTTCAGCTGGCATGCTGTAGCCACTCAAATAACAACAGCAGTAATCCGATCCCTTCCGTGCCATGCACAATGCATGTGCATAGAATAATAATGAATCAAAGGAGGTAGAAAGAAAGCCGGGTAGTCTCACGCTGACCCAGAAGCCAGGCAATATGGCCGTAAGAGCACACTTTACCACGAGGGATCTGTTGCACAGCATCATAGACAGAATTGAACCACCACTCTGCCTCATCGGAGCGAGCCATAATTCAAATCATGGATTTTCGGAATTCTTGGATGTAGAGGAAATTTAAATATGATTCTCTTTCGTTGTCTGTTTGTCTCTTTTTGTCGCTGGTTGGATCTTATCTCGTATTCTTATCTCATATCGTCTCCGGAATACCTATTTTCCGTAACTAGTTATCTAAATAACTAACTTGAATATCCTGACTTCAGAGCATCAACCAACGACGACGACAACAACAAAAATTAATATCCTAATAATAAGAACAACCACAGCCATAATCACAATGTCCCTTGCCGCATATCTAGCCAAAAACTACCTAACAGCAGACCCCCCATCGACCTCCGACCGCGTCAAAAAAAGGCGAAAGAAGAACAAACGTGCAGACACCACTAATTCTGGCGGTCTAATAATCGCAGACGACGACCCCCCAGACCTCCGTACCGCATCTTCGAAGCCCAAAAGTCACAGATTCAAACGTGGCAGTGACGAAGAAGATGACGATACCCCCTACACAATAGCTAACGAACGACACTCGGCCGAATTCCGCAAGTCGAAAAAGTCCAGCTGGAAGACGATAGGCGGTCCTGCTGCGCCATCAAATGCTGAGCAGGTAGCTGCTGACGCCATCCTAGCCTCTGCTGCTGCTGAGCGGGCTGCACATGAAGCTGAGGACGAAGATAGGCCTGTAATCGCCGACGGGGATCCCGATGCTGAGCAAGAGAGTGGCGAACTACGTATGGAATCCGGTGCGCGGGCGGGCTTGCAGACGGCAGAAGAGACAGAGGCGATGGTAGTTGCACAACAGCGCAAGCGTCAACTGGAGTCGTTGGCCATGAAGAAATCCGACCGTGACCGTGCTGGGAAGGGCGTCGTGGAGCCTGAAACCATATACCGCGATGCGAGCGGGCGGATAATCAATGTTGCCATGAAAAGGGCGGAGGCGCGGAGGGCGGTGCAGGAGGCTGCAGCGGCTGAGGCGGCGGCCAAGGAAGCGTTGACGGGCGATGTACAGCGGCGTGAGAAGGAGGCGCGGAGGGAGGCGCTGAAGGAGGCTAGGTTTATGCCGCTTGCCAGGACGGTGGATGATGAGGAAATGAATGCCGAGTTGAAGGCTAGGCCGAGGTGGAATGATCCTGCTGCGGAATTTTTGACGAAGGGGACGACGAGTGGAGGTGGCGCTGTGTTCGGTGTTGGAGGGGGGAAGAGCGGGAGGAGGGTGTATACGGGGCCTGCGGCACCCAATCGGTATGGAATACGGCCGGGGCATAGGTGGGATGGGGTGGACCGGGGCAATGGGTTTGAGCAGCAGTGGTTTGAGGCGCGGAATAAAGTACAGATGCGGCAGGGGTTGGAGTATGCGTGGGCGATGGATGAGTAAATAAAGCGGTTCTTGTGGTGTTCCATCGCATTACTTTTACATTTTGATTTTTTTCTCCCAAATATCCGTTCTTACAATGGCATGGTTGGCATTTGGGATGAGATAGCATGCTTGGATATTCTTTCATATGATGTTTGATGGCATAGTAATAGATATACCCACTTTGAATCAAACCCGGTACAATATCGAAACAGTTAATAGTTCATGTTTGGTTTTATTACTTGGAGGTTCCATATATGTACATCATTGCCTGCCAGAATTCGATTCCGGACTTCAGAGCAAATCACCCTCATCTATATACTTATTCTAGAGTAAAACTCAACTATCATATTTCCACAACTCCTTCAAATTAAAAGGAGGAAGAAAGCATGGCGAAAAGCGAACCAACAAGCACTGCGAAAATGTAAATGAAAGGGCCATAACCGCTGAACCCCAATTGTTTATGTAAGTTGTATGTTGTATATAAAAAAAAAAAAAAAAAAGTGTAAAAAACTGTCAAATATAAAATGACAGGATGTGATATAAATTCGCTAGCATCCATTTCAGCTCATATATCAGCATCCGGGCCTGTCCATCAATTTGTCCATTCACCACTTCCCCCAATGCATCCGTCCATCCACTCCCTTTTTCCACACACTTCCCAAGTAATTCAGCAGGAACAGTCCCACAACCAGCACAACGAATGAAGGAAAAGAGAAAGCAGCGGAAGGGAAAACCGGGACAAGGAAATGGATGAGGAATGACAAAGGAGAATTGTTCAGAGTGAACGGCTAGTCGGCAGACGAAGGTGCCGGGACTATATATATGTATATATAAGGAGAGAAGCTGGGAAATGGTTGACGTCAAAGGGAGAAAAATGGGGGTAGGAGGAAGATATGGGGAATACGGTGAAGAAGAGCGGAGATGGTGGAGGGGGGAAGGGAGCGTATAAGCTAGTCGAGCGTCCCGTTTACGCACAGTAGAATATACGGGATGTAGACGTGGTGTCGGTGATATCCACGTCCGTAGGATGCGTGTAAACGTAGAGACGTGGGAACATAGGCTACACACTCCCAACCCTCCGTAGGAGAACATACGTGCAGCAACAAAAATGCATCTATCAATCTATCGAAAAATCAATCAATCAATCGATCCACCTATCCATCCGTCCATTCGTCCATTCATTCCACCAACCAGCAGATTGATTCCACAATTCAGATATGGTAGAGGAGCGACAGAAGTTGAGAGAAAGAATAAATGGGAGCGAAGGAAAACGATGAAAGCGCAGCAGTGGCAGTAATGGCGGTAACATGTAATATAAAGGGTGACAGATGGTGGTGCGGGAAGCTAGAGGGGAAAAGAGTAAGGAAGGAAAGGGGAACAAGAGAACAAAGAGAGACATCCAGAGCCGTAAAGATTCGATTCCATAGCATAGTAAAATCCAACGACCAAACAATTGGAAGAAAGATTCAAGCACTGTGCCGTGAACTGTATTTCAAAACCAAGGATCTTGAGGAGGAAAAACAAAAGAGTAAACACAGGATAGTAGCCGTGAGGCAAAAAGGCAGATGGGCAAGATTAGCATCCAAACGTGAGAAACGAGAAAGGAGAAATAACAAAACAAAGTAACCAAAGGGGACGCAATACATGGTAAGCAAATTACCGTTAAGCGTTGGGGATGTGCAGGAGAGGGTGCCAATATTTAATAAATCTCCAGCTCTTTTCTTCATTTTTTCGTCCTTCTCTCCCCTTTCTCCGGTATATTCGTTTCTTATAGTTTTCTTTCATATGTCATTTTTCTCGTCGTCCATACCCATACCGATATCCATATTCCAAATCAATATCCACAAAGCCATTCTATCTACTCCTCTTAACCTCCTGTGCCCACCCTTCTATGCCCTCCCCACGACTCCCAACAGGGATACTCAAAAACGCCTGCTCCATCCCTTTCGTGCCATCCAGATACGAATGACTCGCCATGCCACCCGCATTCGCTCTCCTCTCAGGTAACAGCTCGAGCATCGGGCTGAGGAAGTCCGAAATGGCCTTACTCTCCTCGGCAGAGAAGTGATATTTTTCTCTGAGAACGTCTGGGAGCGCCCAGTGGCGGAGTCTATGGATGTTGCGCAGCTCGCCCTTGCGATTGAATATTTCCTGGCTCCATTTTCCGGACAGGCACAGGGACTTGGGGAAGGGGCCTAGAAGTTCGATGATTTGCGCTATATGGTCGTCGTCTTTGCCGTATTTGGTACCGGATTGCGGGTCGAAGAGGTAGTCGCCAGTGATGAGTTCGAAAACCTATTGATTTTGAAGAAAACGGACGGTTAGTGAGAACGAGAAAGGGTGTTACGGCGTATATAAGGGAGATAATACCATTGCTGCCATACTCCACACGTCTGTGCTAGCACCCCATTTGGCACCAAGTATGACCTCTGGAGAACGGTATTGGCGGGTCTGGATATCGTTGGTGAAGTGATGCCCGACCCAGCAGGCATTCCCTAAATCGGCAATTTTTACTGAAATGATATCGATTTCAACGTCTTCCTCGTTCGGTTTTTGGGGGGTAGAGTTTTTATTTAAGGATATGCCGGAGACCTCTCGTTCCAAAATATCACTATAAAAAACGGTCATCAGAATAAGACAAAAATGCATATGAAGTTCGCGATGATAAGTTGCAGGGAACCAACGTTGTCTTTTCTCTTTGTTTTTGTGTTTCATCTTCGAGCGTCTCTGGATCTTTGATTCCCAATCGATCTCTCATCGAAAGGTTCGCTGTACTTGGCGTGGCTACAAGGAAACAGTTAACTACTGCGCATCAAGTGGGTAGGGGTAGGTCTTAGGCTGACCTGGTGAATCCTTAAGAATCTGGTTGAGGCTGCTATGAGAGTTTTGGTTGGAGGCATGAGTGCGGAAAGGGTCGATACCGCTAAAGCTGGCGTTAAGAGGGCTTGGTAGAGGTTGACTTCCAGTAATCAAAGTTCTTCTCCGCCGCCGACCATTGCGGTTATCCTCTTTATTTTCCTTTTTAGTTTCTTCCTCCTTGACACAGGTCTTCACGATCTGCTCCACATCACCGATCTCGATCAGGACGTTTTCCGGCTTTAGGTCGGTATGGATAATGCCACAATCGCGGTGCAGGTAATCCAGTCCAAGCAAAACCTGCTTAGTGATTTGCTTAACCAGGGCCATCGGGATTCCACGGTGATTCCAGCGCTTGATCAAACCCAGTAGATTTTCACCCAAAACCTCGAAGACCATACAGACGTGGACCCCGTTGGGACCACGATGCTCGAACGAATCCAAGAGGCTAACAACGTGCTTTCGACCTGGGTGATTCGGGTTCGCCTGGACTATCTTATTCAGAAGCTTGATCTCATCGATTGCGGTTTCAGTGTAGTGTGCGGCTGACCGCACGACCTTTAGTGCAACATGTTTTCCGTTCGTAGTATCGCGCGACAGCCAGACGGTGGAGAAATGCCCCCAGCCAAGTTTGCGGACGACGATGTAGCGGCCATTATTGTAGGATTCACCGGGGCGCACTGGGTGGTAACCTCCTTTGCAATAGTCCTCGGAGTCTTCTTCGTCAGCTGTAATTTCGGTGGGGTCATCGGTAGAGGAGGAAGATGGGGAACGAGAGAAGGGGGAGCCGTAGGTAGTTTTGAAGGTATGTGGGTTGATAGAAACCCTGCAGTAGATGAGTTAGAAGATACCGTTCTGTTAATACATATAATAATACATGAAAAAATGCGTAAGGGAAGAAAAGATCCGCCCACCCTGGTTGCTTGGAAGCTGATGCGGGCATGGCGGTGGGGCCCGGAAAGGCATCTCCCGGCGCAGCAGAGGGGGCAGACTCGTTCGTAACGATGGGCCTGAGGTCAGTTCCCTTCCTTCGCTTCTTGCCAGCGTTGTTCCCGTTGGTAGAGTTGGTTACGTTAGCAGTGCTGCTGGCCATCTGTTTTGCCTTGTTGATCGCAGCTTTCTTAATATCACCCCCATTCATCGTTATCTGGAAGCGAGAGCCGGTGAAGCCAGGGTGGAGAGGGAAATAATCCGCTGGTTATTTCCTGTCAACTGCTGGCGTGGGAGGTTGAGTAGAGGCTAAGTAGATGGTGAGGGAATGAGATGGGTGATGTTGGTAGGTGCTGGTGAGGGCTGGCTGCTGGCCGCTGGTCTTTTAGGTGTGGTTGGGTTCTGCAGGCCCAAGAGGGAAAGGCGGGAAGTGGGCGGCAGCCCAGAGACCACCGAAGAAGGGATGGCCAGAGACGGGGAAATATCAGGAAATGACAATTACGGAAGTTCCTCACGGCACCAGAAATGCAGGAGATGGGAGAGGCTGTTGCTGGGTGAGGAAGGGTTGAGTGAGGTTGAGGTCGAGGTTGAGGTTGAGGTTGAGGTTGTTCAAACGAGGATGGATGATGAAGCATATAGAATGGGGGGGTTACCGTCAACTAGGAGTGGCAGTCATAAGAGATAGTTTATAATACATCGACCAAGGGAGTAGAGCCCATGTCCCAGTAAGAACTATGTCGCTAAAAGTAGAAGATGGAAGATGGAGAGGATGCTGGAAATGAAGATGAGGACGGTGAAAAAGGAGAAAAGATATATGGGCCCATTGAAAATGTGTTGAGGAGATTGTTTGCAAGACCGTCCGCAATGATGTAGTTAGGTACTGTCTACCCAACCATATATATACAATGGCGGGGATAGAGGGGTGCCTGGTACATACCTCGAAACACGGTTTAACTTCGAAGCCAAATCATTAATAGCTTACAGCTTGCTCAACTAAAACACCGTCAACTGAAAATACGGATCATAAAGACCGACAGTCTATTCATTTGTCGCATTTATATAGCTGTTATCTAGATCGCGATGAAAGGTTGTCTGCCATCCACACGCCCTAACAGCCAAAATCCACATAACATGTACAGTAGTTATTAATAAGCACTTGACTTGAAGATGTAAGGATGTATGGACCTAATTATGTGCATATACCCGCAGCACAGGCTATCTGTTCCCAATGGCCAGTGTGGAGGAGTTGATTGGACGCTGCTCGGGCGTCAGGCGCTCTTCAGGGCGAACCGCCAAACGAAAAAGTCCCGAATTGCTATATTAACTAAACCCTGAGGAGGCGTGATTCCTGTGCATGTCCAACCCCACCAAAATGGCTCTCTCTGGGTATCTGGGGGATTGCCCGGTTCTCTGTGTTCCAGGGCGTCTTCCCCCTCCTCCAGCTCGAACTACGCTTCCACATCTAGGAGAAGTAAGAGCGCGGGATGAAGCACGCAAGAGACGATAGGAGATGGAGAAATTATTTTTATCTATTTTACTTCTTATTCTTACTCCCTTATTATTTATTTAAAAAAAGCCAAAACTTGGTTCCTCATCTTCGTTGCTTTTTTCCCTCTTTGGCTTCCAACCATTCGTATTTCAGCAATTGCAAAGAAACATCCCAAATGCAGAATCCCAATAGAGAACGTTTCTTCGGGTGCACTGGAACCATAGTGTTCAGGCGCGTTCAAAGTTTTTTTCCAGCTTCCAGAGATTGGGTCGTGGATCTAGAATAGTTATCTTTTGAGTGTATATACATCAGCAAGTTTGGGACAGGCTCTCTTTTGGCCTATGTACTCCTTGAGCGGGTAGGCTTGGGGTGACGTCTCCACTGCCCGTAACTTTACCCCAAGCAGTTGTTGTTGTTCCTATCTCTCCAGCGGTGTGAAAATAGTGGTGTCAACATGGGGATGTCTATGGATCCGTGGAGATTTGCAGCAACTCAACAGGAGGCCAGGTCTTAGAACAGGTCACATGATTATGACGCTCTGGCAAATCCCCTATCTGTTGGGATCCAGACCATCGTTGACGTTAAAGCAAACTTCTTTCTTCCCTCTTAGAGTTTCGATGCATCTGAAGGTAACAACAGCTGGACATGATGACTATTCAACCTTAGTTAACTAAATATAGAAACATTCTAATTATAAAGTATTCACAATAACAATTGCAAGTCTAGTATCAAACTGCATGTCATCAATCAATCTCATCTGCATCTTCACATTAATTGAAACCCCACATTTCATGCAAGATATGACATGAACTAAATACAAAACAGTCCCCTCCCAACTTACTTCCTAGATAGTCCGTCGCATGACGGAACGGGCTGGAAAGACGCAGGCAAATGAGACATCTAGAAAGCCTTTATATTCTCCTTTGCATGTCAGCGGCCTAAGCTCTTGACGAAATGAACTTGAAGGCTTGGGTCGGATACTCACCCATAGCTACGACTACCTCAATGCCATCGCAATAGTTTAGAGAGATGTTGAAATGGGTAGTTAACGTAGCTAGCTTAGCTGAATACGTCTGTTGTTAGTCTTTTTGACTAACTCAGGTGGTTGCTTCAAGGGCATACAGGATTCCATAACTCGTTAAATCCAACTTACCTGAATGAGGGAGCTCTTTCTCCTATTCATGCTCCTTGATTTTCATCTCCATTTTAAAAAAAGTCATCAACCCACGGCCTCCCTCGAAGAGTTAATGTTGGCGGCCTGATCTTTCAAACTCTCGCTGGGCATTATCAGCGATTTTCCTAGCAATGGCCTGTGTTTTACGTAGTGCTCGATACTCAGCCATATCGTTGCCAGTCAAATCCTGCGAACCATCAGCAAGGTGTTTCTTTCGCATTTTTCCGCTTTGACAATGGCCTTGACGAGGGGTAGGGCAACCGAATTATTTTTGACAACCAGAACGCATGGTTCTGTTCTGCTTTATCTGTCTTCCATCGGATATTCATTGAGTCTGCACGAGCTTGCATGCGTTCCACAGTGCTGGTTGCCATATGGAAATTATCGACGTTTTCTTCCCAGTTCGAATTCCGGAAGATTTAGCAAGCCATCATGTCACTTCTTGTGCCCAATTGCTTCCCATAGCGTGTGAAGGGCTTAGCTGCCAGGCACTCTGGGTCTCTTTCCTGGCCAGGTGCGCCTGCGACACTTTTGCCTGCCGCGACAACTCGAGCTATTTTCCTCACCTTAGCCTTCAGAGAATCAGTCAGCTCGGGTCTGGGCAATATCTCTTCAGGAACAGTGTCATAGCCCTCCACCCCCAATTGGGCCAATTGGGCCTTGAAACTCGACATCGTGAATTGCAGGAGATTTGCTGAAGGGCTTGGCTGTCGTCGTCGTCGTCGTTGTCGTTGTTGCTGTATAGACTTATTCTGCGATAATATCACTGGGCCGGTGGGTCCCGGCCACAACAACTACGTAGGTGAAATGAGTTGAATATGTTTAATAGCACGCATGGGATGATTGAGGGAAAACAGAGGAGTAAGTGAGATTAGAATATAATTGGAAGGACGGGCTTTTTGGCGGACCTCCAGCAAACATTAGTTATTCCAGCTTCACTGCTCTAACCACGCATGTCCATAGAGTGCATTGCAACGGAATTTAGTTATTGCTAAAGAACATAAAATGAGAAATTTTATGTATTCGCAATAGAAAAATAGAACTACTAAGGTTGTGATATAAATTAGTTTGGGGTATTCGCGTTGCATGATGTTTTCCCCCCTTGATGACGCTGACGTATCTTTAACGAATTGACTAATTAGTTAACCCTTTTTACACTCTCGTCATATTCAACTAATAACCACGAAAGCCTGAGACAAATCCCAACCTCACCATCTTCAAATAGGGCCAAAATAATGATCCCCTAACATCAATTACCACGTTGCCATAATCTATGAAATAAAACACATCACCTTACCCCACATATGTACGAAAATAATGGGACCCTACGACCCTCCACCCCTTCTAATCCGCCTCCTCTCCTCCCCGCTCCTCTTCCTCCTTCGCCCTCTGCACACCCTTCTCCTCCTGCTGCGTGTCCCGCCACGTACGCGAACTCCGTCACAACGGCCCATCCGCGTCGTTTGTATATCAGACACGCACGATCGCCGTTTGGACAGTGTGCCGGATGGGGATCTGCTGCTACACGCGGGGGATATGACGAATAGAGGGACGAGGAGGGATATACAGGCCACAGTTGATTGGTTGAAGACTCTGCCGCATGCGAAGAAGGTGGTTGTGGCAGGGAATCATGATGGGTGGTTGGATAAGGGGGTTAGGGGGCGGATTGAATTGTCGGAGGGGGACGGGGAGGCTGGGCAGGACAAGGGATGCATTGATTGGGGTGATATTCATTATTTACAAAATAGCACCGTCACGCTGACTTTCACCACTCCTGCTGCTGCTGCTGCTGCTGCTGCTGCTGCCAGCAATTGCCTATCGACAGCCTCCAAATCGCAATGTCAATCGCAATGTCGAACCCTAACAATCCACGGCGCCCCTCAGGTGCCCCAACTCGATCCATCCCCTCACTCAATACACGCCTTCCAATACCCCCCTTCACCCCCGGCCGACAACAATACCCCATCCACCTACCCATACCCATACCCAACCCCTGTCCCCCAAGCCACCGACATCCTCCTCACCCATTCCCCGCCCTCCCAACATCTAGATAACTACCCCTACTCAGTTGGCTGCCCTTACCTGCTCCGCACAGTCTGGTCCGTCCGTCCAATCCTGCACGTCTTCGGCCATGCACATGTCGGCCGCGGTGTGGAGAGGGTGTATTACGATAAGGCGCAGGAGGCATGGGAGGCGCTTTGTGCTGCTAGGGAGGAGAGAGGAGTGTTGTGGGAGAAGGGGATGAGGGGGGTTGTGTGGTGGGTGTTTGTGAAAGGGGGTTGGTGGAGGGATTTGCTTGGCCTTGATGGGGTGTGGGGATTGGCGGGGAGGGTGATTTGGGAGGGGGTTAAGGCTGTGATTTGGGGGAAGGTTTGGCGGGGTGAGAGTGGGTTGGGGAGGGAGGGGTGGATGGTTAATGCGGCTTGTTTGGATGCGAGGGGGGAGAGGTTGAGGGGGGCAACTGTGATTGAGATATAAAGGGTGGATTGTCAGTGTGTGATTACTAATGATGAGCTATGACTGCTGTGATTTGAATATCAATATTTATAAGAAATGTGTGTGTGTGTGTGTGTGTCTGTATATAGAGCTCTATACAATTTCTGCATCCAATAGTTTCTATCAATGCAAAGATGCAGTATGTACAACATAATCAACAAAGTATGCAACGCAATGCAAAACAGAGAGATCTAACACCATCAACTCACATCATTTAAAACACCAATCATAACTTCGACTTCTCAGCTGGAGGAGGTAGTCTCTCCGACGGCAACACCAGCGATTCATAAACCCCCATCCCCAACGAATCCACCGGATTCGGCACACTTCTCACAGCCAATCCCTTCGTATCAACGAGGTCCGGACAGAGCTGCTCAATACTCGAACAACCAATCAACCGCATATTCATCACCAACTCATCCTTCAACAACTGCATCGCCCGCTCAACACCAGGTACCCCATAGGCACTCATAGCATACAAAAACGGCCGCCCAATCCCTACACCTTTGGCCCCCAAACACAACGCCTTAAGAATATCCGTCCCCCTCCGCACTCCACCATCAATATAAACCTCAATGCGATCCTGCCAGCCACGTCTGCGCAGCTCAGGCATGACATCTGCCAACAGCTCGATGGACGAGGGAGAAAAGTCCAACTGCCTCCCGCCGTGATTGGAGAGAACGACGGCGGGTATCCCAGCTTCCACCGCGCGGAGCACGTCGTCGACTCGCTGTACGCCCTTGATGACTATGGGCATGGTGGTGATGGACTGGAACCAGGGGATGTCTGCCCAGCTAAGGGAGGGGTCAATGAAGGAGGAAATAGCGCGGGCGGCACCCTGGGAGCGGTCAACTGAGGACTCCGAGTTGGCGTCTGAGGCCTGCACGTCTGATCCCCTGTCAGAGAACTTGGTGCGCATATCTTTCTCCCGGCGGCCGAGCTGCGGGGCGTCGACGGTGATGAATAGAGCTTTGCAGCCGCGTTTTTCGGCATGTTGGACGATGCGCTTTGTGATGCCGCGGTCCTTGTTGACGTAGAGTTGGAGCCATTGGATCTGGTTGGGCCCGCGGGCGTCGACGATTTCATCGAAGGAGCAAGAGGCTAGGGTTGGGATCATTTGGATGATGTTGTGGGTGTTTGCGGCGCGGGTGAGGCAAACTTCACCTTCTGGGTGGCCGAGTTTACCCAGTGCGGCGGCGGTGACGTAGAAAGGGGCAGAGACTGGGGTGCCTAGCATGGTGGAGGTGATGTCTACGTTTTGGACGTCGACTAGGACGCGAGGGCGGAACCAGATTTTGTGGAAGGCGGAGTGGTTTTCGCGGAGAGACTGTGGTTTTCTCTTTGTGTTAGAGGTTTTATATATGTATTGATATACATACAGACAGTTGGTTATAGCTGGAGCGTATGGAGTGGGAGACTGACTATTTCATCGTCAGCGCCGCTAGAGTAATATGCCCAAGCGGACTTCTTCAAGATACGACGTGCGACAGCCTCGAAATCTAGTAGATTGTAGCATTGTTCCAGCAATGGCATGCGTTGTATTCGCAATTGGCGCTCTTCCTCTTCTGGATCTACAGCTTTGTCTTCCTGCATGACGGTGTCCATTGCCACGGGGCCCAGGTGTTTTGAAGGGTCGAGGTACTTGTCAAGTGTGTCTGAAGGGTGGATGGGCTCGAATTCTTCCGTGGCATCTTTGCCGGCATATTTAAGGATAATTTTCTGACCGCCAGGGTGTTCTATATTTTGGTTAGCCGGTTAGAAGTGATACTTCTTTCTTGAGGGAGTTGAATAGGGGGGGATTATATATGTAGATACCGGGTAGAAAGTCTGTGACGTCGTATGCCTTGCCATGGACGATGACCCAGCAAGAATCCTTGGAGTTATGCTTCTGTATTTCTGGTCCCGTAAGAAGTTTTCCCTTGTGCTTCTCGTCTCCAGGCATTGCAGCGAGAGGATAGAGGGAGCAATGGTAGCTCCAAGCTTAGGATAAATTACTATGTAGCAGTGGTATAGGATTGTACGTTGGTTAGCCGGAAGAGGGAGTGAAAGGATATTTTCGGGATTAATATATCAGAGGGAAACGAATCTAAATGGAGAAGGGCTGGGTTTTATTCCCGAGCCATATATATTCTACTTGGGTCTTTCGTGCGAGAGAGAGAGATTTGGCATATAATGTAAGCGCAGAGGATGGGTTAATGTGGAGGCGGCAGTGGGAACAGGACTCCGCCCATTTAACCGTGTCATTAACAGATTGCCGAGCACAAGCTACCTTGGAAGCTATCACCAAGTAACTGTGCGGAGAACTATTTCCGTGACTACCCATGGATAAAAGCATACGCAGTCGGAGATAACCCAACTCCATAATAGGTATGGGGTGGGGTGGTGTTTTAACAAACCTGTATCCTTGGACCCACCCAATAACTAGGATCTATTTTTGAAAAGCCAATGATGACTAACAATGACATAAAATAGTTGTTGCTAACGTAAATAACTAGCTAATTCATCGTCTTTTCGCTATATTACCTAATCGTTCAGCCACTAGAGATCCAGCTTTTAATAAGAACAAAGTTCCATTTACTGCTGCTGGTGAATGTATGATGTCATGAATGTTAAAGAGTTTTGACAATGTACAATTCTTCTCAATTTAATAGACAGGTAACTAGTTTAACTAAATCTAAGTAATTCATTTAGTTAAATTCTAGTTTACTTAGTTAACTAAAGCTAGTAATTAGCTGAGGCAAGTCAGTCGATTTCTATTAAATTTGAGTAACTTAAGGACTGTTTAAGTTATTAACTAACCAAGTTAGAGGAAGTGTGATTGAAAATCTTCCTAACATAGACAGCATTTTAAGGGCCTACCTTGATTGCCCATGTCCAACCAATATCATACCATTTTTGCTCCTTGCTATATTTATTTCGAACCTTGGATGAAACCTCGGGAGGTCGATCATGTCGATCAGTAATCATATTCTGTTAGGCACACGTTGCCCGGGCAGCAGCCCCACCAAACGTGATTAGTGTATATAAATCGTCCAGCTAGCCTTTCATCCGAAGCCGAGATCAACCATCCCACAGGTTATAGCCCGGATAGCACGTTTTGGTGGAAGAACACCATTTTTAGCCAGATTTCATTATGTATGATAGCAATTGGATGAGTTCGACGTCGATTCTCAAAAGAAGACCCTTTTGTGCATAATTGACGAATTCCGCTGGAATACTGTCTGCAGCGAAGAGCGATCGCCTTCTTGAAGGAATCAATCTTTTGACCTCAATGAGTAGATTGCCCCCTGCTCCACATTCTGAACGAAAGAGAAGCCTACGTTCTCATTCAAAGGCCAAAGACTCCATCCCCCCGGTGTACGAAGAAGAGTACCACCAGGATCCGGTTGAGTCCAGCTCAGGAGACAAAAGGACAAACTGAATACACACTGGCAGAGGAAGACCACACAGGATGGAGAGAGCAGTTCAAGCTGTGATACGGGCAAACAGACCATATGTGATGAATTAGAAGGAGGGAATTCAACTCTTATGTCTCCTTCTATGCCTATCCTCAATGCCAATGAAAATGATCATCAAGACCACAGCTGATCTACTTGCATTTTTGCCAGCAAATGATGACTGCGTGAGAGAACACTCAAATCAAGGAAGGAGGCTTCACAAAGCAGCGTTATCAACATGGTGTAGGCTGCCCACGGTATCTTTCAGTGAAATTGAGACCAGACATCACCCGCGCAGCTTCCCTTCTGGCGCAAAACAATGCTGCCTCTACCCCAAAGGCATGTAAGGCATTACTTCCATATCATACAATATTTGAAAGGAACAAATGATCTCATGGGCTACACAGATTCTGATTGAATTGAATCTCTTAATGACAATCAAAAATCTATGTCTGGAGACATCTTTAAGCTTCATCCAAGCAACCCTGCGTTTCTTTGAGATCTAATGATGCTGGATATGGGCTTCATCACAGCAAACCCCCTGTCAATTAGAGCAGATAATAAGGGTTTGATCGATTTCAAATGGACTACCTGACACCATGGAGAAATTGCGATGCCTCTGAGGAGGAAATCCATCGGTTCGAGCACCTGGCCCCTGGCAGAAATCACAGCGCGCGGTAAGCATATTGACACTCGTTTCCACTATTTTCGTACGCAGCTGCATGAAGGGGTGATTTCCATTGATTGCACTTCCACGGAGGACATGGCAGCAGACGGTCTTACGAAACCTTTGAGCACACTGGCATTTAAACGCTTTATCAACTTACTAGGGGCTTTCATATGAAAAATAATCAAGACTAGTTGGATCTAGCATGTTTCGGTTGGATTCTAGGATAACTCAGCTAGCTCTTGATACGCGGAGGAATCCATCTCTCGCATGTTGGTGCGGGCGGGGGTGTTGGGCATACGTTGCCTGGGCAGCCGCCCTACCGTACGTGAATAGTGTAATATAGATAGTCTAGCTAGCCTTTCATCCGAAGACCTGCCCCAATTCAACCCTAACCCTAACCCTGTTTCCTGTTTTGAAGTCGCCGGGCTGAATCGGGAGAAATGTTTATCCCCGCAGGAGCCGCATCAGCTTTTCCTCATCGTCTCTCGTTGTGTACTTTTTCAACTACAACATCTATTAACAAGCATACGAATACTAAACGCTCGGGTGGGGAGTTCTAGGGCAAATGCTGGTTAAATTGGACTCTAACGGATGTCCCATTCCATCTCAAAATTCTCCTTCACGTGCGGGTTATCCCACCACGTGGACAGGACTGAGGTCTTCTCTATGATGACCCGCTAACCTCCTCGGGTGACTTGACTCTATTACTGAGACGGTCACGCCGCCTAACCTCAGCCCGGTCTCTCGCTGTGTCTATCTGCCTGTCTGCCTCCCTGCCTGCCTGCTTACTATATTACCTTAGCTACTAGACCTCTCTCGCTGGACATTACTCACCGCAGTCTCTCAAAATACCCAAAATAGATAGATACTGATTTACTCGTTCACTTACACGTCCTTTGATCCCAACCAGCTTTCCCTGGCTCCCTCCACCAAACAAACTCTCTCGATAATTCCCCCCACAATAACATGTCCTCTCCCTGCTCTTTCCTTCCGTCTCTTCTGCCGTGCTGAACACTATTCGGCCTTGAAAGCTTCCCTCCCTAGCTATGAGCTCCAGTCTCGAGGCCAAAATCGTCGTCCTAGGCGCCCAAGGTAAGAAGGTGTTTTTGTATTACCTTTCACTACTTGCGTACTAACTCGACTCCTTCAGGCGTGGGGAAGACCTCTCTCGTCCAACGTTACGTGAAAAATGCATTCAACCCCGCTACAACAGCTTCCACCGTTGGTGCTTCCTTTGTCACAAAACGTGTCCTCGACACCACCTCCGACACCGTCGTACGCCTGCAGATCTGGGACACCGCGGGCCAGGAACGCTTCCGTAGCATTTCCCGTCTCTACTACCGGGGCGCCAACGCCGGCCTGCTCTGCTATGATATCACAGACGAGAACAGCTTCCAGGAAATGGCCGGTTGGCTAGTCGAGCTGAAACAGAACCTAGGCGAGGACTCTCCCATCGTCATCCACGTCGTCGGCACGAAATCCGACATCGTGGCCGACGACCCCAATCTCCGCAAAGTCCCCTTTGAACGCACCATCGCCTACGTCGCTGAGCAACTTTACCCCTCCCAAGCTTCGACTCCACCACCCAGTTCCGGCCTGGGAATGCTCGGTCCCTCCACCTTTGGCACCTCAAACTCCAATCATAACCATAACCATAATCATAACCAAGCCTCCGGCCCTGAAAGCAAGCGGAGCAGCGGCTTCTGGGGCCAAGATATCGGATGGGACTGCTGCCACGAGATCAGTGCTAAGGATGGTGAGGGCATCGAGGAGGTATTCCGCGTCATTACGCGGAAACTTGTCGAGCAGCGGAACAAAAAGGTAGAGGCCGATGCTGCAAATCGGGACGGCTGGAGTGGTGCTGAACGGATACCGCCACGTATGGAGGGCGGCGTGTCCGACGGGCACGGCAGCGTTCGCGGCGGAACGACTGACAAGCGTCGGAGCTGGCTTGGGTTCCCGCCCGGTCTGGTCCTGGGCGAGGAGCCCGTTCATGTCCAAGTGGGTTCGATGCAGAATAAGCAGAGGAGATGTTGCTGAGCTCGCTCCGTTTTGTCCTTCGTGATGCAGCTGGTAGTACAGTAGTTTTCCTTTTTCTACTTATTAATTTTTCTCCTTGTTGGTTCCTTTTTTGCGCAATTACGAAGGTTGCGACCTGTTATGTTATGCTTGCCCTGCTTGCTTTGTTTTAGCTGCCCATAGATGGTATGCTCTCCCGCCTCTCTCATTCCGCTGAACGCCGGACGCCGCGAAATGAGAGTTTGCCATTTCCGTCTGTTACGTGCATTCCCCACATATCTGATGCATTTACACTGGATGTTTCTTCGTCTCTTCTTCCGTGTTTTTGCCTTTTTCCTTCGAATATCACATGTCCCTTCCGTTCTACCATTGTGTTTTATTATCACCCGTTTTCCCTTTTTTTTCTTTCTCACGTTATTCGACTGTTTTTCGGGTGATCGTAATTTCCTTTGCTCATAGGCGTTGCGTTGCCTGCGGATTTTCTATCCCCATTGTTTTAACCCGCTGTGCTTCAGGAGCGTGTAGGGCTTCGGATTGTTTCCATGAGGTTTTACTGGTGTCTGTTGTTACGGGCCACGGAGTGATGCACCTGTAATGTCTAGGTGTCATGGCACGGCAATTGGTAGAAAATTAATGTGAAATGTATTTTTACGTTGCCTGGGTTTTCCCAATGTGGTTTTCTTGTTCTCGATCAATATTTCCATGTGGTCGTTGTGGCTAACTCCCCATCAATCCCTTTGTGCAAAGGGGCAGTTGGCACATTCGACTATTCCAATCAACTGGCATACATGAGCTATGGATCCTTCTAGATATGCATATTAATCCTTTCCTCGTCATAAGCTTGCAGTTGCAGCACGAAGTGTTTTGTTGGCAAGTCTACTGCGTTCAAGCTCAAATGTCACCCCGCGAATCTGAGAGTTTCCCCTCCCCTACCCCCTCCGCCCTCATGCACGAAAGTTAGTTCTTGCACGACTAACTGCCGGCAAAGGTGATGTACAGTACATGTTCTTTGGATCTAACTGCAGTTTCAAATCTCGGGCGAGGTATGCATGTCCATCCCAACATTTAGCTTTGGTACATCAATGATATCCATGTTATATCTCGACGTTATTCGATTCCAGAACTTTGTATATCACACTGGAGAAACACGAGAGAATGATCTGACTACCTGTATTTCTCTATGGAGGAGATGTTTTATCCTTGTTGCCGCGTAGGGACAGGAGCGGCAATGGCTGTGTTAGGCGGTTATTTAGTTCGAGTTGGCGCTTAAACCGCGCTAAGGAAGGGAGGACCCGCAACTTGAACAGCTAAACTCTCGGGGTTAATTAAATTTATATATTTTCTACTGTATCTGGGGTTTCCAAGGCGAGGAAAAGCTTAACACCCTGGTCTGGTTCCTGGGCACAAAACTGTGTCCCATCAAACCCCCCCGCTCTCTCAGATTGTCTTGAGTTTTAGTTCAAACCTTCCAAAAGGGATCAGTGAATGGAGCTCATACTCCATCCATACACGCTTTTGGACTACGTTTCTGCTCCCTATAATGGAGTAAGCTTTTGTTTTTCTCTCGTTGTTTAATTACCTGGGACAACGTACGCTGCCGTGTGCTGGTGGATCCTGACTGACAGTTGTAGAAATGATCTTTCTCTTACGCGATCTAGATAGATACTTTACCTCTGACCACAGAGAGTTAAGATATTGACGATATTCATGAAAAGGCTTAACTTCTTTTGTTGTTTCAAAGCAAAACTCTAATAACGATTGGCTTGCTGAGTTTAGGGCATTTCTTTTCGAATCTTTCTCCAAACTCAGGGTATCATTCTGGTATCCGGGGATCCGTATCGACTAAGAAAACACGGGATGAATGGCGAGTCTCGAAATTCCGGGTCTTAACTCCCATGTTGTCTGGCTGTGTATTCTGATATCCTTGCCTTGCTAGGGTTTGTTCAGTCCAGCTTCGCGACTTTACGTTCTGTACGATCTCCTGTCCAGTTTTTTATCGGCTGCGACAAGTGAAAATGTCCTTGGTGTTGACACTAGTCTTTCAAGAAGATATGATTGTGGTGTTTAAGAAACTACCATATTGACCTGAGATTCGAGAGGGGCGGATTCAATATCGGAATGTTGAAGTTCGAAAAACTTTTCGTTTTCGTTTGACCCTTTTTTGAAACCTACAGATCTCTGAGCAAGCCAAGATCCGCTCGAGCTTTATCTGTAAATGCATACTCCAAAAACCCGGAATTTGAAGAAATATATTTTCTTTGTTGAGGAGACCACAAAGCACAAAGAAAAATGGCCATAACCCTAACAAAGAACGTACGCTGATACCCTGGGGGCGGCTAGGACCTCGCGAAGGTAAACAATCACAGAGAATGGTTTGAGACTGAATTTTCACTGGAATTTAGAGGAGTTTGTGTTGAGCCCCATCCCTACCATCTAAAACATGCTTGAAAGCTGTCAGTCCGGGGCAAATCTGGTTGCAGGTCGCTTGATGGTTTGCATCCGTAGAGGGACAAGTTGAGGTTCACCCTTAACTAGCTATCTCTAAAGCATCTTCAGAAAATGGAGGCACAAGCAATCAAGACATTGTATTGTGAAGATGAAACATTCGTTCATCAGAACAGAAGAAGGAAAAAGAACAAGAAGAAAGGCTTTAAAAGCAGGTTTACAAAAATACCTCATGGTTTTAAGCATGGGTCTCCCTGGTCTCTTTACGATGTTGGCTTGAGAAACAGACCACATTTGCCCCAGGAAATGCTTTTCATCGTTAACTAAATAAATAGCTGTTTGTTGCTGCTTGGCTCCAAGGCTCCCCTCCAACAACTCCACCCCCGCTCACCCCATAACTTTGATCTTCCAACTGGATTACAAGGTCAAACCCTCCAGCCAAGGTCCAGGTGATCTCAATGCACGGTTGGGGAATTGCAACACCCCGTCCATACACATATTGTAGACGAGCAGTTAAAATTGCCAAGGATGCTTAGCCAGACGCATTCCGCAAACGATCAAGCTACAGGTCTGCGACATGAATGTTAAACTAGTTTTGAGTTAACCCTTGCTAAGGAACTGATGATAACTATACAGGCGTTGACCTCCCATGAACCCAGCAATAATCACCCCAGAAAGACAGAAGAAGCTGAGACCAGGGTTCTCTCTCTCTCTCTCTCCCCTTTCAACCTTGTTACTTGTGTGTCCTTGATTCAAATTATGGGGCTACCTTTGTCAAAGGCGTTTAAGCCACAGAAGGTTTTATCCCTCTGGTCAATCAGCAAGTGCCGGCTGGGCTACATTTTACCAGAGCAGGGGACCCGCCGAGGGGAGTTAAATAACAATGAGATTCGTCCGCAATAATGAGAATGGGAATCGCAGGATAGGTTCTGTGATATCTCCGTCAATTTTCCGCCCGTGTTGGTTTCTTCCATAGATACCCCACTCAACCTTTTGAAGTACCTTTAGTTAACCACAGGAAAGGGCAAGGGTTTTCATTAGCCACCATTTGCTGAATCTCGGGATCCAAATAATTGGGCTGATCTCTTCCTCCGGATTTATGCTGCGCTTAACAATTTGCTTTCGCCAGCCTCCTCCAAAGAATTGATGCATTGCATCATTCCTTTCGTTTGTCCCATTTGTCCCATTTTATGTGTTCCTGCTACTGCATCCGGTATTTTGATCGCGTTTTCACCAGATTCTCGTCTGTCAAGACCTGAGGCTTGATGCCTTGAACTGTTATCCAAGCCTTCTGACATCCTTTGGCCTCGAGTCTTTTCAGCAAGTTTGCATGTATGCTTCTCTTCCAACGGCAGACCTTGAGTTGTACTTTTCGAGACCACTTCGTTTCCCCCTCTCTTACTTCTCCAACACTCTCTCTAGTAACTCGACTTTGGCCATTAGAAAATCCCTCGCATGAGGAGTCCCGGTACAACAAATGACGTCGCAACCCGAGATGCTTCCTGTAGTGGACTACATTTCTGCAGGTATATATATTGCTCATCATTCCCCCCCCCAGCGGTTTCTTTGTCCCACTCTCTCAACACCCCACCTACCTCTCCTTTTTCTATTTTAATTATTTCATTTTTGGATTGGGTCAATTTACCGCTTTGCACCTATACTGACAGATCCAACATAGTTGTGACTGCTTATCTGGATGCTTCAAATTTGGTCGGGCACATTAAGCAACACAGCAACCGACAGTTGTCTAAAGATGCTCTGGCAAGCTTGGAAAACTCCCTCGCCCTCGGACCCCCCATAGTACAAGGCCAATATGGTTTAGATGTCAAGGCTATTGGCCAAACATATGAGGACGGGGATGAGACCGCTCGAGAAAATATGAAGCTAATTCTGGGAAATCTGCAAGATACCTTGCTTGTCGGGCTCAAGCGGACTTTGATGGGCAATCTCGATTTGGACTTTGACACCTTGCAAGCATCCTCCGACAACGGTCGGATTGGCTCGATAATCTGCTTGAGCCAGTTGGGTAAACGCCTCGGACCCAGCATTTCGAATCCAAATTTGTCGATCATTTCCACCCCTGAACATGGAGCCGTGGAAACCCCATCCCACAATGACTTGTCAAATCCGGAATCTTCACAAAGCTCAGTAGCGCAAAGCGCATTCTCTGGAGATGCAAGAAGCCATTCTGCATCTTCCCGCTCGCCAACCACGGAGTCGGAAAATATGTCAACCCCTTCTGATATCGCCAATCCAATGATTCCGGAAGGAAGTGTCAGCTCTTCTGCCCATCGGCGATCCCTTCGCTTTAGGTCGAAACCACCCGTTGAGCTACCAGCCAATGAAATCGACACGATTGATTGGGACCCCGAGCTGTGCATTGCAAATAGAAACAATGTGACTCAATGCCCCATATTGACAGTAAGGGAAGCTAGTGATGAACTGGAGGATCTATATAGTGTTGATGCAATGGCACCAGAATCCCTAGGCCCAAGGAGTTTCCCCTTTGAAGACCAGAAGGAGTTCCATCGTCTAAAGAACGAATCTCGGCATAATAATTGGCGCAAAGAAGTTAATAATACGCTTGAATATCCCCTGCAAACTCAACCTGGCAGATTACCATCTGCTCCCGCACCAAATGTGTGGGGGTTTGGACATCTCTACTCGTCCCCGCCAGGCGATATGCCTAGATCCATTTTTTTGTCGACCCCGAAATCCAATAATTTTCTACAACACAGGCGACGACCAGAATGCCCGCCAAGATCTCCCAGCACGAGCACATCTACCATCGAAAACGACTCTCCTCCTAATTTCTATCTACCCAGCGAAGAGAACAACTTTGCCGGCTTCTGCAAAGGCGCATGGAGAATGCAAACAGGAATGGGGAAAGCGATACGATCCGAGCAACGGCCGTCGGGGATGTTTTCGCAAGACCTCTTCTGGCGCTGTACCAAATGCAATTTCGAAGGTCCCACGGACCTCTTCTCCGATAACCTTCCAACCACAATGATGCAGGCACCCAGCTTCTCCTGCACCACTCCTCTCGACAAACCATCCCGCTCCTTTGACCAGCGCGTCCGCGTCCATCAGGAGACGGGCATCCGATACCGCTGGGCGTTCCTAGCCAAATCGCATGTCTTTTGCCGGAAAGTCCCACCAATCACTGACGGGTCGACATGTAGCTATGGCTGCATATACTGTTGCACTGAGCAGCGGAGTTCTGCGCCCGTATTTGGGAATGTTAACTCGTTTATGAAGCATTTGCGGACACACGATGGAAGCTATATGCGTGGACATACCAAGGCGCCGGACCAGGAGTTGCTAAACCGAACGAAATGTATTATGGGTAGGGCAGCGCGTGACTGGGAGGAGTTTGATATTAACATTCCGCCATTTGTGGCGGAGGTCCAGGGGTAGTTTATGGGAGGATTATGTTGGTGTTAATGATTGTGAGAATTTAATGATATCCCGATGATATCCCGCCCTGCGTTGCTTTCTTTTCTCTCTCCCCTTCTTTTTCTTTTTGGGAGGGTGGGGGGGGTTTCTTTATTACGGACCATTTTCATGAGCATTCCAATATTTTGCTATCTATTGTACTCTATTAGATCATCTCTCCCTCTCTCCCTTGCTTAATTTTGACCGTACATCTTGTCGAGTATCTTTGCGATTATAACTACTTTGGCTTGATGCGTTCCCTGCTTCTTTATAATTTGTACCTTTTGTTAACAATTTGACACCAGACAATTTGTTGTGTCTAATTTCATGTACTCTACTTTGAATGGACTCAATTTTACTCCACTCCGGACAAATGAATCTTTTCATCCAATATACCTACCCATTGTTGTTGGAATATCTCACTCAAGCTTAAGGCGTCAAGGAGAACCTTGCAAATGCTTGGCGCCACCTTGTCTGGTAACTCAAGCTAACTCAGCACAGGGTCCAGACCGACACAACCAACCGTATACATACCCTTCCAAGTTCCAACAACAGATGAATTAAGACACAACTAGATTTAATTCACAATCCTTTCCTTCTACATCTCATTATCTACTATATAATTCGGAACTCGTACCCTCTTATTTGCTGGCAGAATCACCTCCACACGAGGTCACGGCTATGTTCCAGGTACGCTGTGACATTTTCACCGCAACCCCCAGATTTGTACAAATCCGTTCTGACCACCTTTTACATAACAGCGAATCAAGGGAGCCATAGATTCTCGCATTGCAGAAGAGCAGGCTCGACAAAAATTAGCCCAGGAGGCTCACTCCCTTTCTCGACCTAACTCCAGCACCCGTCGTTCCAACATAAGAGCCGATTCCCGCACCGCAAGGCTAAAACGGGAGAATAGTTTTCCAGCGAAAAGCCCCGATCCCGCTGAGTTTGACGTGGAGTTTGTTGTGGGCGATGACGATTCGTCCACTAGGACCAACACACCTGTTCAAATGCAAGAAACAAGCGGAGATGTGAAAGCTTCCGGAGACAAGGAAGGGGCGGGCGAGAGGGGACGAGAGTCTGCGCGTCCATCAGATGCGATACCGGGGGAAACCACACAGACGGAGTTGCCAACCGAAGTGAGGGTGAAGCTACGGAGGCTGGATAAGCTGGAAGGGAGATATCAAGGTTCGTGTGGGCATCTGCTGCTCAGTGCTTTGTGCTTTCTTGGTTGGCTAAATATAATTCCTTTTGGGAATCATCTACAGAACTGCTAAAAGCGTACCGAATTGCGCACGCACGTGTGCTCTCTATTGAGCCCTTTGAAGCCTCCCTACGCGAGAATACCCCGTTAACTTCAATAAGTGACCCTAAGGCGTTAACGGAGTATCTAAATCAGATTAGTTTGAAAGGTGATATGGTGCTAGATGAGTTGAAGAGGGTTACTCCTGAAAGAGATGAATATAGAAGGAAACTTTTAGAGGCCGAGAAATCAGCCCGTGATGCTCAGGAGGAGGTGGCTCGCCTGAAAGCGCGCAGTGTTTCCTCTGATGAGAAGGGTTCCGTACAAGATGAAGAGATGAATGGCGGCAGGACGCTACCCACAGTCGACACCTCATTTGTTCCTGCAGAAAGCAACTCGTTCGCAAATCCACAGAAATCCCCAACTTTCTCGACAGCCGCTCGCGCCTCTATTCCTGGCCTATCATTGTTTTCACCGAAAACGAAAGCAGTAACATCGCCGCCTCTTGTGGAAGCGAGTGAAGAGTTCTTCTCTTTCGATAATGAAATACCACGTTTAGAATTGGAGCTGAACAAACGACAAGAGGAGGTTGACACTTTGAAAGCGGAGGTTAAAACTCTTAAGGGGGATCTATCTGTTGCGCGCGAGTCAACAGAAAGCATGGCACAGAGCTTGGAATTGGCCACCCGAGAACTGACGGGGCTGAAGGAGGCGAAAGATCGATATGAGGCGGATCTGGAAGGTCAGCGGAAAACACTTGAAGAGCAGATTTCTGGTCTGAAAGACAAGCTTTCCGTGGCGGAGACAGACCTGGAGAAATCAAGTGTTGTCATGGAGCAGCTACAGACTCAGCTGGATGAAAAGAATAAAGAGTTGACACAGACTAGTCAAAAGAAAGATGATGAAAGTTCAAAAGTAGCCGCTGCAGAGGAACAGAAGACTTCCGGTGAAAAGCGGTTGAGTTTATTACAAGACATTGTCACGAACCTCAAGTCGCAGCTAAAAGACGCAGAAAATACTATATCGGTTTTGAAGGCTGAGATTTCTTCCAAAGATGCTGAGGCAAAAGACATTCAGAAGATTGTGGCCTTCGTTGATGGCGGTCTCAAGGGCAATCAAACATGGCAAGTCGCCAAGCAGCGTATATCAGATGGGCAAACTGCCAATTTTGATGATCTTCGGAATAGCTTCATTGTAAGCGACGAACAACCAAACATCCCTTATCAACAGGTTCCTCCTGCGACTAAGGGTGCGAAAAAGAAAAACAAGAAGAAGAAGAAGAAAGGTGGGAAAGGTGGCGCGGAGGAATCTTCTGAAATTGCACAAACTCCAGCTATAGAAGTCCCTATTTCTGATAATACGGCTGCTGTTGCTGAACTTGAGAACAAGATTGTAAAACTAACTTCTCAACTTTCAGAGAAGGAGGCTGCCATTAACCGTCTAGATTCTAAACTTAAAGGAGAAGATGACCTACGAGAAGAAATTGATTCTTTACGAGATGACCTCCGTGATATCGGGCAGAGCTTTATGGAAGCAAAGGACAAGGTTAATGAACTCCAAACAGAAAAGCAGGCTCTTGAGAAAACAATCCAGGATTTGGAAAAGGAGTTGGTTGACCTACGCACCAACTCATCGTCCAGTTCTGCTGAAGCGGAGGGCGCACACAAGGATTTAGCCGCTGAATTCGAGGAGTTAAAGATAAAGGCGACAGCGTTGCAAACGGACCTGACTACTACTCAACAACTCGCAGCATCGCGTTTCAAAGATTTAACAGACCTCCGAGACACATTTCAAAAGCTCCAACCGGAATTGAGAACTCTCCGTACTGAATCAGCAGAACTTTAAAGCCTCGAAGGAAGAGCTCAAGAACAAAACCAACGATCTAAAACGGTTGGAAAGACGACATGAGGATGTTAGATCGGAAATGAAAAATCTGAGAGGCAAGATTGGGGAACAGGAAGCCGAAATCAAAGCTCTAAACCAAAAAGTTACGCAGGAGACGAAAACTCGAGTCAAGGCAGAGCAAGCATTGGATGTGGCACAGTCTGACCTACGCTACTCTGAGAGCAAAAAGCAGGAGGCTATTGAAACAAATGAGAAAACAACCAGACTTCTCTCAAAGACGCAAGAAGAGCTCAGGTCGTCGCGGACAAGGCTCCGGGAAGTTGAAGAGCAGGTAACACAGCTAAACAGAGACATCGAAAACTTACGAGATGAAATTCAATTAAAGACTGCGCAGTACGCCAGTGCGCAAAGCCTCATGAACAGCATGCGTGACCAAACGTCTGAGATGGCAATGCAAGTAAAGGAAGCCCGCGAACGCTGCGAGAGCCTTGAAGAAGAGCTCGCCGATGCCCATCGCCTACTCTCCGAACGGACACGAGAGGGCGAAACGATGCGACGGCTACTATCAGACGTCGAGATGCGGGCAGATGCCAAGGTTCGCGATTTTAAGGAGCGTCTGGAAGCAGCCATTGAAGAGCGTGACCGGGCAGAAGACGAAGCCAATCTTTCAGGGCGGAAACGTGCGAGGGAAATCGAAGAGCTGAAATCCAAAGCACGGGATATGGAGCGAGAATTGCGCCGTGCGGAGCAGGACAAGAGAGAACTGGAAGCCGAAACGGAGCGGTCGAAACGAGAGCTTGGCAA
Organism: Paracoccidioides lutzii; assembly: GCF_000150705.2. Taxonomy (NCBI): domain Eukaryota; kingdom Fungi; phylum Ascomycota; class Eurotiomycetes; order Onygenales; family Ajellomycetaceae; genus Paracoccidioides; species Paracoccidioides lutzii. The sequence goes on along the minus strand of NW_015440949.1, from coordinate 925,172 downwards.
TGTGCAAACGGCAATGACGGAGTTGCGCGATGCGCTTGGTGAGAGTGAGAATCAGGCGCGGGAGCTCGAGAAGGAGAAAATAGAACTGCGTCGTTCTGTCGAGGAAACGAACCAGCGGTTGGAAAAGCTGCGCAAAGCCAACAAGGCGCTTACGGACGAGGTCAAAGCGTTTCAGGCTAGCAAGCGGCTCGGGTTCGATTCGAATAATAGTTCTGGACGATCGCCACGATCTTCGCTGGATTCTGGAGTGCAGCAACATCGCCGCGGCGGTGGTAGTGTGGTCTCACCGTATTCGCGGGTGAGGAGTGTAACACCGACGGGACCGGGCGCGGGGTCGATTGACTATGTGTATTTAAAGAATGTGCTGTTGCAGTTTCTGGAGCAGAAGGATAAGAATTATCAGAAGCAGCTTATTCCGGTGTTAGGGATGTTGCTGCATTTCGATACGTATGTCTACCTTAAGCTGCGTCTTCTCCTTCCGCTCTCTGATATATTTACACAACTGCTAACTGTCATCTCTTCTGCGACGTGTAGGAATGATGAACAAAAATGGATGTCTGCGATCTCATCTAAATAGAATTGGTACTTTTTATATCTGACCTCAAATCGATGGAACTTCATTGGGTCTACGACATAGTCATTGCAATGAGTGGATATGATATGCGGGTGCAATTGTTAGATTTCACAACCATGTGCTAGGCGTTAATTTTCATGTCACCATTAGCTATCATACCACCAGTTATTATTATATTTTTAAGCTTCCTGGACCCTATTGAAACGACAATAGAAAACGGTCCAATTGGAAAAGCTTTTATGCTTGTTGTTCCTATTTAACTATCAATTGTGCTACAACTAAAGGATACATTTGACGCCCCAACAACAGCTATGCCAGATAATGCAGCAAAACTGAGACTTAATATATCAAAACATCCAGTCACAAGTTTCCCTTTGGCGTGTATACAATAGCGAGTTTACGGCTGGCAAACTCCGGGCTCCCCCTGGCTGACTAATGCGGGCAAAACACCCTTCGACAACATCCAGCGCGGGGCAGTTTTTGCCACCAGCAGAAACAATTTATGGAGACAGATATATGTTCCTAATTCCAGAAAGCTGTATAAATAATATTTCGAATATTCCCATAAAATTAGTTTAGCACCATCCGCTGCTATCTCACACAATTGGCCCCCAGTCGAAATATCTTCCCCACACCATGATTGAACCACCCGTAATAAGGCTTGCGACTGAGGACGGTAAGGTCACCTGAATTCGTCCCATATATATGGCTTATAATATGCCGATTGATCCCAATACAACCCATCCACACCTCTGCGTGTAATACAATTCAACCCTCGCGACAATACTAATATATCCCTTGTCAACCAATCCATCCAACTCAGACGTCCACATAATCCTCCAATTCATCCAAGAACTAGCCGCGTACGAAAACGCCTCTCACGAAGTCGAAGCAACCGTAGACTCACTACGCGCAACACTCTCCTTCCCTTCCTTCCCACCCAAATGTTCCGGCACCTACACCCTCCTCGTCAGCCCCCCGGCGACACCCGCACAGCCCCGCCCCCCACCCGCTGGCATGGCCCTCTACTTCTACAACTACTCAACCTGGCGGTCTGCGCCGGGGATCTATCTCGAAGACCTGTATGTGCAACCGGAGCATCGGGGGAAAGGGTACGGGCTGGCTCTGCTGCGGCGGCTGGCGGCGGAGATTTGTAAAGTTGGCGGGAAGAGGTTGGAGTGGAGCGTTCTGAGGTGGAATGAGCCTAGTATCAAGTTCTATACGAGTGAGAATGTGGGAGCCAAGCCGATGGAAGAGTGGATGAAGATGATGGTGGATGGAGAGGCGTTGGCTAAGCTGGCAGCTGCCGATCAGAGTCGGTGAAATGAGACGCATTTGACGTGGATAGTGCTGGATGCTGTAAAGCTACAGGGTTGTTCTCATTAGGGGCTCTTTTGGATCCTTGTTGCATTTATACAGGGATATTCCGAGGTAGGTTCATAGCTCCATGTAAATATGTCATCTCTGGACGTGTTTTCGGATTGATATGGCTGGGTTTTGGGAAATATTATGCTTTCAAATGGAAATATAGGTAACACAGTCTACCACCCAGTAGGGCTTCACATTGCCCTTACTGGGGGTTAACTTCTATCGTCTCAGGCTCCAGCTCCTAGAGACTGCTGATGGGCTCTTATCTCGGGAGCTATATTCTGAAGAGCTTGAGGAGCTCTGGCTCTCTCCGCTGAAAGTTGACCATAACTAACTGCCGACCTCGAAAGCAGAATAATATCCCATAGACACCAATGAATCTCTATAATCTGCTGATCTTCCTCTTCACCTTCAAGGAGTCTTCAATTGTTCCAACCCGCGGAATTATTCTCTAATTCTCTGATATAGGGCTCCATCCACCAAAACCCTAACCAGTCCCAATCGGGTTGCAGCGATCTTCCGATTCGACAATGACGTAACTGCGCGATCCCCGGGCGGGCTTGGTGCGGCTCTAGGCTGGAACTGGCAATTCCAACACAGACTTGAAAAGAGCTTCACCTAACGTCACCGCAAAGCATCTTCGAAGCATCTTCTTCTAACCATCAGTGGACACTGCTCAGATACTCTCCTGCTATGCACCTCCAGTAGCCATATATACGCATTGCATATTCTAGCCCACCATGGGAGATGACGCTGCTCGCAGAAATGCTTTAACGGAGAATTTCGACGTGGACTATGTAGTTCTCTTCCGCTTTGCCAACGTTGGTTCGTGCTGTCACACTGTCGGTCCCGGTTTATATTAAAACAATGATTTGACTTTTAAGAAAAGCACCATAGCTGACGACGGAGCGATCAGACAAAAATGACGCTATACAGCAATTCAAGAAGCTCATCTCGGCTTTATCTGACGTCGGACTGCAGACTGAGGTACGTCCAGGAAAGGACTCCAGCCTTCTAATCTTTGTGAAGGCCAAGGAAAAGTTCATTGGTAAAGCTATCTACCGTTCCAGGTAAGCGAATCCCCCCCCATTGGATAGTCTTAGCCTGACCGCCATATATGCCGTTTCAACTTGGGTTCTTGCATTTTAACATTTCTTCACAGGGTGAAAGACTGGCTGCATGGTATACGCAATGCTCGGCCTGACCCCGATGCAAAGGGTTCATGTGTTCCGGAGACAGACGCAGAACGTCTTCTCATGGTCTACAATATGATCACCCTGCCCTCCAGCGAAGGTGGCGCAGGAATCACGCCTAAGCATGGCGAGTGGGATCATGTAGATTCAATCTTCCCTTTGCACGACAAACTCCTCAACAAGACGTGGTTAAAGTCCTGGAGCAGCAAGACCTTCCTCACCGTCGATGACCTTGATCAGATTCGGAATCATCACGGAGAAAAAATTGGCTTCTACTTTGCCTTTTTACAGTCATATTTTTCTTTCCTCATCTTTCCTGCTGCTTTTGGATTCGCTTGCTGGGTCCTCTTGGGCCATTTTCCCATCACCTATGCTACAGTGAACTGCCTTTCATGCGTTGTGTTTACTGAGCTATGGAAGCGGCAGGAAGGGGATCTCCGTATTCGCTGGCAGGTCAAGAATGTTTCTGAAATCCGCACCAAGAGGAGGGAGTTTAAGTATCTGTCTAAACGCATTGATCCTGTGACTGGCGAAGAAGTGCTGTTTTTCCCTAAAACAACACGGATAGGGAGACAACTTCTTCAAATCCCGTTTGCCATCGTTGCGATCCTTGCATTGGGAACGCTAATAGCAACCTGTTTCGCCATTGAGATTTTTATTTCTGAAGTATATGCCGGGCCATTTAAGTCATACCTAGTAGGTTTTACTAAAGACCCCCTTGTTCCGACAATGAGGTGTGAAATATCTCGCTTACACGGTAAAAACAGGTGTTCGTTCCCACAATCTTGCTCTCGCTATTCGTTCCTACAATCTCGACCCTCTTAACAAAGGTGGCCACGCGTCTTACCGACTACGAAAACTACGAGACCCAAGACGGCTACGACATGGCCCTGACGCATAAAATCTTCGTCCTTAACTTCATCACATCATACCTCCCAGTCTTGCTTACAGCCTTCGTCTACGTCCCATTCGGGAAAGTAATAGTACCGTACCTGGATATCTTCCATAAAACCGTCCCATTCGCATCGTCGTCATCGTCATCATCATCAGCGGACAAGAACCCGGCCCAAAATGCCGTAGTATCCTTCCAGATCAACCCATCCCGCCTCCGCAAGCAGGTCATCTACTTCACCGTCACCGCCCAAGTCGTCAACCAGGGCCTAGAAGTCGTCTTACCCTACATCAAGCGCAATCTCTTCCGCAAATACCAAGAATACACCGAGGAAAAGGCCGAAAAGAGCGGCTCATCCACACCCAAAGCAGCCTCCGCCAGCAGCAGTACCGCTGCAGCCATCCTGGAAGCCGCACCGGGCGAAGCCAAATTCCTCGCCCGCGTCCGCTCCGAGGCCCAGCTAAGCGACTACGACGTCTCCGCCGACTACCGTGAGATGGTCGTGCAGTTCGGCTACCTCTCTCTCGTCTCCGTCGTCTGGCCTCTCGTCCCGGTTTCATTCCTGATAAACAACTGGGTCGAGCTGCGATCGGACTTCGTGAAGATGTGCGTCGAGTGCCGGCGGCCCGTACCCCATCGCACAGACACTATTGGGTCCTGGGTGTCCTCGCTGGAGTTCCTGGCGTGGCTGGGCAGCATTACGAATGCGGCGTTGGTGTATCTGTTCTCGAATGACGGGGTGGGACCCGACGGGAGTCCGAGTCTGATTAAGGGGTGGGTGCTGCTGCTTGTCATCTTCTTCTCTGAGCATTTGTATTTGCTTGTGAGGATGGGGGTGCAGGTTGTTATTTCCAAGATTGAGACGCCGGCGACGAGGCAGGAGAAGGTGCAGCGTTTTTTGGTCAGGAAGCAGTATTTTGATGCGGTTGTGGCGGGGGAGGCGCAGGATGCTGCTACGGCTACGGCTGAGGCTGAGAAACAACATCGCCACTCGCAAGATGCCACCACCCGTGGGGATGAGGAGGGCCTGGCCCATGTTAGTACGAAGATCACGCGTGGGTCATTGGAGGAGGATGCGCGCAGGTTCAGCCAGCATGATTCGTCGCCGTCGGATTTGTTTTGGGGCAGGCAGCGGGGGTGGCGGGAGTCGAGCATTGTTGGGGAAGGAATTATTGACGCGGAGCTGAGCCTGAAGGCGGCGGAGAAAAAGGGGCAGTAGTTTATTTGTTGAGTGGGTAATGGGGGTTCATTTGAAGTATGGATTCCTCAGATTGAATTGGAAAAGGCGACCCCATGGGGCAAGGCAGATGAGACTGCTTTGCGCGTGATGGGATTACTCATGTTGTGATTTGAATTTTGCTATCTCGTTCTAGATTGATTTTCCAATTACTTTTCGCGGGGGTTTTTATTTATTTATTTATTTATTTATTTATTTTTATTTTTACAATGTTATTTCCTTCAGCCGGTGATTTTCCACTATTTCGTAACTGGCTAGGTCATGTATCACGCTTGAGGGGTTGATTTCGGTGTCTGTTTATTTTATTATCTCTTTATGGCATATATCACACATTATTATGACGATTTTCTTTTTGTTGCTTTACTGAGTAACATTGTGATCCCGGGCTTTTCTGAAATGTTGCAACTTCTCAGGCAGAGCGCAATTTTCTACTCTCACCTTTGAGAGCACCTTCATAACCATAATGTTTTTCCTGACAGTGATACTTGGGGGCGGGTTGCACCAGATGAAGTAGAATCCTTGTTAACCGGGCCCTAGTGGTTGATTTCATAATCAACCTCCGGTCGGACCCTCGCATACGAGGGTCCGCCACCTCAACGTGAAATATTTTCTTACATACTCTATTCCATCTTCAAAATTCAATAACCAGTCAACACATTGACTTCTTCATATATTTTAATAGAGAATAAGATCACAGAAGCTCTAGAATCCATAGCTGATGTTGAAAATCCTAATATTAGTGCATTGGCAAGAGAATTCAATGTTCCTTACTCACATTTGATCAATCATTTCCATGGCCCCTCCCTCACACCAAAAGAACTCCTGCTAACTGATTACTATCTTCTGGCTAGGAAAATCACTCTGTCAGTATATAGAAACACTAGATAAGATAGGCCTATCTCCCAATTGATCAATGATACTTGGTGCTGCCTGATTTGTCCTTGCAGAGAGTCATGGAAAATCTCATTGATCTTTCACCTGAGATTGGAGAACATTGAGTCAAAAGATTCATCAAATGTCATCCTGAATACAATATACAATGACAGAAGACCATTGACATGGCAAGGAAGCCAAACCATGAGCCATCATTCATACTTGATTGATTTAATCATTTTAAGGAGATAGTGGATAAGTTTGGAGTCCAACTCAAGTGATATCTACAACTTTGATGAAACAGGGTTCAGGATAGGAATTGGATGAGATCAGTGGATAGTGATGTGAGATCCTCAAAGACAAGACTTATGTTGGAAGCTCAAATAATAGAGAAAATCTTACAATCATTGAAGCAGTCTCAACAGATGGCTTCATCATCTCTTCTTTGTACATTCTCATCATGAAGCAGCTACAGGAGCACTGGACCAATGAGATTGAGAAGGATGTCATGATAGACATGGCAGACACTGGCTATAACAATGATCAAATCACTTTTTCAGTGGATTCAACACTTCCATCACTCTATGAAGAGTCACATCAAAGGATCTCATTATCTGCTTCTATTGGATGGCTTTGACTCCCACTGCACATATGAGTTCATGAATTATTGCAACAAGAATAACATCATCCCCTTCTATCTTATTTCACATACAAGTCATCTATTACAGCCTCTGGATGTAGGGGTTTTTTCAGGTGTTCAAGCATCATCATTCATTGGCAGTCAAAGAAGCAACAAGACATGGTTGTGAGAAGTTTACAAAAGTTGAATTCCTTCATGCCATCACCTCTATATGAAAGATGACATTCAGAATTAATACAATCAAGAGAGGATGAGAAGCAACAGGCCTGGTTCCATTCAATCCATCCATTGTCCTTAATAAATTATATGAGTTTGAGACAACTCCTATGAGTCCATCTACATCTGTTTCCATCAACTCCTTGACCTGGTATACTCCTTCAACTGTACATCAATTCAACTGATATAAGTGCAAATTGGAGGCTATGGAGGACATCAAAGACTCTGAATATATTCAAATTGGGCTAGAGAAGCTCTATAAGGGCAGTATCATGATGGTCAATACAGTGACTCTTCTGCAGGATGAGCTCTCAAAAACTGCCGCAGCCACTGCAGCTTGTGAACGCCGCCAGCAAGCATCCTGAAGAGTAGTACATAAGGGAGGGGTCATATCCGCATCTAATATACGCAAGATGACAGCCATTCATCAAAAGCTTGATAATCAGGAGGCACTAAAGAAGTTGCACTTGAAATGGAAGAAAGTTATGGTGGAACTTAAACAATATTGTAGAGACAAGGGTATTAATGTTAGAGCCACCAAATTCACTAGGAAGAGTCATAAATAGATTGTCTACTGCATAAGCAAGTTGTATTTAATGAATCTTTCTACATTCATTGATAAATTAATTTAATATCCTGGATAAAATAATTTTCACGTTGAGGTGGCGGACCCTCGTATGCGAGGGTCAGACCGGAGGTTGATTATGAAATCAACCACTAGGGCCCGGTTAGTGGATATGCTGGCTGGCTAGCAACCCACAGGGGCTCTCTCCTCCGCCTATTCTCCCCCCGTCAGAGCTTACCAATATTCTCATCGCAATGCGGTAGCTGCAAGGAGCGCAAACGCAGTCAAAATGTCCGACTTAGCCCACCTCTACATACAACCTTAGACCCGAAAAAGAGCTTTCTAAAAACCAAGAAAACCTATTTCTAAAAGGATGATAAGGTTTTTTTTTTTTTTTTTTTTTTTTTTTTTTTTT
>NW_015440949.1:916385-917189 GCF_000150705.2 Paracoccidioides lutzii | reverse complement strand
AGAAAACCTATTTCTAAAAGGATGATAAGGTTTTTTTTTTTTTTTTTTTTTTTTTTTTTTCAATTTACGGACAAACCCCAAAACAAAAGTTGGCAAATATATAAATATATAAACTCAGGGAGGAAAAAAAAAAAATTAGCGATATTTATATCTAGCATGTCTTGGTTTCGATCCAAGGTCCTCCGGGTTATGAGCCCGGCGCGCTTCCGCTGCGCCAACATGCTTATTATTGGTAATAAGCATCTGACAACATCCAACAATAGAATAAGAATGCGGCCCCCCTCCGTATTAGTCAGCTGAAATCAGCCCGTCTCAGAATCGAGATTGGGCGGTTTCAGCAAAAGGGGAATGAGGTAATTCTGAGGGGAAAAAGTGACCTGACTAAATGGCTCCCCCGGAGCTTGCGGTGCATCCCTAACAGGGGGGGCATGGGATGGAAAGAAGGTATGTATGGATGGATACTGGTCCCTGGGTCCCCGGGTCCCCAACTGAGGGAATGGTTAAGTAGCTCAGTTAATAGGCGGGATTTGTCATGGTTGACGGACTAGTTGAGCTATTTGTTCGTTAGTTCAGGGGCGGGTTCGTTCTTGTCCCTTGTTATCCCGCCCGGTTTTGGGGTTCGGAGTTCGGGGAGAATGAGAGAGAGAGATGTTGGGATGGTCCTTTTAGCTGGAGGATGGATTATGTATTCCTGTACTATCATACGATGTAGTAGTTAAGCAGCACGGACACGGACACACACAGGAAGTGATGAGATAGATGACTCTGCGCGGCGAAGGGTTGTTTATCCTGATTAGTTGACCT
>NW_015440949.1:913702-915730 GCF_000150705.2 Paracoccidioides lutzii | reverse complement strand
AAGAAGAAGAAGAAGGGGAAGAGGAAGGGGAAGGGGATTTTAAGAAGAAGAAGAGGAAGGGGAATCGGAAGACGAAGAGACCCTTTTGAAGATATGGGGAGCCACTGGAGGTTTATTCTACAAGGACTATATCCACGAAATTATCTCATCAGCCTCGGTCCCCCCCCCCCCCCCCCCCTTTTTTTTTTCGCCTTCTCAACGCGTCCCTTTGTAGAAAACATCAGTCAACTCCTGTGACTCCAGCCTCGCGCCGCACCTTTTACTTACCACCTACCCTCCTCTACTTCATTGGAAATATCTCCCTCCGCTCCGGATTAAATAACGCCTTACTCATCACCCACCAAACCCTCTCTCTATGTCCCTGCAGCCCGCAGCACTAGCTCCCACAGCGCATCTGCCCATCGCCATGCAAGATCTCAAGAATGTCCAGGTCCAGGTATGCGCATCGGAAACCAGATTGGAGCTGTTGGTTTGATTGGTTGATTGACTGATTTGATTGATGGAATCCAATCCAATCCAATCTACGCCTCCTGTCACTTCGCCACTTTTTCTCCTCTCCTCCTCCCACTCTTACTCCCCTCCCCACCCACCCCTCACCTGTTTAATTCGTTCAATCCCTCAACAACCCATAGTCATATATGTTATCATTCTGCTGTACTCTTCTTCTTCCTTTCTCTGCCTCCTGTCTCCCTCTTTATCTCTTGCAACCTTTACTCCTTGAATTGTATGATTGCTCACTGACAATCTCGCTGTGCAACAGGACCATGCTGATCAAGGCAAGCTACTTACTCTCTCTCTCTCTCTCTCTCCCCCCCCTCCCCGCTCTCCATAGTCAACTTCCCCAAAATACACCATACTTCCTTAGACTAACTTCATCCCAGTCCTCCATGACCAGCTCCTGGCCGCCCAACACCTCCATCAAGCCCACCACGCGCCGCCTCCACCCCGTCCCACCCCCGGCGCAACAGCTACCCACCTCCCGTCCTCCTCCGCCAATCCCCGTGACCAGAATAACATCACCATCGATCCCGCTATCGCCGGCCCCTCCGCCATGCTTCACATCACTGCAAACCCCCAACAGCCCTCCGATCCTGTCGGGACTCAGGATGACCACACCGCCGAAGGGCGCAAGACATATGGCAAACGCGAGCTGTCGACTTCGAAGCGCGCGGCGCAGAATCGTGCTGCTCAGGTACGTATATTCCACATCACACCATACATATAATCATACAACAATACACCCACCCTTCACGTATCACTGGGCAGAAAGCAATCCATAGCTAACATCAACCCCAACAAACGGGGAGGGGAAAATAGCGCGCCTTCCGCCAACGTAAAGAAGGTTACATCCGCAAACTAGAAGAACAAGTAAAAGACTACGAACTCCTCGTCGAAAACTACAAAGCCATCCAGGCCGAAAACTACCAGCTGCGCGAATACATCATCTCCCTCCAATCCCGCCTCATCGACTCCCAAAACGAAGTCCCAGAGCTCCCCGGCAACATCGACCTCTCCCAACCCCGCAACGACCCCCCCGCCCCCGTCGTTCCGGGTGCCGCTAGCTCTGCAGCTGCAGCCGCCGCCGCCGCCGCCGCCGCCGCTGCCGCTGCCGCTGCTGCTGCCACTGGCGCTGCTCCTGCTGGTATCCCGACTGCGACTCCTGCAGATCAACCTGAGCAGGTTAATGCGCTGAATCGCATTGCGGTGGCTGGGTTGGGGATGCGGAAGCACCAGCACGATGAGGCGGCATTTTTAAGTGCTGGGAATGCGGCGGCTGCTGGTGCTGGTGCTGCGGGAAACAATGGGAGTGTGGGGGTTGCGATGGGGGTGGGGGTGACTGGGGGCGCGGAGTTGCCGTCCAAGCGGATTCGGTTTGAGGGGTTGTCGGATGCGGCGGAGCAGGGGAAGGTGGGGATATTCCTGCTTCGTGAGGGTGTTTGGGGAGGATTTTTGCTTTTATTATTCTATCTCTCTGTCTTTAACATGGAGAGGGGGGGGGTCATATATACCTTGATCTTTTGCTTTTTT
>NW_015440949.1:733937-913600 GCF_000150705.2 Paracoccidioides lutzii | reverse complement strand
AAAAAAAAAGAAAAAAAATTATAGATGGACGTGAAAGATAGACGAGAAGAGAGGTGGGGGAAAAAAATGGAATCGCTTTTCCCATCCCGCTCCCCCTCCCCTTACCTGACCAACACACCTCCTTGCCTCCTACCTCTGGCGTCTCTTTCGTTTACACCCCATTATACTGGCGTTGCGATCTCTTTTTCCCCCCTATTTTCCCCTACACCACTTCTACTGCTGTTCCTCGTTTCCCACCCATCCCATCCAATTCCGTTAGCTTCTAATCCCTCCATCGATAGTCTCTTGCCTCCCATTTCCCGCCTCCCTTTTTTTTTTTTTTTTTTTTTTTTTTTTGTTTGTTTTTCTTTTCTCTTTTTACCCCTTCTCCTCGTTTCCCCCTTGTTTGCTATGGTATGGAAATGGATGGTATGGTTCTTTGCCCTGGTATGGGCTGGTCTGGGCGTGGCGTGGTGTGCGGCGTTTTCGCTGTGGTTTTCTCTATTCTTTTCTCTTTTACTCCCCCCCCCCCCCCCCCCCCCCTTGTTTTTTGCTTCGTTTTATCGTTTGTGTATTTTTCTTTTTTCCCCCTGTAAGGTTTGACCACTCGGTCCCTAGGTAGGTATGTTCCAGCTGTTTGTGTGTGTAAGCTGTCCACTGTTGTTGTTTTTTCCCATTCTGAGATCTTCCATTGAAAAATTGGGTGGTTGAGTTTGATCAGCTTTACTAAATATTAGTCAATTTTGTGATTCGAGTGAGGCTGATAAGTTTATATCTGATATCTGATAGTTTTTATATTTCTATATTGTTCTATTGTTTTGTCTATTTTTGTGGTTGCCCTGCTCTTGATCGCCTCCTGTAAGATTGGTTGTAATTGTCTGCTTGGGTTGTATGTTGGCGTGGCGATGATCATCAACAGGCCCAGTAGGGACAATTGTGTAAGTTATCGTGCTGGAGCGAAGGGGGGATTTAAATCCTTTAGATTTCCCATTTCCCATTCTCATTCCTGTTTACTTTATTCTTTTTTTGTAGATTGGGGCTGCCTTTGAACGATTGGGAGTGGAGGGACAAGCCAGAAAAAGTGATGTCATAGGGGACGGGGTTATCACCAAACCTCAACTTCGACCACGTCTCTGGATGTATGTGTGCACGAAGAGCAGCCATTGGGATAGATCATCACATTCCATTCATGTAGTAAGCTATCAACGAAAGAGTTTTCCAGGTTCCTTACTCCATCCGACACCGAACCATATTACAGCGTAGAAAAAGGGATTAAAATGTTTACGCAAAACCAGCATTGCCCAGATTATGTTCCTAACGTACCATCTCATTAGCCAACATCCAAAAACCAAAAGGAAGAAAAATAAATGAAGTAAAAATAGAAGGAAGGTCACAAAAAAGAAAAGAAAAAAAAGCAAATAAACATACCTTAATATACTCCCCCCCTTTCTCCGACCACTCATGCCTACTAACAGCCGCACTCTTAAACTCACTCCCACCCGCCCACTCCGCCGCCCCCTTCCACGCATCCAACACCGCATCCCCCGCCCTCCGCACCTTCAAAACCCCCCCAATCTCACCAGGCAACATACCCCGAAACTCCCTCTCAAACCTCTCCTCAAACCCACGAAACAGCGAATTCCCCCCGGCAATAAACACATCCCTCAACAACCTCTCCCGCTCCTCCCTCCCCGAAAACCGCTGGTTAACAATATCAGCCGCAATCTCCACCAGCCCCGCCTGATCCAGCCCCGCAATCGCCGAAGGCTGGAACACAACCTCCGGCACCCGAATGCGCTCCACGTTCAGGTGCAGCTGGTGCGCCTCGCGCGTGCTCTCCGGGTCAAACGGCCACGGGCCCCGCAGGAATACATGCACGAGACTCTTGGTCCAGTCTGACTGGGCGTCCAGCGTGTGGTTCTCCGTGAAGAGCGGATCGTGTTCGAGGAGCTGCTGCTCGATGGCGCGCAGTTGGGCGGGGAGGTCGATTTCGTCGTTCTCGTCGTCGTCGGAGGCAGCGCCGGCTGCGTCGGGGCCTGTGGCGACGGTGCGGTAGACGCGCCAGTCGTCGTCGTTGGCGCCGAAGGTGTCGTCGTCCGGGCCGCGGCGGCGTTTTTTGGAAGGGGTGTCGGAGGCTAGGTTTGCGAGGGTTTTCATGCGCATTTGGCTGGCGAGGGATTTGCGGTTGCCTAGGTCAGCTTTTAGGCGTTCTTTTTCTTTGAGTTTTTGGAGGAGAGTCTTGTGTGTTTGTCAGTCAGTTTATGTGTATCGTTGCAGAGGTGTAGTAGGTTTTAAAAATGGAAATTTACCTCGCGAGCCTGTCTTCGCTCCTCGATCCACTCTTCGAAATTGTTTTCGCGCTTTTCGTTGTCTAGACGTTCCTCTTCAGCTTGCCGGGCTTTTTCCATCTCCTTCTCCGCTTTGGCACGCTGTCTCGCCTCGACGTTCGACTTCATAAGCCGCTGATGGCGCTTTTCTTTCAGACCGGCCTCATCAAGCTCTTCGTCAGGGACATCGAGAAGTGGGAATGAAGCTTCCTCCGGCTCTTCAGTCTCTTCATTGCCCAGGTCTTTGTTTCGGGATTTCTTGATAGATTTTTCTAGGTCCCGTATCGTGCGTTCTAGATGAGCCTCGTCTTTCATATCTTCTGCATCTAGAATCCGCTTGATTTCTTTCTTAGATTCTGACGCAAGTCCCTGCTGTAGATCCTTGTAGTACTCGAGTTCTTGCTCCTTCTTCATCAGCTTCTCCAACCGCATTCTGGCAGCTTGCTCCTGTAGTCGCCTGCCGCTTTCCCTCTTCCTCTCTGCGATCCTTGCAAGCTCTTCCTCGGTCTTCTCCACGACTACGTGTTCAGTGAATGGGTATTGAATGACGCGATCCCGATCCTCCAGTCCCGTCCAGTCAAGATACCCAGAGAGCTCTCGATCGTAGTCTGTCGAAACATAGCAGTGTTCATGTATGAGTTGCGTCATTTGATGTTCCGTCATGCGGTCCGGAAATGTAGGGTATTTCAGCTTTAGTAGCTTCATCATGTATTCAGACGCCTGGAAACCACCCCAGTTCAGCCGCGTTGAATTCGATAGGAGCGCTTTGGAATTGAAGACGGGGATAACATGCGTGGAGGAGTGGGATGAAGAAACCACAAGACCGTCCGTTCCACGATTATAGCGGTATGAGAAGAGGGAGTCAATGCCGTAGGCAACTGAAGGGGCGGAATAGCATTCGAACAATATCTCGTTCATCACTATAAATTGTTAGACGGCATCTCACAGCGAAGTGGAAGTAGTGGTAGGTATACTTTTCCTCGAATACCCCAGGTTAGCTATAGGTTCCGTCAGAACAATGGGCCGATCAACTCCGCCATTCGCTCCGTCAACACCCAACTTCAGGAATATGTAATCTAGCACGCCTTCCATAACGTCCCAGTTTCCGATAATGCTGGTGCCGGGGTCGAAGGCATTCCGCACCTGTCCGCGCGTGGTCGCATCGACGTAGGCATCATAGCCCACGAAGTGACACGTTCGATTGTATTTGCGATCGCGGTATTTGGCCATGACGGGAGGGATGATGAATCGGGGAGATTTGTCGAAGGACCAGCCTGCTTTTAGGAGATGGGAGCCTAAAACAGAGAAACAGATGAGTAAAGGATAGTTAAACTGGAACGGAAAGGGTGACTGGAAACGGGAGCTATACCATTGTCGATCACGATGGCGCTGGAGCTCGCCGTGCCTCTACTCTGTTCGTAACCATCTGGTTGCGGAGGGGTATAGCCCTTGAATGGCGGGTCCTGAATGGGATACACCTTCGGCGGGGGCTTTGGGTCATTTTTCTGAGCAATATTTGCCGCCACTCGAGGAGGGTCAATGACGCGGGTGGAAGTGATGGTCATTGCGACTGCAAAGGGGAGGCGGAGGAGATTTGCGGATAGGGGAACTCTCTATGCGGAGGTGTAAACTAGCATTGAGAAGAAAGCTGGAGAGACATTGCCAGACAAGGGTTTGCTTAGATTTGACTGATATTTCCTAAAGCCCTAGCATGTGGCAATAAAATGAATCTGTTTCAGGATGTTTGATGGTGGGGGAGAGCACATTAGAAAGTTGGGATGAATGAAGTTGAGGTTAGCGAGGCGGCATTCTTTCTTTGCCTTCCAAGGTTTGCGCCGCCCGCTGGACTTGGAAACTTAGCTTCGTACAGACATTATTCCATCTGCAAATATAATAATATATTCATGGATTTGATAAATCATAACCACTTATTTCATTCCAAAGTTGACTCTCATATTCTACTACATCCATCCATGGCCATACTCACAGATATTGGTGATTCTCAATTCTCAATCATACCTGGCTCAGCCGGCTGATCCAGTTCCAAGGATGATGAAATTTAATCATGCATAAAATCATAAATCATTGTTGCATTTCTATATATAGTACATATGTGTTATTCGTTAGGAGTATATTAGACGTATTGAATGATAAAACAAAGCAGATTTAGAAAAAAGAGGAATATCTCATGTGTTTATTCATGTGTTAACTCTTTATTTAGTGGTTATGTACGTAATCTATGTTGACTCCTTCAACTCCTCCGTGGCTAACATGCATGAACAATTAAGAATTAGCAAAATCAATACAAAACTATCTCATGGACCCAAAGTGTATACCGTAGTGTATATAGGGGTTATACATACCTTCTAGATGGAAAAGCACATTCGACTGGTAATTCTTAAACATCTGCGCCACCAGCTCGACATTCATGTTTTGCACGTTGACTTCCTAGACGCACGCAGATAGATATTAGCAACCGTTTCTTTTCTATCCAATGTACAGCAGGAGTTATATACGTACCTGCAGATTTCCATTCAACACCATGATCGCCTCGTTGAGTTTCTCCTGCAAAGGACATCCATGAAGGGTGTTGGATCAGTACCCAGCAAGCTCATACATTCTGGCCGTGATTGGCGGTGGTGTGTCATGGAATATAGGGAACAGGGAGCCATACGACATTGGTGATAATGCGCGAGAGAAGTAGACTCTGCTGTTGCTCGTGGGGGCTCTCCTGGTCACGGTTAGCGGGTGCAGCAACCTACGTTGCGGAATATGCAGAGATATAAGTATGTATGTTTGACAGGATGTGATTCACCATGTTTTGAGCGTGTTCTGTTGTTGGTTTTGAGAACAGGGGTTGAGAGGTCTGATATTTAGTAGCTATATAATCGCAACAAAGAAGTTGGCTGTCTATTTCCCCATTTCATATGTTCTCTGCTCACCGTTGCATTGAACTCTTTGAATTGCATTGGGGCTTTGTTCTTCTCATGTGTATTGTTCAACACGGTGTGTATCATCATCGTTTTGGCTGAGTTGGAGTTGTTTATCGGATCGCATGTTTGCAACTTTGACAAACACCTGCGATATCAAAGAACCTTCACAGGAAGCTTCAACTTTTCAGCTTCATTTCTTCCTTGTAACTTCTCCCCATTACTCTCAGCCATTCCCATGTCCTCGTATTGCCATATTAACGCATCCAGTGTATCTCTCTCCGTACCCCTCTAATCTATCTCCAAACCACACTTAATAATTCGCAACCATGGCCCCCACCCCCTCCACCACAGACGACTCGCACCAAAAGCTACTAGACCTGCTTGACATGGCTCGCATCCCACGTCCCTTTCGCAACCCACACTGGAAACCCTCCGCTCGCCGCAACAAGAACGTGAAACAGATCATCTCCGAAACCTCACGCAAAGAAGCCTCCGTGCTTGCCAGCCAGAACAACTCCGGCTCCTCCACCCCTTTCGCCTCCGTGCCACCAGCCGTAACCCCAGCTATCACAGAGAACGGCAACGGCCATTCCAACACCAACGGGACTCTAACCCCGATCCTCCCCGCCTCTGCGAATCCGGCAGGCACACCGTCACGGCCGCAAAACATCGCTCAGGCGGCACAGAGCTTGTCAACACTGGTGTTGGAGAAGAATTTCCGTTCCCTGGTGCAGATGGGGAATGGAATGGGGCCTGCGGTGACGTATACAAATATTGAGTCTGCGCCGTCATTACACCCGTCGTCTCAGAAGAGGTATTGTGATATTACGGGGCTGCCGGCTCCATACACGGATCCGAAGACGCGTCTGCGGTATCATGATAAAGAGGTTTTTGGGGTGGTGAGGTCGTTGGGACAGGGGGTCGCGGAAAGTTATCTGGAGGCGAGAGGAGCGCATGTTGTGCTGAAGTAAACGGATGGGGTTTATTCTACCTTGTGTGGGCGCAATGGGGTTTATGGTTTTATATTCTATATGGAGAATGGATTGAGAGTACAAAGGTACGTTTCACTTTTGCTTAGTTTTAATGAAGGGAATGATGTTTTAATTATTCGCATTAATACTGATACTGGTTCTCTCTGTTATAAGAGTGAGTTAATGCTATGCACGACAGACAGTAATGTTCGGCCAACAAAGTCAAGCCCCATGCACCCCACCCGGCCCCTTTCGAGACCACGTTCAAAATGACGCTCCGGCTTAATCGTGACCATTTAGAAGAAATTTTACTTCTTAGGCTTGCTTTCCGCCTGACATAAATGCAGTTCGACGGGTACCGCCATCCCATTGGATGGAAGGGGATGGCAGTTACAGTGGCATTCAGCACACCGTGGCCGTGGCGGAATGTAAGGGGTAAGAGGGGAGGGATATGAATTGGTTGTGGATATCAATGTTGAGATCTGGGAAGGTGTATTCGTGATGAAAGGAATAACGGTTGGAATAAGATACATGGATAGGAATCTTGTTTTCTTTTTTGAGTAGATAAGGGTTCGGGGGGTTATTGTGTAGAGAGGTCAGGCAGGAGGGTAAAGAAGGGTTTCGATTTCGGCTTCTCGGTCGCGGAGTAGAGGTGAAGTCTTTGGGAAGTCAACGCAATATAATCAAATGCTATTTCATAAAATTTGCCAAAAGTTGATAACGAGAAAGGCATCATCAAGCCCCCTAGTGCTGCCATACTGGCCAGACAGAATCCATAGTAGTATTTTGATGTTGGAGAGAAAAGCGAAATGTTTTTTGGTGCGATTTGTTGCAATTAGGTTCGGGGCGACCAACTAAGTCCGTGAAATAAGCCATTGGCTTAACGCCCGTTAGCCGCGCGTGTAATCTGAATAGGCGATCAGAGGACGAAAGAAAGCAAACCAATACTAATTATTATTTCTATTATTTTCTATCATTTTAATATTCCCAGCTTAAATTTTCCTAATGCACCATTATCAATGAGATACCATTCAATAGACATACCCATACAGGCTTTTGGAAAATGAATTGCTCTATTTGGTGAGTGAGCATCTTCACAATGACAGCCCCAAGCTGGCATATTAAATATACATGAACACACATTATATCAATATCTTCCTCCTGATCGACATATTAATATTTAATCTACCTCCTTGGCATGTTACTTGCAACTTATTCTAACCATCCCATCCAGAATCTTCAGAGATACGTAACATTCTGACCCCGCGCGACCCTAATCCCAAAACCTATATACGCCTTGACGACGGAAAGTTCCCCGTAACCTTAAACCACTTGCGGCTGAGCGTTCCCCTGGCGTGTCTTGAGGGATTGGGAATACTCGTGCACGCGGGCATACAAGACGAGAGCTAAGGAAGTGTTGTGGGTGCGCAAAAGGGGATAGAGCAGTCAAGATGCCGTCAATGTGGTTATCAGATATGCAGAGTGAGTGCGCATGCCGTTTCACGGCTCTATCCATATATACCTCCCGTTTTCTGCAGTGTGTTATGGACGTGGACGGGCAGTTGTTTGCGGTACCTGTTGGTGGATGCGTCTTGTGCAGATGCCAGCTGCTATTTAATTTTTTTTTTCAAATTTGCCAGACTTGCGATACACTTATACTCATCTGTCGCACCTTGCTAATATGTGTTTTCTTACAGAGACTGGGGTGGTGTTTTGTTCTGGTGGTATGTAAATGGACTCTAACTATATCCCCTTTTATATCACAGTCGACCGCCCGTTGGGCGCGCAATGAGAGACAGTTCAGTATTTGCGTGCTGGGTCGCTTATGGAGTTGGATATGGAGGCGTAAAAAATGAAATTAAAAGAAGTAATATTTTATAAAAAAATCAATTTCTGATGTACCGTCTGAAATATGCAGGGAGTTTATTTCTCTTCTTAGGAATTATCATGTTTTTTGACCGGTCACTGTATGTTTTTAAATCCTCCCACCCCTCCCCCCTCCCGGCCTCACCCTTCGAAAATTGACATCTCATTAAGTGTCATGAATTAACATTTTTTTCAGACTCGCAATGGGCAACGTACGTATCCTAGTCATCCTAACATATCCAACCAAACACGACCCACCCACCTCTAACACACAAAGCAATAGATCCTCTTCCTAATCGGTCTCCCCCTAATCCTCGGTCCATCCAAGACCCTCTCCTTCTTCGCGCGCCGTCAAAAGCTAACAGGAACCGTAACTTTCGCCTTGGGCATTTTGCTAATCCTCTTACGCCGGCCGCTCCTGGGTTTCTGCGTCGAGCTGTATGGGCTCTTCGTGCTGTTCGGGGATTTTTTGATTACCCTTAGCGGGTTTGTGGGGGGATTGCCGGTGGTGGGACCTCCGCTGAAGCAGTTATTGGTGTTTATTGGAACGGCAGGGGGGAGGAGTGGTAGAGGTGGCGGGGAGCTGCCGGTTTAATAATGTTTTCCTTTTTCCCTTTTTGACCCTTCCGGGGTTGGGTGTGTGCGAGTGGTATTTGATATGCTACTATCTTATTCGCTTGATTATGCGGTATCTATTGCCTTGCGCGCTGGCAGGCGGGAAATGAAATGTATTATTGATTTATACTGTCGTATGTAAATATATCTCATATTAACTGAAGGCAAATGAAGGCCTTTTTTTTTCGCGCATAGCTTTTACATTTCCATTGACAGTCATGAAGCGATATCTGTCTGGGTGTCGAGACTGCTGAAGGACTTGGATCTAGCTCGTCTGTATAAGGGATATGTGAGTGGATGTTTGAATAATACTAAGATGAGACGAATAATACACATCCAGCGCATTAACGGAAAATATTAATGAATCTAGCCAGGGTCCGCGTGTTTCCAGCCTAACTTTCTCGGTAGTTCCGGTGGACCAAGGAAATCTGCTGGGGTAACGGTAACTGGCCCAGGGGTTAAACAATGTGTTCCCCGCAACGTATATCTATGCAGTCTGTTACTGGAGACACTATGTTGGTAATTTGCTTCCGATATCCGTACTCTAAATCCCGCAACAGGGACCTTATTCTCATAAGCATCACACCCGGCATGTCTCCCGATAGTCAGACTGGAGAGGAGGCGTCGGGGTTTGTGATAGGCTGCTGAAAACTTAATGATTGAAGTGCGGCTCTCTCCGGGATATCACTTTTTATAGACGGTGTCTGATCACCTTTGCGGTCGGAGGGTAACGGGAGAGTCGGGTCTTCGTCTGGGATACTTGTGTTGGTTGTATGAGTAGCCGTCAGGTCCTTCCCTCGTAGACTGTCAGTCGCCGAATTAGCTCCCCAGATTCCACAATCGGCGTGGTCGGCAGGACTGAAAAAGTAACCTCCAGTTACTGCGGGTGTTTTCCTTTTGCGGAACAATCGAAAAAGCGGTTTAAAAGTTGGGATGCAAGCAGCTATAATAATCGTGTCCGCCTCGAGTCTGAAAACATTCTAATTGTCAGACAGAAGTCATCAAAGGTGGAATTCACAAGAGATGAAAGAGCAGAGCAATAGGGAAGGTATGATTACTTAGACCAGAAGATCAAATCACTACTCCTATCTACAAGATGACAACTGATATTAGTCTCTCCAATTGATATCAGGGGGAACCAAGGGATTATCGTACAAGTAGTGTCATGTCTCTTCTTCAATGTCGGCAGCTGCACGCATTTGATAATTGCCACCACACAAGCGCTGTGTAATGACAATGGTTAGTGGGAGATGTGGTTGGAATTTGCAATTAGAAAGTTTGACAAACGCACATGGTACCAAGTCCCAGCGCAACGCTAACTGCAATCTTCTTCAAGCGCGATACCCTGAGCTTCCAACACACAATAACTGCGTATACCGCAAAATACAAGTCCGCAAACGCAGATACCGCTATATCGGGGACGCATTGGTCAGTAACGCACTCCTATTCGGAATAAAGTCGGAGTTTTGTGTGATGCGCGGGAGGGATACAACAGACCTCCAGTAAAAAGCAAATAGTTGGTTGATGATACAGGGTTCCTACACTTGGCATTCTTGATTCTCTTATCCCATGTCGCCTGGTGAGGATTGCAAATGGTCATGAGTACTGGAATGCCTATGCAGGAAGAAACCGTCACAAATGCGCCCAGGAACCAGACCACGTTACGGTGAAAGGGCGTCGGAACTAGGATCCTGTTGAGCATAGCAGCCACAGCAAGCTTTGGAATTGCAATTGCAAGAATGGCAAATAAAGAGCCGATTTGGGCGTTGAGTCTTGCACCACGAATTTGGTCCGGTGTCAATGTGTCTTGATGCTTTCCAAATCCATAGCCCACGCTGACTGTAACAAGTACGACATAGGTAAGGCTCAAAATCTATATTCAAATTGAGGAGAAGGAGTTAGTACTCTCAGCCAGCATACTCGAGGGATGAAGATGTGAAGGTATCGAAGATACAGGGGAAAGGGTATTAAGTGATATACCATGGATAGCAAAATCAACCAATCGTCAAGTTCGACCTTTCGTATAATCGCGGCTCTGACGTAGAGCCTTGAAGCAACCAAGATGGCTGCAAGAGGCGTGATAGTCCAAATGACCACAAGAATGAGTGGGCCTTTATCTTCTTGGAGATTCCAGCCTGAAGTCATTTTGAACGAGCGGTTGGGACCTTCAGAGGTTGTGTGCGAGGTATATTAGATAATTTTCAGGGTAAGGCTTTTCTCTGACCCTTTATCCCATTCGAAGCAACAAAAAGGGGCGGGAGGAAAGTAGTGAAATCCTTTCTTTCTTTCTTTCCTAAATAAAAAAAGGGGGGGGGGGGTTATGGTGGCTCAGATCCCCCGCGTCTGTGCAGGTTTTGCGGCCTTGAATCAGCTCATTAAGAGAGAGATTTCACTCTTCTGTTGCGAGCAGAGAAGATGGTTTTTTGAAGGAGCCAAGGCTTCCATCCATAGATATGACCAAAACTGCCGACATGTTTCTCGTGCCCAACAGCTAAATCGAGTCACAGTCCTCCATACGGCCGTGAAGAATGAGAAAGGTTCAAAAGTGGCATTCTCAGCGGCTCGAGCGAGATCCGGTATTCGCAGATCTCTGGATCAGATATAAGCGTCCGCGATGTTTAGGGAGCGAACAAAGCATGTTTGAAACTTGGTAAGCGGCACACGGGCTGAGAGTTTGCCAGAGACCCAGGAGTTCGGAGAACCCGAATGTGAGTTGCGAGAATAAAGTTGTCACTATCGAATTAGTTAGCCAATGTGATGAGGGTTACGGAGTGGCGACTTATGACTTTACCACCACCACCCAAAAAAGAAAAAAAGAAAGAAAAGACAAATGGATGTTCCATTGCTCATTCTATTAAGATGAATTCTGTCTTCTCTTCTTTACTTACTGAAAAACTCAGAGCAAAAGCGCAGTAACATCATGACCCCAGGCCAAATCCACCTGGGCTTCATCAAAATCTGAGATTGAGATTGAGAGAAGCTCATCGCAGGGTGGAGGCATGCCAAGCAACACCAAGAGGCTGCATTACACCACCACTTGGTGAAGTGATCCAGAATCCAGATAATTCCAGCTACAGCTATGATGTGGCTGATATGCTCCCCCCCCCTCCAGGTACCAAGCAGAGCGTGTTCCAAGCGTGAAAGCAAGCAAACCTATTGCGGTGATATTGCTCGACATCCGATATACGAGATTATGGGGTTTAATGGCGTTATATCGATTGCTTTGACACAGCCAGGGAAGTCTAAAAAAGGTATCTGGGTGACAGGTTAAAATCTTAGTCTGCCTGAGAGATTAGATTGGCTGGCGCATGGGCCGCCCCTCTACCACGCTGAAGAACACGGTCACTGCATTGATCCCGTTGGTCCGACGCTGGTATTCTGCTTCAAGGTAATTAACGCCCGGAATAGCCAGCATGGTGTCAATCACTATCAGATGCTCGGAGGTCCAGAAGGTATGAAGCCTCTATGTTCTCAGGAACCTACAACTTTAAAGTCCACTAGCTTCCCTACCAGTTGCTGCTTAAGGTCAAGGGAGCACTTCTCGTTCCTTTAATGCTCTAAACTCTATTGGATCCGCCAGTTTTGCTGCCGTCGTTGCTTCACATTTCACAGTTTACAGGAAGCTCTTTTGTACTTCAACTTTTCATTCAGCGTCCGATCCTGGAGAGGTTCCAGCTTCTCTGGCAGTCGACAGTGGTCTTCTAAAAGTTTTTGTTTATCTCAGTGGTCAAAGGCAATTTGAAACGCCACACTGGAGCGCTCTAGCTTGGCTTTGCGATCTTCCCACTTCTTCTTGGACTTCATTGACTGTGTCTTGCCGCGTAGAAATCTCCGGAGGAGAATTGAGGAACGGTGATTCTTCATTGGAGAGATAATATGGTCGATTCGGGTGGATCAATGTGCTCATTGAACAAATAAATTGCGCCAACACAGTTTGAGATGCTGTTTTAGCGGATGATGCCCTGCATTTCATCATAAAACATCCACCTCATAATGCTGGACGAAGGTACGGATATCGGGGTGCCGGATAATGGCATTCCGGAGAGCGTCCGTAACCTCTTCGGGGGAAAAAGAATAACAGTTAAATGTGTTGCCAGCCACTGTCAAATGTCGTCTCGGTGGCGGTTAGGAGAACCTGAGTGAACTCAGCAATATGCTCAACATACATGTTTTACTTGAGCCACGGGATGAGTTGTAGGACTTTCCCCTAGGCCACGAAGGCAATGACCTTGCAAGCGATCAGTGGCTGCTTCCTCTTTAGCTAGCATGGAGGAAATTTAATGCTCGGAACCGGAGAGAACAAAATGATATGGGGGGAAGTCCAGGATTGGCAGAACACAGCGTCAAAAACAGCTCCCCCTCCACAAGGCGAGTGAACGGGGTGAGCAAGGGTGAAAGAGAGCCTTGAAAGCAGTAAGAGAGACTGCAAAGTTTGTGGCCGTGTGTGGAGGATACAGTGCGAGGAGTGTCTCATGTAATGATCGAGGGAAGAAGCCTTGGAAACCCAGCTACCCTTGCTTGCCACTCATTGTAGACGGACACGCAAAGGGTACAAAGGATAGAAAAAGCGAATGTTGAAGAAGCCAGTGGTATGAAGTACTCAGAAGGTAGATGAATGAGATATTTTTATTCAATCAAGGTAGATCGTTTATTACTTTTCCCCTGCCCTTATAGCGAAGCTCCCATTAAGGTGCCCAAGGACGTGGAGAAGGAGAAGGGGGCTTGAATTGCTTGAGACACAAACAAATATAATTGAAATGGTTTTCTAGCTGTTAAATTAACAAATTACAATGGGGGATGTGGTATATCTGCGTTGCAGTTTCCTGGACGTCATTGGGTGGGGAAAGGTAGGCCGGGAATTGGAGGTGTGGCTAAGGGGAGAAAAATAAAGAAAATGCCGAATCAATTCGTTTGACTGGTCTCTAGTTATGACAATATTATTTTCTTGGTAGAATTATCCACTCTCGCTTTTATAGCTTCCTGATAGTTCCATCTCAACCCTGAGCTTTCTCAGCGTTGATCAAATATCTGGCCCATCCATCCACGTACTCGTTGACAGTTGGAGTCTGAGCACTCGGTGGGTGGTGGGCAATAAAGAGGGCAGAGGCGGTTTTGTAGATAACGATACCCTCCTTTTCCTATTGGTGGGGAGGGAAGTTAGCATTTATCCTGTATAACTGGTCGCACTCGGAAAGATGAGGTGTAAGTGCGTCTCGCAGAATCGAGAGAGAGAGAGAGAAAGGTGTGAGTAACCTTTCGGCCAATGAGGCAATCCGGGTCCTTGTCCGATCTTACAAAGAAATATTTCTCGCCGGCATAGTAGAAGCCATTTGTTTGTACTTCCTTTGGTTCATCATCCTTGGTCTCTGCGAAAGAGCTCAGGATGAAGGCGATTTCGTTCGGCTGGGCCTAATAGGAATCTGTCAACTGTGGCGCAATTTTAAAGGAGGCCGAGGTTGTTCTGGTTCCGGCTACCAGCATTTGTGAAATTGAATGTCCCATACCGTGAAACCCTGAGAGCTAGCACATGGCGAGTTGGCGTACTGTGGATCCGTACTATAGATAGCCGCCTTGTCGATTCCCGGACACTGCAATAGGCTGCAGATAGTGAACCGAATTAGCACATGGTTTCCAGTCCATGAACTCGAGGGACTCTGTTCCGCAACTGACGGGCATGGCGGAAAGCAGAAGAAGTGGTATCAGATTATATATACCCATTGTGATAGTCTGATCAGATCAAGGGAAGTCAGCACCGGAAACTCATCTTGACAGAATGAACAACTTGGTATGAACGATGAACAGACAAAATATACATACCTGGCCAACCAACAGGCTTATTGACAGATGGGTCTGTCATTTTGTTTTTATTTAGTTCTCAGAACGATATATTAAAAAGTGGTCTATATGAATAGCGAAACGAGTCGCTTCAACGGAAAAAGAGAGGATTAGCACAAGTAGTTGATGGGCCGGGGGAAGGGGGCCGGAAGTGGAAGTTACCGATACACAGCTAACCCAGTAAGATGGAGTGACTGGAACAGTGTTCCGCAGCCAGGAGTCTCGTGCTGGGACAGGGGGAAGCGGGTGAGTGTATAGATATGTGATAGCAGTGGGATGGTTGGGGAGTAGTTGAAAATCAGAGGAGAAGAGTAGATGATGATATGTTTTTTGTTACGTAGGAACAACCAAGAAAAATAGTATGGGCCAAAATTGCAGGCCGCAGAGAGGGGAAGTCTTACCTAATCCGTAATCCGTAACGTAATCCGTAACTAACTAGATACTGCAACCCACACTTTCAGCAAATCTGCAACTAACAAATATTATATGGATTTTAACCAAAAATATCTTACGCTCAACTACCTCTCATTAAAATAAATTGAAATTACTAGATTCAGGGCATCATACTCTTGTATGCCCAATTGTGCCGCAATTGCTGCATCTTCGTGACACCCTGAGCATAGCCGAGGCTCTAAGGTAGCGGGCATAAAGAATTGAATCTCTAGCTGTTTAACAGGTTCAGCAAGCTTTATTTCTTGTCAAGCCATTTTCACATTGAATTCAATGACTAGGTTTTATATACTTTTATTTTTCTGTAGTAAGTATAGTATATATTACTTCTATTTTAAGAAAGCAAAAAAAGAAATTATATTAAAATAATTGCTAAAGAAATATTAAAACCTCTTTTTTAATATATATTAATAATATTAATATTATTATTATTCATTTGAGGTGTATGCAGTCAGTGACTAGATATTTACTTAATTATATTAGGATTTAACTATTCTATATAAATTTGATATATACATATACAAGTTAAAATACGCAATTATAGAGTTTCATTCCAGAATAATATAATATCAATATAGACTTATTATAAAAAATATAATTATATATATTTAGTTTAATAAAAACTCACAATAATAGAAAGAAATGATAAATATAATGAACAATTAATAAAATAAATTAATAATAAAGTAAAAGAAATAATTGTATTAAAATTTTAGAAGAAAAATCTTAATATACTGATGAAAATAATAAATAATAATAAAAAAAAAGTAATAATAACAAAAGAAAAATATATATAATGAGATGATTTTTAAGCTTTGATATTTATTAATGACACAGATGAAGTAGAAATTCTATCTGATTTAAAATTTATTTTTAAAAAACAGTTTTCATTTTTCTCTATATAATCAATTAAAAACTCTATTTCCAGTTCAGTATTAAAGAAAAAGAGCATATTCAACTAATTAATAAAGTATTTCATTTTTAATTTCTTTCTATTATTATTATTTAGTAAATACCTCATTAAATTATAATCTGAATTTTCAACTAAATCACAGAAATCATAGCTATTTAAGCTTGTAAAATCTTCAATTCTTTTTTAAATAGAATTTAAAATAGTTGTTATATCTCAATTTTAATTATATTATAGTAAAAAAAATTTTCTCTTATATTTTATTGAAAATGATTTTTATTTTAACTTTATTTCTATAACAAATGTGTTACTGATACAGCTTCAGCACTTTTTTGTAAAACAAAAAAACAAATTCATTAGAAGGAAAAAAGAAAAATAAATAAAAGCTGCAAAAATAGGCGCAGAGTTTAATACAAATTAGATAAAAAAATTAGTTCAGATGAAAAGTTTTTGATAATAAAAGATTATCACTCAGACATTAGTCTATTATAATTTCATATCTTGTATATTTAAGATTTTTTTTTTCTCAAAGCTTAGTTCATTTATTAAGATATTTCTTTTATTTTTCTATTAATATAAAATTAAAAAATAATTTTTTGAATTTTTTCTTAAGTTTTAATGTTAATTTTTACCCTTAAGTCTACTTTCTTATTTTTTAAAATGTCTATATAAGCTAGTACATGATAAGAAAATCTGAATATCTTCATCTTTTAATTTAAATTTCTACTATTTTCTGAATCTATTCAAGATTTACTTAATTATTTTAAAATTAATTTTTTTAATCTTTCTATTATAGCTTGACTATTTAAAAATATTTTATTTTTTTTTAATAATAGATTCTTTAAAAATTATTTTATACACTGATATAAATATTTTTTGAGTTGTAAGTACTTTAACATTAAAAATCTTATATTCTTTTTTAAGATTTAAGAATATAATTTATATTTTAAGTATATTTTAAAGTATATCAAAGTTAAACTTACTATTAGTATATTCATGAGATTATTAAATTTAAAGTAAATACTACTAGTTCAATATATACATTTCGCTTTAATCTCAATTCAGTTAACCAGGAAGCATCTACTTAAAAGTAGTCAGAGATAACTAATAATTTAACTGAAAAACTTATTTTTATATAAGTAGTTGCTACTTCTATTCTTGCTCAAATAGTTCTATTTAAAAAATTCAAAATCTGAGCATAAAATAAAGATTTAAAACCTGGAGAAAAAGTATTTAAACAAGAAAAGCTAGCTCAGTCAAAGAGATAATATCTCATTTTAAAGCTCTCAAAAATAGAAATAATAAACTTATTTTAAAGCTCGAAATTTATTTTTAAACTAAGAAATAAATTAAATAATTTCCTTCTTTCAGTGACAATAAATAAAAAAATAATTTTTACTATAAATATCTTTTTTATAAAAAACTTCTTAGTTATTATCACATTGTTCGAATTTTCTTCTAATCTTTTTATTCAAAATAAAAAAGAATAGAGACCTTTACTTGAAGAAAAATTACAAATTGAGATCAAATTAAAAAAAGATAAGAAATGAGAAATTCATTATTTATAACATTTTTAATAATATGTTTGACTATGAAGAAGGTACGATACTTCTAAAGAAGAAAATAGAGAAATATAGCCTCTTTCTAAAATTGAAAAATAATTTTATTTAAATTAGCAAATCAGACCTCAGACAAATATAATAAATTAAACTCAGTTATAATTATAATAGACTCTTCAGAATAAATGAAAATTTTATCTTTTTTTACAGCTGATCAACTTATAAAATTATTAAATAATTTAAATCTAAATCTATAATCAAAACTCATATTGAATGCAAAAATACTAACAATAGGAATATTTTATAGAAATATATAAATTTCCTATATAGCTTGAGCTCTATGCAGAAAATCATAGTATAAAAGATGATATTTATTTATTTACAATGTTAAAAGTAAGTTATACTCTTATATAATTATTAAAAAAATTTTAAAAATATAAGATTCAAAGTGATCAGGTCAATTTTGAATTGATTCAAAAAATAGTAGAAAAATTAAACTAAAAGATAAAAATATTACATTGAATATCTATTCATATAAATATTTTAGAAAATAAAATAGTTATGATATCAAGACTCTCTATACTAGCTCCTTACTCTCACACTGCTTATCACACTGCTTATTAAAGTGCTTACCTTCTCACACTGCTTATCAAAGCACTTTAAAATCAACATCTTCTAGAATCAGCATCATCTTAAGATTCAACACTCAGGATCAGCACTGATCAGCACTTCTCAAAAATCAGTTCTTTGAAATCAGCACTTCCTGAAAAATAGGATCAGCACTTCATGGAGAATCAGATCACTACATTACTAATTCTTCATTTCATGAAAGATTAGAAATAAAATATATTACTACTCATTCATGTATATAAATACTCTGAATCCATGAAGTTCCTTCAAGAGATTCAATAGTTAGCTATTATTTAATCTTATACATACATTTTCATCCATCACTATCCTCTTCCCTCTGTAGTGCTCATTGTGTTTATACACCTACCCTCTTACAATTCTAGTTATAGAGCTTCTCACGCTTCCTTTTGACACTGAGTTCATTTATTCTAAGTGTCC
This sequence comes from Paracoccidioides lutzii, assembly GCF_000150705.2. Classification (NCBI taxonomy): domain Eukaryota; kingdom Fungi; phylum Ascomycota; class Eurotiomycetes; order Onygenales; family Ajellomycetaceae; genus Paracoccidioides; species Paracoccidioides lutzii. The sequence continues at coordinate 895,087 of NW_015440949.1, read as the reverse complement.
TCACAATAGTAGATATATATAAGGGGTTGAACCCCTAGATTTGCTCTGGCTGGCTGACTCAGCCTAGCCATCATTTGCACATGCGCATATGATCATGCTACGCGAGCTTGCTTAAGCTTGAGTTCTTATCTCATTCTTTTCTTCCCTTTCTCAAGCAATTTGTCCTTGTTATATAGGAGGACTAGCCTCTAGTTCTTAGAGCTTAACCTTTTACATTATGAATTGCTTCACTCCTTTCATTGATAGACCACTGGGAGTCTTAATCCTGTATCATGAAGCTCAGCAAATGTACTGACATATGATAGACTATTGAGAGCCTTAAATCCTGCATCACAAAGTTCAGTGATAGCACTAGTATATGAATAGACTGAGTTAGTAATCATGCTAACAAACAAATGAGCAATATTGAAAATGTCTAGCTGAATGAGATAAAGTGACAGACTTGTACAACAAATACACAAATGAATCAACACAAAGCAATGAGCAGAGACACCCTCAATAGCTTTGAACAACAATGGATGACCTTTCTTCAACAGCAGAAACAGGTTCAGCATGAGAACAGAGATTTAATAGCAGTTCAGCAAGCTGAAATAGCTAATCTATGACAAGCTTTGAACACTCTGACATCAACTCTCTCTCAATCAAACCTGCAACCACTCATTGCAATCAGAAGACCAAAGATTAAGCTACTAGACTGTGAGAAGTATGATAATTTTAATTTGAAGCACTATCCTCAGTGAGAGCTAAAGCTTCAATCAAAACTTAAGATCAATGGGAAAGCTTTAGGTAATAATGAGAAATGTGCTTGATATGTATATTTGAGACTGAAAGAAATGACAGCAGCTCAAGTTTACCTCTGAATTGAGAATAATAAGAATAAGATCAACTTCACAGTAGAGAGCTTACTGAAGCAGACACACATGCTCTTTAGTGATTCTGCATGACAAGAAAAGGCTATGCAAAAGCTCAACAATCTATGACAGAGTAGAAGAGCTCTCTTTGACTTTTTGCCTGAATTTAATCAGCTACTGCTAGAAGCTGATGATCACAGATGAGATGATCACATTAAAAAGAGATATTTGAAATCCACTCTAAGCATGGAGCTGAGAAAAGGCATGGTGGATGTAAGAGAACCATCTCTTTACAAGAATTACTGCAAGGAGCTTAGATTAGTTGATCATCAACTCTCTGAGCTTAAGACTTTAAGACAGTGATCTAAACATTGTGAGAGCAGATCTTCTTCAGATCATACAACATGTAATCCACACTCTCTACTTTGTCATACTGTTCTTGACCAATGAAACTGGTCTCAAGCTTTTGCTAATGATCTGATGAATCTCTCTCCTGATGCTGTGATCTCAAGCACCTGCCACATCAAATTGATAAATCAGACAGAGATTAATCAATAAAGAGAGCAAGGCCTGTGCCTGAGATGTGAAGCTGAAGGTCATATGATTAAGAGCTGCTTGTTCAAACCTCTCAGACACTCTGCCACTCTCATGATAGCTAAGATGATTCTCAAGCCAGTACTGAATGATGATGATGTGGATATGAGTGAGGATTCAGAAAAAGAGTAGCTCCAATCAAAAGACACTGAAAGAAGTGAAATAAGAAGCTTATGAGAAAGCAATGGAGAAGATTTAAATCTAAGATGATATTCAAACTCTTTACTGTCAATGCTCTAGTAGATAATGCCTTTTCAACTAGAGCAATGATAGACAGTGGATGTAATGTCTATGATTTTATTTTTCAATCCTACATTAACAAGCATAAGCTCCTGTGCATTGAAATTTCTCCTGTTAAAATAACCAGCTTTGAAGACTTCATGGGACTCTCTATGAGCATAGTGACTAGCATTCAAATTGATATAGATGATCACATAACTGAATGAGCCTTTCTCTACATGGTGAATGAGTTATATGATCATAATATGTATTTAGGCAACCCCTGGCTGGCCTAGCAAAAGATAACCATGATCCCTCATCAAAGAATTATGAGATTTGAAGAAAGTGGCATAGAGGTAGAGTCTAGTTCAAATGCAAAAGCTGATGTGATTCCCATCTCTGCCATAAGCTTCTTTAGACTTGCGAGCACTTGAGAGAAGTGAAACATTGAGATCTTCACCATCAGTTTGACTGACATTCAAAAGGCTCTAGAAGTGAAATCAAAGATTGACCCTAGAGAAAAGCTGCCTGAACATTATCATGAGTTTTTGGACATATTTGATAAGGAAGCCACTGATGCTCTACCTCCACTTTGTGGCTCAGATAGAGATCATAAGATTGAACTGATTAAAAAGGCTGATGATAGCATAGAACAACCCCCTTGAAGCCTGTTATATAATATGTCTTGAGAGAAACTACTGACTTTATGAAAGACTCTTACAGATTATCTAGATAACAGTTTTATTAGAGTGAGCAACTCCCCTGCAGTCACCTCTATACTATTTGTAAAGAAGTCTGAGAATGAGCTAAGATTCTATGTGAACTATTGAGCTTTTAACAAAATCACCTGAAAGGATTGATATTCTCTATCATTAATTAGTGAGACTCTACAGTGAATTAGACAGGCTAAATGATTTACTAAGCTGGACATTATTGCAGCTTTTCACAAAATTCAAATCATGGAAAATGATGAGTGGATGACAGTCTTTAGAACCAGATATGAGCTATTTGAGTGGCTGGTTACACTCTTTAGTTTGGCCAATGCTCCAAGCACATTTCAAAAATATATCAACTGGGCATTACATAGATATCTGGACAACTTCTGCTCAGTCTATTTAGATGACATCTTGATATTTTCCTCAAGAAGCTTATGAGAGCATTGTAAGCATGTACAAAAAATACTTATGCATCTATGGAAAGCAGGCCTGCAGGCAGATATCAGAAAGAGTGAGTTTGAGATAAACAGCACAAAATATCTTGAATTCATCATTGAAGCAGGCAAGGATATACAAATGAATCTGAAGAAGATTAAAGTTGTTTTGAAATGAGTGACACCTACTACTCTTAAAGATGTACAAGAATTTTTAGACTTTGTCAATTTCTATAGATGATTTATCAGAGGTTTCTCAAAGATCACAACCTCACTGATGATTTTTACACACAAGAATGTTTCTTTTTTGTAGATGAGCAAGGCTGAGGAAGCTTTTAAGTGTCTAAAATCAATGTTTATCTCTGCTTCAATTCTGCTTCAATTTGACTCTGATCATGAGACTATATTGAAAATGAACTCCTCAGATTACATCTCAGGAGAAGTGCTGCTACAATATGATGAGCAGAGCATTCTACACTCATGTGCCTTCTTCTCTCACAAGCATTCACCTGTGGAATGCAACTATGAGATTTATGATAAGAAGTTATTAGTGATAATTGAGTGTTTAAAGAAATGAGACACTGAGCTACAAAGTGTAAAGGAATTCAAGATTCTCACAGATCATAAGAATCTAGAATACTTCATGACTACACACAGACTAAATGAAAGACAGCTATGTTGAATGGATATTCTCTATCAATTCAACTTCAGAATTGATTATCAGTCAGAGAAGTTGAATGCTGGACCAGATGCTCTATCTCAAAGAGAGCAGAACATGTCACAGAGTGCTAATGATGAGAGAATCAAGCAGAAACAAGCTCAACTACTTAAGTTTAATGTACTGACACCTGAAATGGAATCAATAGTGACTGCTGTCAGTGTGAAACCTGAGATGTCTCTTCAAGCTCAGTGAAATGAGACTCACAAAAATGACAAGATCCTGCAGTGTCTGGAGCAAATTCTTTGTGAGAGAAGATTCAGATTTTCTTTTGAACTCAGCATTAAGATCTTCATCTCTGAGTGCTCTTTAAACAAGAACAAGGAGCTTCTCTTTCAAGATCATAAGTGAGTGCTAGACTTTGAACCTCTTCAAACCAGGTTAGTGCATGAGGCTCATGACTCATCTCTTACCAATCATCCTGGGTGAGAGCAAACAGCAGAAGTTCTAAGATGTGAGTTCTACTGATCAGACTATGTCATCAATGTGAGAAGAATGATCAGGAACTGTCATCTTTGCAGATCAAACACCATATGAAGAGATTAATATCAGGGACTGCTTAAGCCTCTTCTCATTTCTGAACACATGTGACAGAAGCTTTTCATGAACTTTATTGTGAACTTACTGAGCTCTAAAGAATACATGAACATCATGATTATAACAGACAGACTGATCAAGAGAATTATATTAAAAGCAGTTAAGAAAACTGATGCAGAGACAGTGACTAGAGTGTTCCTTCACAACATCATTCCTCAACATGGTATCTCTAAGATGATAGTATCAGATCAAGGGTCAGCTTTCACAAGCATGTTTTGAACTCAAATATGTGAGAAATTAGACATTAAGAGATGACTCTCCACAGTCTATCACTCAGAGACTGATGGAGCTATAGAGTGAATGAATCAGATTCTGAAAATCTACCTACACAAGTACATTAGCTTTCAACAGAATGACTGATGTGAATGACTCTCTCTAGCAGAGCTGGCCATCAATAATAGAGATGCTGTCTCAATGAGTGTGAGCCTGTTCTTTTTAACACATCTTTTCCACATCTCCTTCATTGATATAGTCAAGGCACTCTCTGTTGAAATGCTACATAATCCTGTTGAGTTTGCAGATGATTATATAAGGAAGGCCTGTGAAGTATTGAAGTGGGCTCAAGTAAAAATGACAGATGCTTAGCAATCTCAAGAGAAATATATGAATAGATGAAGAGACTCAGCTTCAAGCTTTCAATCTGAAGATAAGATCTGATTGAGCTTAGAGAACATGAGAACTAATCACCTGTGCAAGAAGCTGAACATGAAATACAATCAATATACTGTGCTAGAAAAGATAGAATCTTATGCTTATCAACTGAATATCCTACCTGGCATTCACAATGTCTTTAATATAAAGCTTCTATATGCTGTGATGACAGATCCTCTGTCTAGTCAGAGGCAAACTGACTGGCAGCCACTCACTATAGAGATCCTGAAAGGACCTGAGTTTGAGATTGAGAAAATTCAGGGTAAATGAACCTATCAGAGGAAAAAGCAATACCTCATTAAATGAGTAGATTGGGCTGAGTTTATGTGGAATGACACAAGTCTCCTACAAGAAGTGAAGGCTTTGAATGCTTGGGAGGCCTCTCAGCAGGCAAAATTAGATGTAAAGAGAGCTTTAAATAGTTGTAGAGGCCTGCAACAAAGAGGGAAAAGGAGGGTATTATAAGAGGTTGAACCTCTAGATTTGCTCTGACTGACTGACTCAGCCTAGTCATTATTTGTATGTGTGCACATGATCATGCTATATGAGCTTGCTTAAGCTTGAGTTCTCATCTCATTCTTTTCTTCCCTTTCTCAAGCAATTCATCCTTGTTATATAGGAGAACTAGTCTTTAGTTCTTAGAGCTTAACCCTTTACAATATAATAGTAAAAATTTATACTAAAATTCAAAAAATAACTCAAAAAATTATCTTTTAATTTTATATTAAAAAAGAACTAAAAAGTTATGTTTCAGTGAAAAAATAAAGCTTTAAAAAAAGAAAAAAAATAGTCAATATGCAAGATATAAAATAAAATCAAAATGAAAATTTTCATTAATAAAGTGTATAAAAATCTTTTCTTCTATAGTATAATTGAAACTTAAATATAACTACTTTAAATCTCATATGAAAAGAATAAAAATTCTACAAATTTAGATAAATGTGATTTTAAAAACTTAGTAAAAGTTCAGATTATTTTTTAATAAACTGCTCTTTAAATAAAATAGTTTATTAGTCAATTAAATATATATTTTCTTTTTAATACTGAGTTTAAAAAAAAGTTTTTAATTGACTTAATAGAGAAAATAAATATTTCATTTAAAGAATAAATTTCAAACTCATATAAGATCCGCATTTGAACTATATGATTGATAGATATCAAATTTAGATATCACTTTACTTTTTATATTTTTATTGATCTATTACTGTTGTCACTAAATTGTTATTTTTTCTTTTTATTTTTGATATTTTTTCCCTCTTGTTTTGTTTATAATTTCTATTATTTTGATTACTTTTACTAGTTTTCATAAAATTGAGAATATAATAGCTTGCTTTCTACTATATATCTGTTTAAATGTTGTTATATTCTGGGATGAAATTCTATAATTGCGTGTGTTAATTTGTCCTTATAAATTAGATCTACAAAATAGTTAAATCCTAGTTTAACTAGGTAAGTGTCATAGTTTTTTGGCTGCGTACATTTAAAATGAAGATGAAGAATAATAATAATAATTTCTTTAACACTAAATGAGCATGATTCGATTGCACACATCGCGTTGTTGCATAATTCTTGGCACTGCTGCCTCCTCTCAGTGATATTTCCACTTCCTCACCTTTATACAAGATGGTTATATAGATCATCACTGCAGAAGATTATGAGAACTACGCCACTGATGAAGCCTAGGAGGGGCTTCTACCCCCACTTAATCAGGTAGGACGGCATCTTGTCACAATTCCATGAAGGACGGGAGCTTGATAGAAGCTCTATATAGATAGCTATCTGGCCACTGTTCAGAGGGTCAGCGATTCGTTCTCAATATATTTGATTTACTGGAATACGCATACAATTCTCTATATAATCACTTGTACCCTCAAATTTTAATTACCACTTCTATTTGTAGACATCCGCTTGTCTGCTTCCTTAACTAGTCAAGTCCACCCGTTCGGCTTCCCTATAACCAACCCTACATGACATTGCTGTTGACACCCCGTCTCGGCGCCGCCTCGTTACATCTTGACAGCAAATCCATCTGCAAGTCACTCAATTGTTTTATCAACAATTCCTTTCTCTGACTTGCTGTGATCCTCATCTGACTGCTTGAAAACTGTACAGAAAAGAGAAACGATGAGAACTCATCTTCTTATCAGTGAACTGAAACAAAACTTTTCTATCCATACAGCCAGGGTGGATGAGCATGTTATCCAGATGCTGGATGAGATTCGTCGTCATAACTAGAAATTGACCTTCTTGTGAAGACATACTGTCGGGGACATTAAGAAGGGTGGACAGGGATACATTTCCATGAAAATAGCTCTTCTGCGAAGGGTCTACCACCTGGCCGGCGTTTTCTGTCCAGTGTTTTTAGATTGCTGAATATTCGATCGAGCTTGCCTTTGCCAACCAAGGTGACCTGCTGAAGTGCATGGAAAAGAACTCTCAGCCGACAGAGAAACTCCGGGCTTAAATGGATTCGGTGTCCAGTAGACACTTTCGCCTATGTTCATTCTCGCCGAGTTGTTGTGGATGATATTCATTGGGAAATATATCCTCATTCATAACAATTGTTCTAGGCTGTTGGACTTGAATTAGTCCTTCTTATCACCCTTAGATACCGACATGGAACATTTCTCCACGACCAACACAAACGCGGAAATTCAGATCTTCAACCTTGGCTGCGTGTTCTACTCTATCGCGGTATGGTCGAAGTTTGAATATGACTGCTTGTGATCACAAACACTGGCCAAACCCGGACGAGCTTCCCAATACGGAGGGTAATCCTCGGTGGAATGATTTTCAGAAAGTGCTGGACTAGGAGGCACTCTAGCATCAAACTACTGAGGAAAGATGTCGAAGCTTCGCTACGTTGATGGATGATGAGACTTGTTGGAAGTTTGCCTATTCCTGGTATGCCTACCATGCATCTATCGTGTGGTATGGTGTGATCAGTAAGTTGGTCCGGCATTTTGAATTGAGAACATTCGATCTAGGCTTGCCCACCGTCACCAGACCCATCTTGTTTCACAAATCTAAGCATTTCCCTTGAACCAATCTTAGTATGCGGTCAAAAGGATTAAGAAAACAGATCGTTGTCATCCATGGGATGCCCTTGCGCCCACGGCGACTCCCTTATTCCACATTTCCAGGTTTGATGTTAGTCCGCTTGCCCCACCATCGCCATAACCATCACGCTCCGGAACCTGGCTCTTTGTATCTCGGAAATCGCGGCATTTACCATCAGATTCCGGGACGATGCTGTATGGACATTTTCCAACCCAGGGCACAATTGAACAGAGTTCTTCTCTTGTGCTGTAGGACAGGGATCCGGCTCCATGTCGTATGACCACAGGCCCAGGTACATGGCGCTGGATGGTCCTTTCTGCAAGCGCCCCTCGTACCAGTAGTTAATTAGTTAACTATTTGAAGAAGCTGACATGAAATTGTTAGGTATGACAGGACTTCTGCGTAGTAACCGCTGAGATGCTCACCTACGTTATGTGTGTTGTCGAGCAATAAACACAGTAGAGAACATAAAGACACTTTGGTTTTCAACTCGTCATCACCTTGATGTCTATCATGATGTCGGCAAGGGTTTCTTAAGCTATTCTCCTACGGCTCACCTTTCAAATTGTTTTAAAAGAATGGCTGATTATGTGAATATCGTGGACGGTCATCACACATTATTTATGCATGAAGCAGTGAAAATCCCATAAATCAACGAGGCAACAAATGCACAGATACCACTTGGAGCCGTTGTAATGTGTCTGATTCTTGCCATTAGAAAGGCCAAAGCTCCGTCCTTATGACCTGCGATAAATCCGGCTGCTAAAGTCATGTGTAGCCGAGACCAGAAGCCATGATGAAGCTGTGAAGATGCGAAGCGTCACAATTCACTGCTGTGGTTCGTGGCTCATGACTGAGGAGCCTCCTTGCCGCCGCCCCGCAAGCACAAAATACGTCTGCCCGTCCACGTTTGGCAACAAAGACAGAATCGGAGAATGGACGGACGAGTTTTAAAATCTCGCCTGCGCCGCCCCAGTGCTGGGGATCATGGGCAGTTTCAAACAGGTTGTACGCATCCGAGGACGCAAATGACTTGCGAATAACCAATCTGTACAGACATCAATCCTGACCTTTGAAAAACGATAAATAATAATCAGATGGTTAACTATATCAGCTCCTTGAAACCAATTCGCTGGAAATGACCCTGCGACAATTAGACAAAGTTTGGGGAAGCCGTCAAATCGAATTCCGGATGGGGCATCTTGGTGGTTTCAGCTGCGGGCTAAGTCTCTTCGATGCAGTTTCTGTCGAACACCGCCTGAAAAAGCATCGACAGCCCCCAATCAGCAAAATTCAAGAGAAACTCTAAGGAATCCAGCATCGAATTATAGGGCATCTTTCCCTTACTTGAACAGAGCGTTGTGGTTGGCCGGGTTGGCCGACAACTGTCGGGCCCCTCTGCTTCAACAATAATAAGCGATAATGACGAGCCTTTTGCCGTCCCCTGGCTAGTCCAAACACAGTTGGACCCCGGGATCAGAGCGGCCATACTGGCGGCTGTAGGGATGAAAGGTATGATTAAATTCCTTGAGCCTCCCAGAAGAGAGCGCGGCACAAACACTGCCGTTACTGGCTGATGCCTTGCTGGGTCCCGCCGTTGGCCTGAAGATGCAATTTGACATCCTAGTCGCCATTAAATGTTTGACCAGTGATGGTTGACAGCCCTACCAGTGCTGGAAACTGACACGATATGGATAATCTCCTTTCCTTGAGTTACCGCTCGTGCTTACTGTGTTGTGCAGACTGGCTTTGGCAAAACGTGTGTAATCGGGGATTTATGCTGTTATTATTATTACGACAATTACTCGTGATAAGAGCGCTATTTCCTCCAATGTGTTTCAGCAATCTAGATGTCTGCAGGTCCAATCCACCCATCCACCTATATCCATGTCCCATATCCTTAGAGCAAAACTGAATGGTGCAACGCTCGACGATGGAGGAGAATATCAACCTAGGGCATGCAGGCGCCACCACTTCTGCCCATGTACCTTATTTGAACCGCTGTCGCCGTCGCGAGTCTGTTGTGTAGTTTTTCCCCTTTGCGTCCTGTCATTCCCGCTGTTTCTTCGTCATTCTTATCCCACATTCCTTTACACACCTCCCATTCTCTTTTTTTTCTCAGCACTTTACACTTATTAATTAAATTTTTTTTTTTTTTTTTTTTTTTTTTTTTTTTTTTTGGCTTTCTGGGAAGCTGTCCGTTCATTTTGGGATCTTTTATCCCCCATTCTTGGTTCTGGGTTCGCTATTCTTCTCTCCGTCTATCTTGGGTCATTCGAAGCATAGCCTAACCTTCAGAACCACATTTCAAGTTATAATGGAACCATTTAAAATGAGACAACGTGCAAATACGACTGGTGACACCACCTCACGGCGTACACCCAATAACGCATCTGTGTTTCCCTATTCTGGCCTGCAGGACGCTGTCCAATCCTCTGCTGGTAACACAGGCTCTAAGAGAAACAATACCGCTAATATCAATGTCGGTTCTCAGCGGGAGAGGTGGAAGGCCCCTCCCGCTTTCGATTTTCAGTTGTCATCTGAACCGGAACAAATCCCCTCCCCACAATTTCAAGACTTCAACGCATCAGACAATGGAACGATGATGATAGGCGTCGCGTTAGGGAGCCCCACGATGCACAGGACCCAGCAACCCGGACCCTGGTGTACAGTATCCACAGCGCTACCAGATGCTAGGTCGGTGGGAGTGGAAGATAAAGACGCTGAAAAGTTGAAGCCCAAGGCGACGAAATGGAAACAAATCAGCGGCCTCTTCAAATCGAAGAATCCAGTGCCTCCCCCAGATACACTGATTTACCAAGTTCCACTTAACGATCGATCCGTAACCTCCTACGGAGGCCGCGATTCGCCAGAGGATTCTCATATTCGCCCAAACCACGCTTGTCAGCCTTGGGATGATGTTGATTTCCAGAATAATAAACTTAAAGAAGCAGGGAAGGTGGATGGGAGTGTTTCGAAACCACCGAAAAAGATGAAGGAATCTAAGAAACTGGTTAAATATATTGATATAGAGTCACTGAAATCTAGCCCGAAGAAGAGTGCTCAGCAAGATAAACACTTGCCCTTGCTGTCGAAGGAAATCTCATCTCTTCCCACCACGTCATCAGGAGCACCGGATCTATGTTCCCCATTGCTCACAGTTGATATCCCTGATATCCACCTTGAGAGGTACAGTGTAATGTTCAGCACCGTACTCGGCAAACCACCCCCTTCGACATTATTGGCCAAACGAAGCAGGACTCTTGATATGCTGAGGACTCATGATGAAGAAGTGAGTTTGTAAACATTTCTCAAGTCTTCCTTGGTGTTCTCTAACCTGTCATGCAAAAGCCGGAACTGGGAGGTGGCCTTATGCCTCCACCTAAACACTTGACATCTCCGCTTCTAGCCAAGTCGCCGACGTTTACCCTTTTTCCGGCAACATCAACATCCAAACCGTCTAAGTTACCCAATGCTTCTAATTTCCCTGTTCCTGGCAAGCCTTTACAGAGATCTAATACCGCTCCACCATCTCCTCGCAGGGTAGTGAACGAGATTATCGTCCCTGCAAAGGATAATCCTATTCCAACCCCCCAGGCAAGAATGTCATCCCTGCCAACGTCTTCAAGCTCTCAAAGCCAATGGGCGCCGGAAGGGTCATCATTTTTATCAACAGGCTCAGCGTCGTCGTCGACATCGGATGACAGCGACTCTTGCAGAGAGGATGAGATCATATTTTTCAACTTTAAACATGCTCGTATCACAACTCCCGATGATAATATTTGGGAAATACTCAATCCTAGAGTACGCGTTGAGTTACCCTCTACGACTCTAAAAGCCCATGGACGAACGCTCCAAAAAGAACAATTGGAGGAACCTGATTCTTCTAATGGGGCCGTGAAGGTGAAAGCTCGAAGTCATTCACACAAATTTGAAACAAAGTTGAGGCCTGAACCCGAGCCCAAAACACAGGCGAAATCTTCCACTTCATCCCAAACAAAATCTGAAGCGAAATCGGGATCTAAGTCCTCGACACTTCAACCGCTTCACTCCCACCCGACCGTTGACCAACTGGCGAAACCCCCGCCTCCACCCCCCCAGCGAAAGCCTCCCCCTGCACCCTCAAACCCAGCTGCTGCCATTCCTCCAAAAATGGTCACATCTCTTTTCAAGCAACCTCCACCCAATACAAGATTAAAATCAAAGTCCCTTTTACCACATAGAAATGCAGTTAGGCATAATCCCCCTACCGTCGCTGTCGCGCGAACTGCCGAGATATCTGTTGCGCGCTCAATTTCTGTGGCAAAGCGAACAAAGCAGCAGATGATTGTTCCCATAAGCGCGATGCGGAGTGATTCTCTGCGCCGTGATGATGAGCGATTTGGTGAGAAGAAGGCGGTCATTCCTAAGCTAATATCCGTGCCGAAGGGGCATGGGCGGGGGAGGTCGCAGCAGGCTCCGATTGAAATTGTGTAGTCCTGGGAAATGTTTTATTCGTTGGATGATTTTAGGCTGTAATTTGGGAGTTTGGATGTGTGTATTTGGTTCCCGAATGGTGTTCTGGGTTTTCGTCTTTTGGATTCATTGATTGACTTGGTTGTATGCCTCGAAAATGAGCTAAGATCTTGGAAATACTTATTTGCAGATATGACACCCTTTTCTTATCGCTTTTGCATATTTTATGTTGCTTTTGCGCTTCCTGTTTGCTCATCTCTATCCCCCCGTTCTCTTTTTCCGATTGGGTGTTCTTTATCCTTGTATATTGGAGACTCAACTACCACCTTTCTGTTATGAATTCGCTCATATTATCATAACTCCCCAGTTGTGATATTTCACCATTTCATCCTATCTCTAGGTTATCATTTTGTTATATAGTTTCCACCGTTGGTTATTCTAAAACGGTATTTAGAAATAGATTTCTCGCCAAGTCTTGCAGTTTTCGCTTCACTTACATGTCGATTAAGTGACATGAAACGTATTGGATATGCACCTAACTGTGTTATGTGACCAAAGCTAGGAGGGATGGTAGCTTGAAAATGCTACCTTTCCATGAAAGAATTTTTATCCATTGAGCCATGCATAGGTCAATCTAACAACCCGCCTTTTTTGAGTTTTATCCCAATATCTATATATCTACACATACAATCTAACTCCTATTTACAAACCTAGCATACCACACTCCATTCCATGCCAATGTAAGCATCACTAATCACCCTCACGGTCACATTCAATATTTCACCGGCATCCTCATGGTCTTTGTGCTTGGTCTTGCCTTTGCCCTTCTCATCAGCACCTCCTACTTCAAGCTCATGACTGTCATCATTATTCCATCCCTCAGGGAATCTTATCTTAGCTCTGGCAACGACATTCCCCCTGTCTCCCGGCCTGGAGGTGCTAGTGGAAGAAGACCAGGATACACGTTTGAGCGCCAGGATATTTTCTCTCACCCCTCCGCTATCAACCCCAGTCGCACGAGGGTTTGAAGTAACAACCACGAACCAGCCCTCCGTCTGTGGTTTGGGAAAATGTGGCGCGTAAACGCGGAATGACTGATCGTCACCTTGAGTTGTAGTTCTTCGCCGCGGGTGAGAAGGCAGGGGATGCTTCCGGGTTAGAGAGACCGTCAAACCTGCAGGTGATGGATCGAATATGGATATTGAGACAACAGGAAGGAGAAAAAGAGCTTGATAAAACTGAGAGGATAGCTGTGTGGATAGGTTGAGTGTATGTAGGAGGGATGTGAGAGTTGATTGGGGGAGGGCGAGAAGGGATGGAAGGGATGCTGGAAGTTGCGTTGGGTTTGGTGACTCGTTCGCGGCGGGGGCAATGCCAGGGAGAATAGAAATGGGATGGTCGTCTGGCCAGCGTGCTGACTTTATGCATTGTAAGAGGGTCATCATCGTCGTGCAAGCGTTGGGGTAGCCCAGTTCTGCTAAAATGTCGATACATGCTTGGATGATTCGGATGCCTTGGTCTAGAACGGAGATTTGGTCGCCAACGTAATCAGTTATGGGAAGGTCGATGCGAGACATGAAGGCCTGGAGGAGTAGAAAGGCTTTGATGTGCGGATCCCACAGGGGTAGAGATGTCCCCATGGCCGTAATTGGAAGAGGGAGATTTTGTGCCAGCTCAGCGTTGATCAGGTCTTCATTGTGGCGGACAGGGAGCTCGTCGAATTCCGTGGCGAAACACATCCAGCTGAGTACGTCGCTGAAGGTTGGATTCGGTTTTGCGTGGGACATGACGAAACGAACTGTTTTATGCGAAAGATAGTAATAACTCATTATCTTCCCGAACGGGGTTGGGTCAACAAAGCCTGTTGCCGAGTCAAATAGGACGCAGGAGGATTCCGCAAGTTCGCTTAAGCATTGATCTACCAATTCGACTATGAAATCTGATACGATTTGTTGTGCTGCCATGGTGTTGTGTTCTTCAGCGGATATTTCAAGCCCGTAGTAAGAAGGGTTCTTATGCAGACGACGGAAAAAGAACGTCCAGGTCAAGTAGTCCAGGGCATCCTGCTTTGTTGTAATGGTCCCTGCAGAAACCTCAGCGCCCAAATGGTCATGGAGGACTTTGTGGAGTGTGGACTCCACAGGGAAGCCTGTGTGGAGGAAGTGCTTGTAAAACGCCTTTTTAGAACCCTGTGTAAATATACGCGCGATACCTGAAGTGTCAAACTGTGGCCTCCCAGCGCGTCCCAACATTTGCAGAACATCAGTAAGGTCCATATCTTTGTACCCTTCAATCTTTGCATCGAAAAACTGTGTCCCTTTCACGACTACTAGATGAGCGGGAAGGTTGACACCCCATGCGAGAGTACTGGTTGCAACAAGAATCTGAATTTTGTTATTAGCGAAGAGCTCCTCTGACAGCTGCCTGTCGGATTCAACAAGGCCGGCATGGTGGAGGGCGATTCCGAAACCGAGAGCCTCTTTAAGCGCCTCATCCTTGACTCGAGAAAGATTTAGCTGTAAGTCTTCTTCGGACATATGAAGGAACCGCCGTGGGTTATCTTCCATGCCACAGAAGTTGATCAGGTCCTTTGCCGTAAGACGCGTTTGCCTTCGTGATGCCACGAAGACAATCACGGGTTTCTCCGGGGAGTGATTTTTAATAGCTAAGAAGGTAGGCCGGTTCATCGACTGCATCAGTGGACAGAAGCCACGTTGTTCTGGAAAGCCGTCGATGTATATCTCTAACGGAACAGGTCGTACAGAGTGGCGGAAGTTGAAAAGCCCTTCTTTAACTCCCAACCAGTTTCCAAGATCAGTTGCATTCGCGCATGCCGTGGACATGCCAAGAAGGCGAACGGCGCCTTTAGATTGAGAAGCTATGTAATTCATTCTGGAAACAATGATTTCCAAAATGGGTCCTCTGTCACTACCAAGAAGGTGGATTTCGTCAATAATCACTAAGCTAACTTGACGAACATAGCCTCTTGTTTGCCAACTTCGGGAAATACCGTCCCATTTTTCGGGGGTGGTGATAATAATGTCGGCGTCCCTGATTGTTCTCGTGTCCGGAGTGTTGTCTCCAGTCAATTCTACCAATTTTAGACCCATAGGAACAGTTAAGCGACGCTTCCAGTCGTGCACTCGTTCTCGAACAAGCGCTTTCATGGGTGCAATGTAGACAACCTTAGAACCTGGTCTTTCGCGAAATGCCCACCACATTGCAAGTTCTGCTGCGACCGTTTTGCCACTCCCCGTGGGGGAACCCAGGAGAACATTAGTGGGGGTGTGATAGAGGGTGTGGAATATCTGCGTCTGCATGGGGTTGAAGAATTGAAACCTTTGTCCATATATTTCTTCTAGAATCGGATTTTTTAGCGCGGAAATTGGAAGGGGTTGCAGATTTAATAAATCGGTATATACACTTTCCGTATCTGGACGAATTAGATGCTGAAATGAAACGGGAGTCACTGTTTCTGCTCCTAGCCAGCGATCAGAAATTGCACGGACATATATCTGACTAGGTAGCGGATCGGACAGAGGAATTGTGAAATTCAACTCGTGATCATCGTTGAGTTTCTTGCGGCTCAAAATGAAATACTCATGATGATAGATTTCCGATGTCTCCGAGTTTTCGACCCATATCCAGTATGACTCCGATGTCCCGTGATGTCTATCATTCCAGCGGAATTCAGGATACAGATAAAGACGGATGCGAAGAACATCACGATTCAGAGGTGCAATTTCGGCTTCCACAGCTAGTGTTGGAAAATTATCTAGGAGTTTCGAAATAGTGTTACCCATGCGGTTGTTGTGGACGAGTTGGCCGATTTCAGCAGGTTCCATATCCCTTAATGATTCGATAGACGACACTGGGAATTTTTCATCCAAGTTCTTCAGAACCGGTTGAGGAAGGTCGAATTGGTGGAAGGGATGCTGGAACGGCCAGATTTGCTTCTCAATCGATTTGCACGTAGACAATAAGACTTGGCATTGGTATCCCCAACGCCTGTTCAGCGCAACCATGAACAGGGCGCGACAGATGCGTGCAGCGTTTTGAGCCACATACGCTGAATCAGAAACGAGAGCGAAGTCTTCAATCCTAGCCCTAGAAATGTAAGATTGCAGCAAGATATTCGTCTTCGCGTGGGCGTTATCATTGCTTCCTTCGACTTCGGTTTTAATTGCCTCCAGACGAAGTCTGTCAAGCTCTTTAAATTCGTTTTCTCGAGACTGGATATTGTCAAATTCTCCACTCATGCTAATCATTTTCATGACATCTGCGTCATTGGCCATAGGTTTCATCATGGCGTTGAATATTTCCACACTTGTTTGCAAGACGTAATACTGACTTGCAATTCTTCCAACATCTTTAGCGCGTAGTTCTTCGGTCCGTTCGTTAAATATGATCATCTGGCTTTGCTGCAACGTTCGTGCAGCCTTGATAATCAGATCTCGTCTTCTGAGGACGAGCTGGGGATCGTCTCGAATCTCTGTCCAGTCAATTCCATAACTGTGGGGATTCCGTCGCATGCGTACAAAGAGGTATGAGTATCCAAGCCATTGAACAGCCTCGGGAACAGAAGTTACTGTTCCAAGAGCGATTTCCGCGTTTAGGTTGTCAACTAGTTTGCGCGAGAATCGAGATTCAATGGGTTCTTGAGAAGTTACGGCGGATAGGTAATGTTGCAATTTGTTGTGCGATGTGCAAAGAAAGCCTATACCTGTGTCCTGAAACTGCGGACGACCAGCTCGACCGAAAATTTGTAGGACATCTAAAATACCAAGGTCAATGAATTTTCCTTCTTGAGCACTGTACAGTTGAGTTCCCTTGATAATGACTGCAGCAGCAGGAAGATTGACACCCCAAGCAAGAGTTGCTGTACAACAAAGAACTTTTAGCACCCCTTCAGAAAAGAGACGCTCCATGAGGTTGCGATCAGACCTAGCCATTCCTGCGTGATGGGTTCCTAAACCGTATGGAACAAGCTCTCGAATCTCCCGACCACGACTTGTTTTGATATCTCGCAAGGCCTGCGAATAATTTCGATGTTCCACAGGGCTAAAGAGGTCTGCGCACTGGTTGTCAACAGCCATCCGATGTAGAAGTCGTGCGGCGTTAAGAGTTTCTTTCCGGGAATGAACAAAGACCATGACTTGATGACCCCGTTCAAGCATCTCTCGAACCTTCTCGAAACAGACGATATCGAGATTTTCTCTGGACTTTTTGGTCCCGACATCTCCTTTTACACCAATAAAATGTTGTTCAAGAGGGACAGGACGGAAGGAGGCATCAAAGTAGAATAAGCCCGCCATTCGGTTGACTTTGAGAAAGTCTGCAACGTCGATATAGTTCGGCAGGGTTGCCGATAAACCAACTATACGAATGAGTGACTGAGTACTCTCTACTTGCCGCTGCGTTCTTGCAACGAGAGACTCGATCACAGCTCCACGTTCGTCGTGTAACATATGGACCTCGTCAATGATTAACAGACGAACTTTCTGGACAAGTTCCGTATCCCCAGTTCCCTTGCGGGTTACGACATCCCACTTCTCTGGGGTGGTAACAATGATCTGGGTCTGCACAATCTCTTTTTTCGTCAGCTGTATATCTCCTGTCAGCTCGCGGACTTGGATTCCCAGCCAAGCAAGGCGTTTTCCTAACTTTTCCGTAACTTCTGCAGCTAGGGCCTTCATGGGAGCAACATAGACAATTTTAAATTCGTCTGTCATAACGGCGAACTCGGTGGCATCATGGCTTTCAAGGGAGTTCGGAATGATATTTTTGGCAATCACATTCAGAATTGTCAGCACCGCAGCATCGGTTTTACCGGCACCAGTTGGTGCACATATCAGCATATTTTCGTTTGTTCCGTATGCAACGGGGTAGAGCAAGCTCTGCATTCGATTCAGTGACTTGTATCCTCTGAAGGTACCCTTGCAAAGTCCATCCATGCTTGAAATGGAAACTAATTTCTGGTCTGCACCCAGGGTTCCGACCTTGGTGGCTGGAATGGTGTATTCCGTATATCTCGGTTCTTCAGCGTGAGTACTACCAACAGGAAGGCCATACTTTCTTCCATTGACTGAGAGGGTATTTCCTGCTTGGTACGCCTTGTACACATGTGGGTAGATGGGACCTTCGCGGTTCTGCTTTTGTGCCAATTTTGCGTGTTTGTGTTCGTAATCTTGTTGTCGCAAAGCTTCTTCCCGCTGTCCTTTTGTTTGTAATCGACTAAATATATCGTTGCCTTCTGAATCTTTCATTGATGTCAATTCATCTCGGTGGGCAATAAGGTCAATCACAAAATCCAAATCATCGAATCCTACAATTTCCGTCAAGGATATCTGTAATTCATCGGGTGGGGCACTTGCACCCAACACTGAGAGAAGTTGTTGCTGCAGTTCGGAGGCATTTAAACTAGAATTCTGTTCCGCAATAGACTGACATTTATGGAAAAGCCATTGGTGGTTGTAAAATCCCTTTGGTTCAGAAATTTCTTGTCCATTCGCTCTGTCATCTACCATCTCATCTGAATCATCAACTGCATCCTCATCCTCACTGATGATGTCCCATAGATCTTCAACTGATTCAGGAGCTGAAGCAATATCATCTTCGTCAAAGAAGAGATCATTCTCATACAGTATTGAGTCTTCGGATTTTGGGAGCTTTAAATCCGCCATAGCTTGCCTCATAACCGCCAGTTGTGAGAGCCATTGTGATTCTGCCAGTTGAATTTCAGGGGACATTGTTTGTCTGGCAGAGTGTGGGACTACACTCCAGAAGGAAAAGAATAAATTAAAACTGAGCACAAATGCAATATCTAATCCAGGGCGGAATAAATGTCTGTTAACAAACTTATCTTGCTTATAGGGGACGTGAAATACTTCATGAATGCGGATACCGCAGCAAGGCCTAGCCCTAATTAGACTAGCCGCCATTAGCGCGCGCCGAGCGGCTATTAGATTGGCACTGCCAAAGTGGCGGTGGAATCAGCCAACGTCCAGACATAAGAAATTCCCTTCGCAACGTCCCACGTCTCCCCGTATTCTGTTTAGTTGTTGCTGGTGCTTGCTCTAGAATTTCTGGGAGAGATCGCCTCCTGTTTCTGTACCTACGCTTATTTCTTCCGATCTAATTTCTTAACTGACACGAATCCCCCTCCTGTACCCTCCTGGTGTCCTAATTTACACTTCGATCCCGGACAGGGACGACATAACATCTTCTCCCAACCATGACCACGACAGGGGATATCATCTATATTGGGGTATGTTCGATTCTACATATGTTTATTTTCTTTCCTGTCCAAGACCATGCTAATATATTCCAATATGTAAACAGTTCTTCAGTAACGACAAAGGGCAGCCTCCGGAGGAGCTTTACGGCGCAGATTCCATTGTCGATTCCATACTTACCAGGTTCATCCGAAAGAGGTGTGTAGTATGAACATATCTGCATTTTCCCACTTCTTACCCCAGTCACAATCCCTGTCATTTTGCAAATGTTAGATAAACTGCGACGCTGACGTTACTATTCCTGCAGCCAACTCGAGTTAATAACATTTGTATGCAAAACTCTCCTGGAAAAGGCCACTGTTAATGATACTGCCGTTACCGTTATCAAAGATGATGTAGACAGCCAGAATGTCGGCGTTTTATACTGCTTTAAACCCCATGACCGTCCCGCCACTGTCGTAGTCGCCCGGCCTTCCTATTCTGAGCAAATCGCAAGGAGTATTGCAAAAGGAGTTCAGCTGAAGATCAGAAAGGACTTTGCAGTGCCACAAGATTTCGATTTAACACTCCAAAAGAGGTCGAGTGTGGAGCGGAATAAGCTTGGAATCTATGATGAAGCAGTTGTGAAAGCTAAAAGCAAACTCAAGGAATATGCTCAAGATCCAGGCAAGGCTGATGAGCTTGCGAAAATCCAGCAGCAGCTGGATGACACGAAGCAGGTGCTATATCAGACCGTTGATAAAATGCTGGAGCGAGGGGAGAAGCTCGATAGTCTCATCGCGAAGAGCGACAATTTGAGCATGCAGAGCAGGGCGTTTGCTGCTCAGGCAAAGAAACAGAACTCCTGCTGTTTGGTAATGTAGGGGGGGGGGGGGGGGGGGGGGCGTGTTCATATTATTTTCTATTTCCATGAGTGATCGCGCAATGGGACGGGTATTGAGACTTGGTATATAATATTCACATTTGTCCCTTCTTTTTCTTTTTCTTTTCTTTTTCTTTCTCTTTTCTTTTTCTTTTTCTTTTTGGTTTCCTTTTTTTCGATTCCCTATAATTTTCTTTCCCTTTCGGAAACACTTCACTTTCGCACAGCCTCTTATTTGGTTTCCTTATGACTCACAAACTGAGTTTCATACTGTTCTTTTTCTGCCCATCGAGTTTAGACAGGAATTCACATATCCATATGCCTCAATAATGACACTGTTTCAAGTAATATATATGTATGTGCCTTTTTAAGCAAGGGTCTCACAGAAAGCCCCTGCCCTGAACAATTGTGCTCTGGCATAGTTCCAGCTTACTTAAGTAAATCACATGACGTCAGGCAGTATTGTCCAACTCGAAATCACAACAGTTGCACTGGCGCATCACTTGGAACTTCTACCAACAACCAGACGTCTTCCACGTTTCTCAGCCCTGCATAGAAATGTGCAGAAATGATATTAATTAGCTGAAGGCCCAGCAGCCATGGTGTCCCTTTGGCCATGGAAGGTATTATCCAACTGTTGCCCCGCATTCTCCAAACTTGATTGAAGACCTGAGCTCAAGGAGCTGATGCATTTCTCGTTGCAGGGTTCTAATACCTCACCAGCAGAGTTTGAAAAGACACTCTCTACATTATCTGCAAAGATCTCAGGGGCGACCGCCCGGCTAGATACACATAGACAACGCTCTAGACGATACAGAGTCCTCTGGACCTTATATACATCGTTTGCTTACATCCTCTACTCGATCATTATCACCCTTGTGCTAGGATGGCAATATTGGGGAGCAGTTGAATACTTCGCCGTGGTTGGTGGACCAGTTTTGTAAGCCCCCATGTTATGATGCTATGTTTCTGTCTACAGATGTTCTAACTTTTGTAGGATCTACGCTATACGGCTAGGTCTCGATAAATACTACCATTATCGCATCTCCGGCACGCAAAAACATTTGGAGGAACTGCACAAACAACGGGATGCAACAATTGAGAAACTCAAGGAGGCTACTAAGTATAACTCCACGCAGCAGCTTTTAGAGAAGTATGGCGGGGACTTTCACAAACGCTCTGGTTCCCAGAAAGGTGCGGCTTCCGGTCAGGGCAGCGGCGGGCCCAGTGGGGAAAAGAGGGGCCCGAAGATAAAAACATTACTCTCACACCCAATTTCGAGTGGTAGAACGGGTATCCCCCCGCCTCCAACTGCAAACATACCACGACCGCAGCCAGACTCCCTGCCAACTACTCCAATCCGATCTCCACCCATGTCTGACCAGCGGGGACCGCCAGGCCCATCTAATCTAAATTCCACTCCATATCTGCACAATCCCGTGCAGTGGCCTCCAGAAACTATGGACGAATTTAGTTTCACACCTAATATGTTACCAACAGCCCAACAACAGAACTATAACTCTCTTCAACCCCACTGGTACGATCGAATCCTAGATGTGTTACTTGGCGAAGACGAAACCCTAGCGAAAAATCGCCTGGCACTAATCTGTACACATTGCCGTCTCGTCAACGGTCAAGCGGCCCCAGGTGTCCGAACCCTACAAGAAATCGGACGTTGGCGCTGCGGATCCTGTGGCACGTGGAACGGCCAAGAAAGTGAGACAAAAAAGGTGCTCTCTGGGATCCAAGAGGCTGAGAGTGCCGTTGAAACCGATTCCAGCTCTAGGAGCCGTTCAGGCAAGACATTCCGCAGCTGGAATCGAAGCCAGGATAACCCATCGGTGGTTCTGGAACAGTCAGCATCATCCGGTTTCGTCTGCGGAACAGAGGGGGCATGGGAACCCATTTCAGGGAAGGCTAGTGTGACCAGTGAGATTGATTCGGGGAATTTTTCTGCCGGGGAGGGTACGGATGCAAGTATGCTTGTTGCGCCAACCAGTAGCGATGGCGAGGAGGGTGAATCTTGCGAAGAAGGGGAAGGTGGTAAAAACAAGGGTGTCGGTATAGATAAGCGGGCGGAAGTGAAGGTGGAGGAAGATGAAGACAAAGTGGATAATCCGGGTCTTCGTAAACGGGTAAATGGGCAAGCGAGCGGGAAAATCAAGGGTGGTTGGGGGATTGAAGCCTGAAAACGGGACTCGAATAGTAACCTGGACGCGCTAGAAGTCGCCACGGACAGCGCCAAAGAGTTAAGATATATTGAATAGGAGGGATAACTTAGAGTTGAAAGACTCACCCTTCGTTCTACTTGCTGCCTTGCACTAACTACTCCTCCTACATATCCTACCTATTGGACCTGGTTGCCTCCTGGAATAAGGATACTGGTTCTGTTCATGTCTCACTGTCCTTCTCTTTCACTTTTTCCTTGAATTCTTAGTTCATAGTTAGCTGTTCCATTTTATCATCAGAGGGAAAATCATCATTTATATTAGTTAAAACTCATTTTCATGAGTGTGATCTGAGATATGATTGTTCAGAAACATGCACATATCCAAATACATATACATTCATTCATTCATTCATTCATTCACACACACACACACACACACCAAAAAAAATAAATAAATAAATAAAAAATTAAACTCTGGAGAGAACTAAACAGAATATATTACAAGTTCTAGATCATAATTAGAACCTCTGTATAGAACGAAATATATACATCTCACGTGATACCAAAAAAAAGGAAGCCCGCGTCCTATATACGGACAAGTTGTTAGCCAAGCGCGAGGTATGACGTTGAAATCGTTTGGCAAGATTGACCCGAAATGAATGGGCGATCGATCTAGTTGAAGGTTGAGAGTGAACTGTATGTACGAACATATGTGTATTGAAACGCCAATATATGCCAAAAGGATTCTTGCAATAAAATATAAAAAATAAAGTCAGATGCTGGCCCTCCTAGGCGCCATGGTCCTCCTTAAATTCTTTTTCTCCTCAGTTTCGTCTGGAATCGGAAGGCCACCCTCATTCTTCAACCGCTCCAAAAACTCGCGTCCATACGCATATCCGATCTTATAAATCTCGTCGAACTTGGCAAAATCTAGCGTTCCAAATGCATCAATTGGGGGTCGCATGTACAAACAACCTGGAGTGTTTTTCGCGGTCTCCAACGCACTGAAGGAGGACACGTAGGCAAGACGGGCTTGGATTTCGGCAAGGGTGGGCGGATTAGCGAGGGAGGAGAAAGGGTTCCAGCGGTTGACCAGGGCCCAGAAGCCGGAAAGGGAGTCACCGTAAGCCTGTGGGGTATTATCGTCGATAGAGCCGACGTCAATGGCGAAAATGACGTCTGCGCCAAGCGATTTCATTCGGGAAACAGGGAGGTTGTCGACGTAACCGCCGTCGAGGAGCATGTTGCCTTCGTCGCACATGGGTGGGAGGAGACCAGCTAGTGACATCGACGCTCGCACGTAACGCCATACATAGCCCGACGTGTGGAATTCGTTGCACGATTTGCTGATATTGGTGGTATTGCAGTAGAATTCCAGCCAGAAGTCTTCGATTTGGCTGTCGCCAAAAGCTTTGAAAATGCCACGATTAAATTCATGCCCGGTTGTGTATGACGCCGATGGATAGGTGAGGTCAAGGGCGAATCGCCATATGCTTCCCATGCGGCCGG
Source organism: Paracoccidioides lutzii (assembly GCF_000150705.2). Classification (NCBI taxonomy): domain Eukaryota; kingdom Fungi; phylum Ascomycota; class Eurotiomycetes; order Onygenales; family Ajellomycetaceae; genus Paracoccidioides; species Paracoccidioides lutzii. Next base: position 871,016 of record NW_015440949.1, on the reverse strand, counting down.
CAAATTTCTTTGCACGACCATAGAGGGGCACAACATCGGCATCTCTCGCATAGAGTGCGCCAATAAAAGCACCTATGGATGTACCTCCAATTATATCAATGGGGACTCCCGCTTCTTCCAGAGCCTTGATCACCCCTACATGAGCAATTCCCCTTGCCCCTCCGCCGCCAAGAACAAGCCCAACAGATTTACCACAAAGCCGACGAGCAAGCCGGTGGAAATCCCCTTTGAATGGAGTGGTTGCTGAGTATAGAGGAGTCTGGTGAATGCGACGAGAGGTGTACTTTTGTAACTCAGCCTGCAGAACCTGCACCCGTTGTTTCAATACGGTACCAAAGCGCTTGGTCACAGGATGGGATGGCTCTGTCGTTAAACGAAACGACATTTGGATGTGATGGTGTCCGCCGTTGATCCACATGCGATTTTTTAGCCATTGTCTGGTAAGCCCTGGGGGCGAGTATCTATCCAGATGCAGGAGTACGAGCTCCTTCCTAGCAGTAGTTTTCATACCAAGAAGGAATCGTTCATATTCGCCAATACTAGGGGAGCCCTCAGCGACCCCGACCAAAAGGATACAATCTGCCTGGGTAATGCAAGTTTGGGTCCAAGGAGCATTCACATTTGTATCTGTAACGTATAGTACCATACCATATCTCTCCTCCAAATCTGCTAGATACTGGGATAGTTTCAACTTACCCATTCTGCTGAATGCATGGCGGCCCAAATGATTGAGGATATCCGCTTGATGTAGAGCAGCCACCCCGTTGGTGACACCAATCTGGTTAAATGCATTCAAAAGGCGGTTCCCAAATTCTACAACGGGGACACCAGCAGTGACTGGCAAAATGGCAACAGTGCGGAGATTTAAAGTAGAGGTTCCAGTCATCGCGCTTTCTTGAATGCCTTTGTCGTTGGGCTTCTCTATAAGCGGGTTAAGAATAATGTGCTTCATTCTCTGGGCGATCAGTTTGGAGATTTGGATGGTAATGTTGGGATGTTCCTGTGCAAGACTATTGAACAGAGTTTTCGGGAATTTTGCTAGTTCAGTATCACGGATGGCATGGAGGGTAGCGGGCCGCGTCGACTCAGTCATAACTTCCAACTCCCCAACACTATCCCCTTGACCATACTCTCCCATGACACTCACTTTACCATCACCTTTCTCCCAAAGAGACCGAAGACGACCATTAAGGACAATGTAGATCGCATCGCTTTCATCGCCTTGGTGATAAATAACTTCGCCGGCGTTAACTTGAACCCATTCTAGAGCAAAATCAATATGCAAAATTAGGCGAGGAAGGACCGTAGTAAGGCGCTTCGCCATCGTTAAAAGCACAAGTGGATGCTTGTCAGCGATCCTTTCGAGACACGCCCGAGGAAGAAAGCCAACATAAACGTCTGTTTTCGCTGTAACGTCCGTAAAAGATCTAGAGGAAGTAATGGACCCAACATAACCATCAATGCCGCCGGGCTTTACCATATATAAGGATGTGCGTGTCACGGGTCCCCTCCGCTGAATTTGGCCACCCCTTATGGAAGATGAAGCTCGAGAGGCGGCGGGTCGTTTAAGTGGTTTAGGCATTCTGGCTGATTCAAGACGTGACGCATCACAAGGTCGCAAAAGATCCTCGCTTTTGTCATTGACTGGTATGCCAACGTCCAAAAATCCGTCGATAACATAATAAAGACCTGGGCTCCGCTCCCCTTGTTCGACAAGTAATGAACCTTTCGGGAAAAATACAATTTCTATCTCGTCCCGCAGCTCCGCCTTAAGGTTGACAATAGGCGAAGTCCCTCCAGCGCTGGTAACAGACATAGACATGAGCGATTCAGAATCCGCATCGCCGAATGAATCGTACGGATCTATAAAACCAAAGGCATTGTTAAAGGCAGCCTTCTGACGTTTGAAATCGTATGAGACTAGTTGTGGAGACGCATCTCCCGAGTTATGGGATTTTCGAAGTGCCTCGTTTGTGCTTCCTGTAAGGCCGAGAGCTTTTACCATACAATCGAGGATAGACTCGCGAAAAATGTAATCCTCGTCAATCGACTCCTGCATGTAATATGAAGGACTTTGACTAATTAGGCTAAAAGGAGGAGGTTTTCCGTGTAAAGCAGGGGATGGGAAGGGAGTTGTGGGACTATTTAAAGTCGTAGAATGCTCTTGGGTGAAACCCTTAAGACGATCATATCCATAACGAGGGCCATAACGAGAGAGTTGAATGGTAGAAAGTAAGTCTCCCGGACTCACGCCATTGGCTTCCTTTTCAGGGAGGCGTGTTACATCGTGGACTGGATGCCTGGCCTGAGCGGAAGAGATTTTAGCGTATAATGCAGCGTCCTTCCGCAAAGCGCTACTCGATCGGCGCCTCCTCGAAACGGAAGGATTGTGAAGAGCAATCCCTTTTGTACCCTCCTCTGGACCTAGGCGATCTCTCTCTTTTGTAAATTTATCCTTTAGCCTGTCTAGCGCCGCTCCGCGAAGATGATTCGGAAGGTCATATGAGGTGTATTTATTCATCTGCCTCTCAATACTCAGGACTTCCGTAGTCAAGCCTAGGTATGAATGCGCCGTAGCAAATGTAACTCGTTGGAGTCTGGTAAGAATGACCTGGATTATATGCGCCGTTGCTCGAGGATAGACCCGGGTTAGGCGGCGGAAAGCGCTTGCAGGGATGATGGCAATGGTAGTGTCTACCATCGCGCGTGCCACGATGTCTGGATGGACAGATTTTTTCTGATCCATTTTCCGCAATTTCCTGTGTTTATATTCATGGGTGGTGGGTTCATTTTGCAAAAGTGAATGGCTGTCTTCAAGTGCGAGGTGCGGAACAGTAGGAAGAGGGGTTGAATTTCCATTTATGGGCGGGGGATTCCCTCTAAATTCTTGAAACGTCGATACTGTTGGACTCTCCACGAATGGGGAAGGGGTCAAGGGAGTAGACCCTGCACCACGAGTCGGGTCGATGCTAGAGGTTCCGGATTCCATGTCCTCAGTGTGCCTTAACTTGACATCCTCAGTGAAAAGCGATAATATAGAGAATAGAGACGACATTGAGGCTCCATTCTTGACCTCGGTTAGTAATTGATATCCCTGATGTTTATGACCATCATTCCCTTCGTCTTCTTCCATTGAATCCTCCGCATCATGGCTAGCGCTTGGGCTGCTTTTGCTGTAGTCATTCTGGCACTCCCGAATGGATTTGACGAATATCTGAACAGCACCATCCACAACTAGGCAGAAACCTTTCTCTTCTTCCAACAACAGGGTTTTCCCCGGCAATCAATTTCCTCGTTTGCATAGTCCGCGTCAATTCATGAAAAACAGGGCGTTCAAGGTATCCAAACACTTTAATTGCACTAAGAAACTCGTCGAGGTAATTAGCTAGTCCAGGTTTAGAATCGCCATCCTGGGTATCTGGGAAGAGATCGATTTGAGGCGCTTTTCGTTGAGGCTCCGGTGGCAGGCGGGAGTACACATTCAAAAACCGGTAGCGGACAAAACCAGCTAATTGTTGACACCAAGACCACAAGGATGACAAGACTGAGATACACAGTGCATTAGCAATTTCAATCTCCAACAAAATATTAAAGGGGAAACTTCTCAAAGCGGGGAAATACGTACAGCGTTGTGAAGTTCATGGTAAATGTTAGGCTCATAGAAAATAGAGTAAATAAACAAGTTGGAAGGGTGATTGTAGTGAAGGTAATAATCCAGTATAGGACGCTGGGTATGACCTGAAAGATCAGGAAGAAGAGACGCCCAACAAACGTCGCCATGGCAAAGAGAGAAGAGGTTTCACTGAGGGACTGAGGGGTAGAAGACATGTGTGAACAGACAATTGAAGGGGACGAAGGAGGAGCTGTTGACGACAAGAGAGCCAAAGAGGACTCTAGTGGGGTTAGGGGAAGGGATGTCGTGGGGGACGCAGATGACGTCGGATTGGGCTGTAGCGCAGACACATGATCCTGGCTGCTAATGATGCTGATGATGTTGTTCTGGAGCTGTCGGACCGCAAGGGGTTGACCAGTAGCAGCATCAGGAGGAGCTGAAGACAACGAGACCGAAAGGGGGGGTGAAACAGACATCGTCCAATATGTCTTCTTCCATCGGTATAATAGTCAAGGAGAAATTCGGCAACATAGGATTATCTACCCAATAGTTGGGTGATGCAGGAATTCAACAGTAAACGTGGTTAATTTATTCCCGCAGCCAACCTTCAGTAGCTGGGCTCGGAAGCTACTGGTTTAGCGTTGCCATTCCAGGCCATAGAGCAACATCCGTAGCAGAGTGAAGGAAATATCAGCTAACCGGGCCAAGTCAGGGTTTGCAAAGGTGAGATCCAAACCGGAAGAACGTGGGCTAATAGCGGGTAACAGGTGGCTTCCCTGCACAACTAGGATCCTGCAGCGTACAACGATGAACCGAGGAGAGCTGGGGACCTTCCGGGAAATATTAAATGTAATGTGAATAGTCCGTTGATGTGCTCCGTATTTTTGTTGGTGGTTAGACCCTGGCGGAGGGTGGCTGAAAATGTTCTTAGGCGGCACGGATTAACTGTTGTCCCGGTGGCTGTTCCATCCCATATAGAGTTTAGCTGTTCCTCTCAATCATCCAATTACAAGGATTAGTTAGTTAGCTAACCAACCCAGTTGTAAGTTACGGTAGTTAATCTGAGAGCAGCTGAAATGATGAAATACTAGTAACTACTAATTAATTATGCATTTCACCACTGACTGAGACATAGTTACCACATTCTGAGCCACTTACTCACGTCATATCGTCTAGTAGGCATAGATTAAAATAATGCAGCTTCAATCTTTATACATTTATATCTTAATATATATTCCTGCAATTATGAGTAGTATTGTCTTAACTGCTTCAACTATATAATAAATGAAAATACTTCAATTCTTTGAAATTTAAAAAGATAACTCGTTTATCCCATATCAATTGGGAAAAAGATGTCTTAAAAAATATCTCAATTTTTAATTACAATTGAAAACCTTTTTAAAGTAAAACATGTAGACATAAATGTGAGAGTTTATAAATACATATACCAAAAACTATGCTTTTGGCCTGATATATTTTCTATTGATGGTTTCATTCTTGAGCTTTAATTTAGTATTTATCGCACATTTTATTGAAGCTTCTGTTCTCTTACTCTAAGAATTTAGCTTTTACTTTTTATTTCTTTATTTCAAATCTGAAATTCTTTATCTTTACACTTTTGCTTTTTCTTTCTTTCTATCCCTTTCTTAATGATTTTAACTTTGTAAATAATATATTTATAAAATAATTATTTTTTACTGTACACTTACTGTACTTTTCGGATCATTTTTCTTTTTCTCATTTGAAGATAAATATATTTCTAGATCTGCGAATATATAGCAGTATATTAATAGTCCTTAGTTTTATCCAAGATTTTAATATGTTTGTAATATAAATAATCTTTAAGTAATAACTGATTTTTTCTGGTCTTGATAGTACAAGTCAGTAAAAAATCTATGGAAGACACTGGCTGAAAGGCTTCAAATCAGCACACTGACAAATTATTTATAGAAGACATCAACTTTCAAAGAAAAAGAATATCAATCATTTCGAATAATTCAGATTTTTAAAATGATGAATTATGCAGAAAAACCTTTCTCAGAGAACTCCCTTTAAAATGTCTGCTTAATCTCTGCTTTATCCACAGTAACAGCACGAATAATCAAGATCTTCACCCTTTCATTTTGCTCCGAGTACAACGTTGATCTGGGTCTGACAAAAAGATCGCCAATGGAACCCACCTTTGCCCGCTCAAATGTTACCAGAATTTCCTCAGACAAGCCACGCCAAAATCCGCCATCTGCCTCTCGGGATTAGGAATGTTCCGACGAGATAACAGAGATAGTCTTTCAAGGAGAAAAACTCTAGGAACTTTACATGGAGCTAGATTAAATACATATATTGATTAGCAATGACGTCCTCTTTCCACGGGAACCTTTGCAACCAGAGCGAACAGGGTCATTGACGATGCTCCTCTTGACTGAAGTTGACAAACTCTCAAGATAGGATGTGAATGATATCTAGCAGTTCAAGTCATACACAGGTCGCCCAGCATTGTAGTGTTGATAGTTTTGGATAATCATTCAATTCTAGAAGACGTTGGAGTATACAATTTGATGCTTATTCAAATATAGATGTGCGTTAGACGTTCATAACCTGGCAAAGAGTGGATATGTTATTGACTGTCTATCTCTATATCCATATTCACTGGGGAGGTTTGACCCTGAGCTACGTAAAGAGCCACATGCAAATCCACCAGGTACGGCGCGGGTCGAAATAGACAAATCAATCATAGCATCTTTTAACTCTTTCCTTGATCGTAAAATTTCTTAAACAATGCCGCCATACACTACCGCTGAGTCACGGGCCATTTCAATCCTGAAAGTTACAAGAAGGGATATCTTGCAGCTGAATATCTTGCATGAAAATCTTCCGCCGAGAAGGAAAGAGGGGGCTAGCGATATCACTTCATGTCGTGCTCTAACGCATTTAACTCATCAAGCAGTTGGACTGTCTCACCGGGGTTAGAAACCCAAGAGGTGGTGCATGCGAGTCGGGCCTAATGAGATTAAGATATCGATAAGCGTAAGATTGGTTAGCAATTGTGTTTACAGAACATTAGTAAACAAGAAGACCCAAACTAAACAACTACAGAGGCAAGAAAAGAATACAAGACGTTATCATACCTTGAAATCATTAGATCCAGCCGAAAGGAACTGGTCGCCGATATGTAGGGTTTTGGACCGAGCTATTCCTCCAAAGTAACGCTGGCAAGCGAGCACGCCCCAGGATTTATCCCCAATGTCAATGAATACGTCGTTTCCTCCTAGCGATACTTGTTAGTATGCTATGGGCAATATTTGTGGGTTGGCATGGTGTTAATATCGAATAAAGAAGCCTTGGGGTTCATTGGCGTACCATTGAATGCACAGAACGGGAGTCGACGGCCGACTGCTGACAGCTCGACTGTTTGTTGTGCTACCAAAACCGTTTCTTCAAGCTGCTCCCGATGTAGGCGTTTTCCCTGAATGGGAGATATACCAACCGCGCGAGGTTTGCGGATAATGGTGGCGGGAAGATTTAGGTTTGTCATGCAATCGCGGAGTGCGGTTTCAGCAATATCAAGAAGCTCTTTGATATCCTCTTCTGACCACAGCTTCATTTCATCCAGAAGCCACTCACTACGTTCAACTGGAAAGAGTAAATGAGGAGAAGAGTGGTCAAATTTAAATAGAAAATTGCTTTCGCCACCCATGACAATAAGGCTATTTTTCTGATCCTCAGTTAAGTCTGGGGAATCGTTAACAATGTCTAGTAGACCATGGAGACGCTCGTAGTACCTGGGTGCCTCCGTGTAGCCGGCTGCAGTCACAATGCCGATCTTTTTGCCATGGCGCAAGAGGCGGACTATCCTTGGAATTACAGGGTTGTCTACAGTCAACGATGCTCCATCGTCGTAGAGAGTCACGTCGCCATCAAAAGTGATAAGTTCAACCTTGCCGTCGTGAAGAAGCCCCATGATCTGCGCCGTATTGAGGATGATCCGTATATCATTGAAAGACGGGGGCACAAATCGGCGGCGACTAATAAATCGCTTCTTGTCCTGATACTTAAAGGCATCGGCTAACAGCAGCGGAGTAAAGAAATTCCCAATGCTAGGAACTAGAAGCTTCAACTTCGAACGGTGGCTTGTGCCATTTTTCTGATGGTTTCCTATGTCGAGGGTTAGTCAACTTCATAATCCTATTTCAAATAAACACTCGAGAGAAGACAGTAATGGAGAGATGTGGTGTTGTAGTACTGTGGTCATCTATGAGGCTTTCGACGTCACGCATGATATCTACATATCTTTCATGAGTTTTCGCGGCAAGAAGTGCAAGACTGGGGCTGTTCTCTTGGTACAGAGCGGTCGGCTGCGAATTCAGAACGAATGGCACCGCGAGGAGACCCTTCATCTGGAATTAGTTACTGTTCTATTATGAAGGCAGAGTTTGCGTGTTCCTCTCCCCGAGCTGCATTTCCATAGTGGGAAAAATTGACATTCAAAGGTGGCCATACCTTCATCCATTCAATCTAATCAATTTCAGTGTCAGTTATGCTAACATGGCTTGCTTTTACAAGCATGATGTGCGACTCACCAGCTGATCCCTGCGGTGAGACTATCATCCAGAAGAGCCCAAAATTAGCGGTCACATCCATGGGTAGAGATAGGTTCTCCTCTAATTCTATGAGACATCTTAGGTTGTTCAAAGGGCGGGGAAATGCTCAGTACAGACCTTAAGAGCATCTGTAGATCTGAAGTTAGTCATGTTAAGGCTTAAAAAGATCATAAAATATGAGTGGTGTTGCCTACATTCAACCCGGTACCGAGTCGTCATGATGATGGTTTGGCGATACTTCCAAGTTGTAATATAAAGAAGCCGAGTACAACGAACTGGAGGAATACATCCACGAGGCAGCCCGATATTTCAGAATCACAAAGTCCGGCAACGTCCGCGGTTTCTGATTCTGATAGTTGTTTGTGAAACAAACAACGTGGACAGTGGCTGACCTTTCCCTCACCCTTGCGGCGATGACTTTCAGACAAGATAGAGCAAATGGATCAAGGTTCCCTTATGATCAAATCAACCTTCGGAGGCCGTTAGATTACGCGTTCTGCAACGAGCACCTTAGAAGGCATTAAATGCTGAATATTCCATAGGACAAGAATATGCAGCTTTATCAACAGATTGGGGAACTGAAGATCGAGGATAGCTGTGGAAAGGACAGCGGTGTGCCAGGAGCTTTGTCCGTGGTTTAGCGCTGCTGCTATCGATGCGATGTTCAGATGTTAAACTTGGCACCAAACGGAAAGAGGTAAAAAAAAGCCTATGATTGGTATCCAGATGGTGTTGTAAGATGACAGATGGTTGACCGAGATGAACCTTGGAAGAGTTGGTTAAACTTGGCAAAAAACTAAGTCTTAATCGGCGTCTATGATTGGTATCGAGATGGTGTTCGTAGAATGACAGATGGAGACCAAGATGAGCAGTAAGTTCGGGCTGGCAACTATTAGTTAGGGCAGGAATTCGGACAAATCACAACTAGCTGAAAGCCGAGAAACTCAGTTGCCCGAATATCGTCACCCGAACCAAACAACAATTCGAGAGACACTGTATTGGCACTCAAAGGGAGTGAGTGAGTGGGATGAAAATAATGGTAGTGGGTAATTTGGTATCCTGGAGAATTATCTTGTGTGACTCTGCACTTTAGAATATAACTGAATTAAAGAACCGTCAGCTGGAAACCTGGCGGTAGAGTGGAAACAAAGGCGACATCATCGACGAGATGATCGATTATATATACATTTTACATTTCGTGTTACAGAATTACCAAATTGGGACATACTTCATACATGATTGACTCCATCTACCTGCATCTCGCCTGTTTGTTTTGTCATTTAGATTGGGCTCTAGTTCAAAATATAGCAGAATCCACCAATTACCTCAATATATCTTACACTCACAATTCTTCCTTGATCTCTTCCCTACTCATAACCCTTAAAACGTCCCGTAACATCTTTTCACCACCCTGCAGGTCGAAACCCCCGGCGTCATTTGCATCAACACGCCACGAATGGGCAATCAACTCTTTAGGAGGCCCTTTCAACTTTGCAGTGACATCCACCGCTCCACCAAACAAGGCATAGTCAGAATCAGTATCCGGTCCGTCCAACCAGTGACACCGCACATCTAACCTGTTTGGATGTAGGTCAATTGTGAGTTTCTTGCTGCGGCGCTTAGAGGGGGAGTAGGCGGCTAACTCGCCGTTTTCGGGGAATATAGGTTCCCATGGCGTTAGATAGGATTCAGGGAGTGGAGTTGGGGGGTTGAAATCGTCTTTGCTGTCCTTTTGTGGTTGAGAAGGGTTAATTGGTTGTGTCATTGTTGATGGAAATGATTCCGAGGTACCAGCTAGGTGTGGGATGAGGAAGACAAGGTCTATGGTGAAGAGATGGAGGATGATTTGCTGGAGATCGCTGCGGAGGCCCGTGCGGGATGATTTGGAGTTAGACCTAGGACCAGAGGTGAGGTTGGTGGCTATTTCGAATTCGGTACCTAGGGCGTTGGCGTTGGTGCTGGTTGTGATACGGATCTTGAAGCTGGAAGCTGGAGAGAGAAACGCGCCGGTTATGATAGACTCTAAGGGCGAAAGGAAAGAATCCACCAGTCTCTCGACGAAGGGTGGATTGTCTGATTCAAAGGCTGCATCGCTGGAGATCGGAGGGAGTTGTACTGATACTAGAGGAGCGGCATCATATTTGCATTTCAGCCCAGCAAGTTGTAATGTCTTAGTCGTAGAGTCAAGGAAAGATTTTAGCCACCGCAGGGCTGATTTGTGCTGTAGATAACACACAGTTGGCTTAAGGAGTGAGTATTCTGGGTCTGGGCGACGCTTTTCTGTGACTGGTGGTGGAATCTGGGTCCTCCGTCGGTATTTCAGTCGATGAGCATGGGAAAGTAGAAGCCGGAGAGACTGGGCCACAGTCTCAGCAAGAGCATCCTCAACGTGTTCTTGCTGGTCCAAATCTAAGATATCGTCTTCGAGACCGACCATGTCAATGAGGATTTGTTGGCTCTCATTGGCTTGAAACTGTATCAGATTTTGTTTACTTTCAACCCCGTGTTGCAAGAGGGTTCGAGCTTCTCTATTGATTTCATGGAACAGCTCTTCTTCATATAAGGCGTCTCTAGCCAAACGAATACGACATTCAATCGGGTCGTCCGATGACAATGCTAGGCGAATCAATTTCGAGGCTCCTACAATTTGGTTATCCTGTTGCACCCTGACACGTAGCGAACGAGGTTTAGATGTTTGTAATCCCCGGTCCAACGTAAGTTGCCCTCCATCACCTCGCCTAAGGGCCGCAAGGCCACGGTCACGGAACGAAGGAGTGGCTTGAGACTTCTATTAGCTAGCTGAATTAAATCACAAGTCAACTTTGAAGGGGGGGAAAAACCAACCTTCCAAGAACCCAAACTGCACACCTAGCGTTTGTCGTTCTCGAGGAAGTCTGCAAACTTTCCAGCCCTTCTCCTTGATATCTAAAATCCCAGCCCAGTACTTCGTCTCCGCCGCAACCTCTTCTTCCAATCGGGTGGCAGACTGCAGAAGTTTACTAGCAGCAGCATCAAAGCTTTCTAGCTTCCACCCTCGTGACAGATTGTCAATTTCCTTCTGCGCAGCTGCGGTCTTCTCTGGGACTTTCACGACATCTGTTTCCAACGATCCTAGTGGGGCACTTTGTTTTAGGTAGGGTGACATGGAAATCTCAGCTTGGCGCGGGGTGTATTTTGAGAGCAGCAGTGATACAAAATCGAGGGCATAGTTAGCTTCAGCATGAGCCTGCCTATTTTCTATCCCAGTCAGTCTGAGGATAATCTCTATTTTGGGACAACGTTATTTTATCAGGAAATCGCACATTGCAAAGTCCACAATCTGCGCACGGCTTTTAAAAACATGCTCGAGCCGATCAGTTGGCTTGGCTTCCTGCGATTCAACCCGGTCCAGTTCCTGTCCAGTCTCCTCTGCGGCGCGTCGAGCTTCGATCTCCTCTTGAAGGCTTTGCTCCGTCACGTTGCGAAACGAGCCGCGCTGGGCATTGATCTGGGCTATTCGGATGGGTAGCGAATCTGATTCGTCTAGTGGCTTCTGGCTCAAGGGGCGCAGCGGGAGGGTGAAGGATTCCGCCATAACGGCAGTAAGATGCGAGATCGTTGAATGGTAGTGCTATGGCTGGATATCGAGGATAACTCAAGAGAGCTCTGTTTTTAGCCTCTAGGATATTGTGGGGGGAACATTGCGAGGTGTGTTAGGACGCAACATAAGAAGGGATATGTGTAACCCAGTAAGACTCGGGCGAAAATGAATCGCTTCAGTTGGTGTGTATCCAATCTTCATGTGCCCCGTATACCGGGTGTGTATAGCTATATATGTTTGGGTGTTGCTACAACTAATATATATATATATATAATTTGCTCTGATACATCCGGAGTTGAGTTTATCCGAGGCCACTTTTCCCCATCGGCACGGGCCCTATGGCAACTTGGCACCCTAGCCAAAACTAGCCAACTATATCTGCGCCGCCCTCACCCGATCCTTTTGGTTACCTAATCAATAGCACGAGCCAAACGGACAGACTAAACCCCTCATCTCACCGCTGCGAGCTTCGTTGCTGATCCACCTGCTCAACTGCTTATGATTATGCTGTCAGAGCTACAATTGTCTGCGGTCTTTGTGTGTGTCTCATACTGTTTCCCGTTTACTAGATTATCTAGATTTTCTGATGTTTGTTTTTTCTTTGTTTCCTTTTGGTCCTTTCAGTTGCGTAGCTGCATCTAACCATCACCGGAATACCTCTCACTTCAACTCCCACCATAATCCTTAATACTGTCCATTGTGTACCCAATATCAGTTCTACAGCTTAAAATTTACCGAAAGACTTGATACTGATAGCCATTTATTCAATCAGCAATCACAATGGCAAATGTCACGAACATTTCTCCGGTGAGCCAGTCCAAACGCCGTCGTGTTGCCGTGTTAACAAGCGGTGGCGACGCCCCGGGTATGAACGGTGTGGTTCGCGCCGTTATCCGTATGTCAATCCATTGCGGTTGTGAGGCCTATGCTGTCCATGAAGGATATGAGGGTCTAGTACGAGGTGGGGACCTGATAAGGCGGATGCATTGGGAAGATGTGCGTGGCTGGCTTTCGCGGGGTGGTACTCTGATCGGCTCTGCGAGATGCAAATCATTCATGGAGCGGGATGGCCGCCTGCAGGCTGCCAAGAACATGGTGGTGCGTGGGATTGATGCTTTGGTTGTATGCGGTGGCGATGGGAGTCTTACAGGGGCTGACATCTTCCGCTCGGAATGGCCTGGGTTGCTGGACGAATTAGTGAAAAGGGGAGACTTAACGGATGAGCAGGTGTTGCTATTTAAAACACTGAATATAGTGGGTATTGTTGGGTCCATTGATAATGATATGTCGACAACTGATGCGACTGTTGGTTGTTACACGTCTCTCCATCGTATATGTGAGGCTGTTGATGAGGTCTTCGATACGGCGGCTTCCCACCAACGTGGCTTCGTAATTGAAGTTATGGGACGGAATTGTGGCTGGCTGGCATTGATGTCTGCCATTAGTACAGGAGCAGACTGGTTATTCATTCCAGAAAGGCCACCACGAGATGGCTGGGAAGACGACATGTGTGACATCATCACTCAGGTACTAGAAACTGGCATTTCTTGCAATTGAATGAACGATAGCTAACAGAACTCGACTGGTGGTAGAACCGAAAACGAGGCAAACGCAGGACAATTGTTATCGTGGCCGAGGGCGCGCAAGATGCCAACCTAAATAAGATATCTTCCTCATCTGTTAAAGATGTTCTGAGCAACAGGCTAAAACTTGATACGCGCGTCACCGTTCTGGGCCACACCCAGCGAGGAGGGACAGCGTGTGCTTATGATCGGTGGCTAGGCACCTTACAGGGGATAGAAGCTGTCAAGGCGGTATTGGAGGCCAAGCCTGGCGACCCCTCGCCTCTGATCACACTCAGGGAGAATAAAATCGAACGCTCGTCTCTTGTCGAAGCCGTTCGGGTCACCAAAACCGTCGGCCAGGCTCTCAAAGACAAGGATTTCGCCACGGCCCTGTCAATGCGAGATGCAGAATTCAAAGCCTATCATAGAGCGTACATCAACACCGCGACCCCTCATCATCCAAAGATGCAACTTCCTGAAAACATGGTGAGTTTAGCTTCCTACCTATATACTTTACTTCTTTATAATTACTTACACCAAAACCTCCCTTTTCAGCGTATGCGAATTGCAATTATCCATGTTGGAGCACCAGCTGGTGGCATGAACCCCGCGACACGGGCAGCTGTAGCCTATTGTTTAGCCAGAGGACACACCCCAATTGCCATTTACAACGGATTCCCTGGGTTATGCCGACACCATGCAGATACACCAATAGGCTCAGTTCGGGAAGTTAAATGGCTGGAGTCCGACTCGTGGGTGAACGAAGGCGGCTCTGAAATTGGCACAAATCGCGGTCTACCATCCGCGGACATGGCCAAGACAGCTGAATGCTTTGAGTTGCATAAATTCGATGCACTCTTCGTCATTGGTGGCTTCGAGGCATTCACAGCCGTTAGCCAGCTGCGCAAGGCCCGCGAGCAGTACCCAGCTTTTAAAATCCCTCTCGTCATCCTCCCCGCCACGATCTCCAATAACGTCCCAGGCACTGAATACTCACTAGGCAGCGATACCTGTCTGAACACCCTCGTTAACTTCTGCGATGTAATCCGGCAGTCAGCCTCCTCCTCACGCCGCCGTGTCTTCGTCATAGAAACCCAGGGCGGCCGCTCCGGCTACATTGCCACCATGGCTGGATTTGCCGTGGGCGCCTACGCAGTCTACATCCCAGAGGAAGGAATCGACATTAAAATGCTAGCCCGCGATATAGAATATCTACGGCATAACTTCGCCACAGACCGCGGCGCCAGCCACGCGGGCAAGATCATCCTACGCAATGAAACTGTATCGAAAACATATACGACCCAAGTGGTGGCAGATATGATCAAGGAGGAAGCAAAGGGCCGCTTTGAATCCCGCGCCGCGGTGCCGGGCCACTTCCAGCAGGGCGGGAAGCCGTCGCCCATGGACCGGGTGCGCGCGTTGCGCATGGCGATTAAATGCGTGCAGCACATAGAGCAGTTCCAGGGCCGGAGCAAGGACGAGATTGCAGCCGATCCGATGTCCAGTGTCGTTATTGGGATCAAAGGGAGCGAGGTGGTTTTTGGGCCGATGTCGGGCGAGAGGGGATTGGAGGAGACGGATACAGATTGGGAACGCCGTCGGCCGAAGAATGACTTTTGGTTGAAGTTGAAATCATTGGTTGATACGCTTAGTGGGAGGCCTGGGGAGGATCATGATGGGGTGCTGCAGATGTCAGAGGAGGAGGGCTGGGGGGCGTATGCGCCGTTGGATGAGTGTCATTTTACGGAGTAGATGAGTACCCTGGTGCCTCCGTATCATTTGCGTATGTAATGTGGTGGTGGTGGTGGTGGTGGCGGCGGGGCGATATAACAACGACGGGAGCGGTGGTTGTTTTTGGCACATTTTTATCTTAGATGTTTGATTTAATCTACATGCTTTCTATGTGCTTCTATATAGGCGTTCCTTTTTCCAGTAAACAGACGGGACGGACGTATCCATCCATATTTTTTGCCGCTGGTCGGTTATGGGATAACAAAGAATAAGTAAGAAAAGAGATAATTAGATAGTCAACCACGGAGTAACTAGCCAGTTAGTTGAGTTAGTTAACTGACTAATTAATTACGCCGTGCTCCCAAGTCACCCCTTGACCCCCTAAATCAATTATTGCATGGGAAGAATTGTACGAGAGATATAATGATGCTGCTCCCTTCGGCCTATGCTATTTACAGGTTTCTTTGGTTCCATGGACAGGCATTTGAAGCCTGAAGTTTAGAAACATATTATCCATGCATAAACTAACTTTCTGGAAATCATCATGTACATCAGTAGAGGAGGCACAGGAGAGAAGGGAGAATTAAATCAATGTAGAATGTTCAAATTTAGATGCTTTGTAAACTAAATCAGCCTTACATAACTAACTAGTTAACTCCGTGGTGAGTTTACAATTTAGGTTATCCAGCAGCAAACTCTTCAAGAGGTCTCCGCTAACCATGGTTTCCAGGAGTCGTCGCAGTACGTACCGTTACTTCTAGCTCCCTTCCCATTCCCATTTTCTCAAACTACGGAACATTAAATAATTAACTAAGTTCAGTAACTAACTAGTTGGTTCACTTACTCCAAGGTTTCTTTTGCCTGATTACCAAACGGCTCATCCACTGAGAGACTCCATCCCATGGGCCATGGCTCCACAATTCTAAAGTGGGTTGGGGGGGGGGGGGGGGGGGGGGGGGGTTGCTGGCCAGCAAAGCCCGGCAATAAACAATGAATCAACTAGAACCGTCCCTATTTGCGCCAACGCCTTGCCGCTTCGCCGCTGCACCGCTCCAGGGGGGGCCCTCAAGCGGCTTTCGCCAACCAAACCGCCGCCCCATGCCTGCAGGAGTCCTGCATGGAACTCGTCACTCCGTACGCTCTGATACTCTCTTCACTAGTGAGGCCCCACCCCCGGTAATATTTCTAGCGGCCTGCTGAACCAAAAATCAGTGCGGGGCACGAAGTTCACATTCCGATGCTCAGAGGGCAGGGCAGGGCAGGGCAGTTAGGAATAACCTAAGAATAGCAGAAAGCGTTCTCTGCTTTAATCTTGTTCGTGTATTATTAATAATTTAGTCTTCTTCTTCGTTTTTTCTTCTTGTTTTTGTGATCGAAGTTAAACTTAATCAAAATTTCAAAAAGGCGTGCCTGATCACGTGGCTAGCTAGGCCGGGTCAGGGGCGAACCTTGGTTGCTGAGGCCCGACACACAGACCTCCCCAACCAAAACCACCAAGAGTAAGTTAATTATCCATGAAGAATGATCAATCTGATTGACCATGGACGATGAACTTAGTGTGTAGACTGCGCCCACCTCCCCCCTCCCCCCTCCCCCCTCCCCCCTCCCCATAGTTTTGATTAGGAGGCCCCGCTAAAATATCAGGTGTGGGGGAAGGGGGGGAACGTGTGAAATACCCAGGGCATAAGCTTTGCACTGCTGCAAGTGACCTGTCAAAAAACGTGTGTGGGTGGCCGATCTTCAGCGATCTTGGCTGGAGCTTGTTTTGGCCAGGAAGCCGGCCAGGAAGCATTACTACGGGGATTGAAGGCGTGTGAACTGCGGGAGCGGGGAAGAGGTTAGAGCAGATGTAGATGTAGATGCAAGAGAACTCACAAGTTTTATGCTCTGCAAGTGATCTCATCATTGGGAAGATGTTCCGAATGGGTATGCCGCTGGTTGCTCTGGTTTGATAGTTTGATACGTGTTCGAGAGAAAACTGTGTGGTCTTTTCCATGGGCTGTGCAAACTCTCGGTGCTAGAACTGGGAACCGAACTAAATGCGCTCATCTTTGTTGCAACCTCATCTCGGGCTGTTGTTCCACTTCAACTGTCTGTTCTAGATAGAGTATTCATTCATCTTTTGTTTTTAACCGTCGGATGGCTGGGATTCTGTTTTCTCGTTTTCTCTCTGCGCCAAGCTTCATAGCTATTCTATAGCGGGCTACCCTCATACTATCCGGAAATCCACTCCCTTTCGTCCGTCGACGTGTTTGGTGCGTCTCTCGACGTCTCTCTATGAGTTGAACTCCTTAAGTCCCGTTAATCCCTCCTACAGCCTTGGCCACTCCCCCTCCTCTTCCTCTTCCAACTGTCGGTCTCGTTTTTCTATAACTCCCCACGGCCTGCAGTTGCCATAGGAGGATGCAATTGCGACCCTCTACCTCCCGCTCTTCTATCACATCATGGGTGTTTACATTCTCGGCTCTCCTCCTGCTAGCAGCACTTCCCATACATGCCATTGAGTTAGATCTGGAAAGCGATGGTATATCTCCTATCTGGAAGGCCCCAAATATCCTCCTAGACCCCTCTCTAATTCGAAAAAAAAAAATAATAATTAATAATAATAATAATAATAATAAAAATAAAAAAAAAATGAAAATAAATGAAAATAAGAAGAAGAAGAAGAGAAAAAATGTCTAACCCATGATCATCGTCATCCAAAATAGAGTCAATAAAATCTGCTGCCAAAACCCTCGCAAGAGGGTGTAAAAGCTACTACACTGGCGACAACCCAGGCGATGTCCCGGGTAACTTGCCCTCTCCTTACTACTGGTGGGAAGCAGGCGCCCTCTTCGGCGCATTCATTGACTACTGGTTCTACACTGGTGATGACACCTACAACGACATAACCATGCAGGCGATGATCCATCAAGCGAGCGAGGACCGTGACTTCATGCCCACCAACCAAACAAAAACGGAGGGGAACGATGACCAGGCCTTCTGGGCTATGTCCGCCATGTCTGCGGCGGAGCGCAACTTCCCCAATCCCTCGTCCGACCAACCGCAGTGGTTAGCACTGGTGCAGGCTGTGTTCAACTTGCAAGTCGCGCGCTGGGACAAGGGGACCTGTGGAGGTGGGTTGAAATGGCAGATCTTCCGGTTTAATAACGGGTTTAACTACAAGAATACGATATCTAATGGATGCTTCTTCAATATGGCGGCGCGGCTGGCGACCTATACGGGCAATGCGACGTACGCAGAGTGGGCGGAAATAGCATGGGACTGGATGGAGAGCGTGGGCTTTGTGACGGAAAATTTTCATTTCTTGGATGGTGCGGATGATACGAAGAATTGCACCCAAATCAATCGCATTCAGTGGACGTACAATGCCGGCGTATGCTTGCTGGGGGCCGCTCATATGTTTCAGTTCGTAAGTTTCTGTTCCCCCTTTCAGCAGAAACCCCCCCCCCCCCCCCCCCCCCTGGGGTGGGATCGTGTCCGGTAAATATCACTGACGGAAAAGACAAGACCAACAACAGCGACAAGTGGAAAAAGCGCGTTCAGGGCATAAAAAACGGGTTGGATGTCTTCTTCTTCAAAGAAACAAACATCATGTTCGAAGTCCCCTGGGAACCGAACGGCAAATGGGAAAAAGACCAACGCTCCTTCAAAGCCTACTTAGCACGGTGGATGGCCGCAACAACACAGGTAGCCCCCTTCACAGCGGAGCAGTTGATGCCAAAGTTGCAAGCATCCGCCCTGGCAGCTGCAAAAGTCTGCACAGGGAGCACGGTGGGGCAACAGTGCCCGCTCAAATGGACCACGGAAACATTCGAAGGCGAAACGGGCCTGGGAGAGCAGATGGCTGCGCTGGAGGTTATACAATCGAACTTAATATCGAAGACCCCGCCACCGCTGACCAATCTGACGGGCGGAACAAGCCCAGGGGATCCCAATGCTGGCTTGCAGAGGGGCCATCAGACTCCGGATATCGCGACAAGGAAGATTACGGCGGGGGATCGCGCTGGTGCGGTGATTCTGACGGTGCTTCTCATTCTCGTTTTGTTGGTGTCCCCCTATTGGCTGCTTTGCGTGTAGCTACGTGCGGGATACAAAAGTCAAGGACGATATTTTGCGGAGTCTGACAAACCTCTATATGTGTAATGGCAAATTCAAACACGACGAAGAAAACCTGAAAAATGGGTGGGTGAATTGGGCATAAGAGATTATGATTTGTAGATATTAAAAAAAAAAAAAAAAAAGAAAAAAAATGTACATTCTGGCCACTGCGGAGGTTTAGAGGAGGATTTCATATGCATGGAGTATCTTTAAAAAAAAAAATGAGGGCATTGGGCATGGCGTTTGCGGGAGGAGGTGGATGCATATTTTTGCATATATATATATATATATATATATATATACATCACGTTAATATTTCATCCACTCTTTATATCCAAATGCATGCATGAATCACTTTTAGCTGATGCCTTTCCATCTAGTACATTACCTTGCTTTTCCCGGATTCGCAACGTCCATGTGCTTTTGAGGTTCTGTAAGTTTAAGGTATGATGCAACAGTTCTCTGGGCTATTTTGCTTAGTGAGCAGCTTACGCGATCAGGAGAATCGACTGGTTTAACTTCGATATTTACATTTCGAATAGGGGTAAAGGGAGAACATGATTTTCAATACAAGAGAAGAGGGGCTGCAGGGCGATGTGGGGGGCCTGGTTAAGATATCTGACATAGCTAACCGTTATGTTGAATAGAAGAGGAATCTAGAAATAGCCCTCCAAGGGAAATTAAATGTATTGACCTCATGCGGAAGTTCGTGTGACTTGGGAAAGGGAGTCAGGGGTAAAGGGTGATTGAAGGGAATGGGTAAAGAGTAGACCCTAGGATAACAATAGATAAAAAAGAATGCAGGCTGCCAATTCTATGTTGTATTCTTTTCAATGTGTCTCTGATATAAGGAAAAGGAGGGGCGAGCATCCTCATTCGGAGTGAGAATTGTGGATCGTAGGCGTGGACTCTTAGGATAGAACTATCAGAAGGTGCATTGCATGAATTTCGGAGGATATTGGTACAGCTAACAAGTGTGAGCTACGAAGGGATTTCGAAAAAACTCTGAAATGGCAAATTGAGATACCACAAATTATCCGGGACTAAGATACGCAACATACATATATATTACATAGGGAATCGAAATGAAAATGTGCTGGTAGCGTGCAGGGGGAGTGTCATGGGGCATTGGGGTGGTAAAGAATTCATTAATTATCATGCCAGATGCGATGGCAAGGAAAGGCGGGCTGAGAGCAACAGGGCGGGTAACTAATGAATAAGGGGAGATAATGCAGAGATACATATATAACAACGGACCACTTCCCGCAGAGTTGGGAAGCACAGGAGACAACAAACCCAACGGTCAACGCTCTTTTCTCGATATTTTCACTCCTTATTTCGTTTTCAATATTTGTCCATCATCTTCTGCTATTATACATATATAATTTTCTTATTGCTTGTTTTCTTCTTCTTGCCATTCACCGCAGATGTGTATGTGACTGGCCAATTGGTCATTGATTCGGGATGTTTTAAAACCCAATTTGGTCTCATAATCAGGTATTAGTTTATTCCTCTCCCTCACATCCCCCACATAACGCTGTTCTCATCCTTTCTCAGCAACGACAGTGAGCACATAGAGTATAGCCTGTTCAGAACGAATGTCAAATATTTTCTCCGGTACCGACACCAAAATTACACAGTCGCTTCTCCTTCCGCAGACTGACTCGGGACCTCTCTCTTTTCATTGTGGACCGCGGGGCGGTTACGGCCCTGATGATACGACCAGAGATTATAAATTTCCAGCATGGCCGCGGATAGGCAAGCGAAGCTACATTTGGTCAAGTTAGTATCTGAATTTTATTATTTTGTTTTACACCAGCATGCTTTTAAATAGGCAAATCCCGCTTGGATAATGAACCTCTGGGACTGGGGTAACAAGGTAACCAGAAATATAACGCATTTCATTGCAACGATGGATGGAGTGGTATCTTACAAAGCAAGGAACGTAAATGCCTCGTTGGCGTGTTTGGTTGAGCAACGTGCTCCTGGAGGGCCGAATAAGAGGCATGGATTTTCGTTGTAGTCTTGAGCCGTGAAGATGAAGGAGGTTAACCATCTATACATTTATTATTTAGCATATGCCTTTTGAATACATGTTTCGTTGGGATTGTCAATGCGATTGTCAGACGTTAAAGGGAGGGTTTAGCTCCCACGTGACGCGAGAGATGCGAAACGAAATGGCATCTACGTACAGATAGGAGAATATAATGTCGACGGGAAAGGCGACTCCTCCGACTTGAGGGAAGAACGGTGACACCAATCCCGGGATGAAGAAGACAACGGATAATACAGCCTGCTTTAGTGTCAGTGTGAATTTGAACTCGTGTTGGGATTTTGAATGGAGCTTCCGAGAATGCAAGTAAAGAATGGAAGCAATAAAAAGTAGCAACCGTACAATAACTTCCTCATACTTCGTATGCAGGCCTCTAGGAAACCTACGAAGGAAATATGATACAATGCCCATGACAATAACAGCGCTGGTCCATTGTATGACGCGGATAAAGAACAGAAGGCCCCGCAAGACAGTGTTAACCTTGTCCATGGCAGCTCAGCTTGGCGCAGCGTCTCGTATCTGAACGACAAGAAATGAAAATGTAAATGAAAAGAAGCCCTCTTATCCTGATAAAAGAATATAAATATATGCTGAAAGGGGTATCTCTGAGTAGATAAAATGGAAGAGAAGAAGGGATCAACTATAGCTGACATTTGGTTTTGGGAGGCGACATGCCTTTTATAACTACGAAAGCTCTCCAGCATTGCAGAAATATATGCCTGCTTGCCTCCTTACGCCATCCAAAGCATCTTCAAGGTAGTTAGGGAGGTGTCAGAGCACATGATCGATAACAGCATTGTCCTGCAATCACGCCGCCCATAACGTCATAAGAGCCCACGTTCGTTGGAAGTATGAGAGGAGGATTCCCATTGGCCGGGATAGGGTGTGGTGGTGTTGAACACAAGCTCGATGAAGTACCCGGTTATGATGGAGAGTCTAAATACTTGAATTGAGGGGTAAGGCTGCGAAGGTAAAAACGGGGTGTATAAAGGCGTTGTCATTCGATAAAATTGGCGAAAGTTTGACGATTTTGAATAACTTTAGATGCCCAGATCGTATCCACAACTTCCTAAGGGTAAACCCAATGAAGGAAATAGAAGGTCCACTATCAGTTATCATCTGACTCCCTGGCACTTTGCAGAGAGACTTATTCAAAAACAATTCCGTGGACCTGAATGAATATCTGGCATCCTAGTCTTCCTGAGGATTGTCACGGTGTTTAATCCGAGGAATTATCGTCATCGTTGGGACGGGCCGTCAAGCAACGTAGAGATCGCAGGTTGCCTCCGCTGGCGGATATTCTATCTGAGGAGTTCTTAGAGCAAACCTGCCATTGGGGCGATTCGAAACTAATTTCCCGAACAGCATTGATATTTGTCATGCTATGAACAGGGGTTTGCAGAAATCCGCAGAGAGCGCCAACTTAGGTATCTTCCTCGAGCATGGCAACCCGGCTAGGTAATTGCTTGTTGTCGGCATTTGGAATGATGTAATGCTTGTTGTTGGTTAGGTGGTGGTTACGTTGTTTGGGGGAGGATTTTTGCCCCAGGAAAGACTTCGCAAATAGCTGGGCGATTAGTCAGAACCTTGAATCAACACGAATTATTCCTGCCCACGCTGAAGCTATATGCGTACCTACTATTAGGTAGTTATGCTGTATCATGGGGAGTTTGTTTAACAACTCTGCTTTTGCAGCTATTTATCTTCATTCTGCCACCTCATCGTTCTGGGTTCATCATCCATGGTTTCTCTCACACCCCGTGTCTTCTCGCTCTCTTCTATTTTGACTCTCGCTCTCCGTTTCACATTGGACAGTGGGGCTGCAGCTAACCGGTTGAAATCTATATCATTGTTCCACTTTTCCTCTTCCCGACGTAATTCCACGAATCCCGACAGCACATTGATTGAATTGGGATACCCCTTCATGCTTGTCTGAACCGTGATTTTTGGGATCTTGATTAATATTTACCCCCAAATATTAATCAAGGCCCCTACGCCATCGACAAGCTCTGAAAGTGGATTTGCCGCCCAGGATTGTGGTAGCAGTTAAGTAGCACCCATTGCCCGCGCACTACAACACCTTTAACCCATGGACCCTTCCGCTCCTCTCTTCGATGGAAGAGAACTCGGGGCTAAGGCACGTAATCCACCACCTCCCGGTCCGCTTCTTCGCCACGCGACGCGTTCATTAACCTCTTTTGTCAACATGTCAACAGCAATAGGCAATCAAGCCTCTTATAAGGAAGGTAGAATTCCATTAACTAGCTATTAGAGCTTTAGAAAAAGTTCAAATTTCAAGTATTCAAGCTGTTGCATATACATATGACAACTACCTCTTACTCAAGCTAAGTTAATTGACTGTATGATTGTGCAATATAAAGAGATTCTTGGTCAAGAAATTAAAAATCAATTTTCACTAAAAAATCAATTCTTGCTCAGTGAATATTATCTATAAATAAATATGATATAAAAAATTATTGATTTTTATTTTATCATTTTTAGATAAATGTATTATTCTATTCACTATTGATATAATTAATATAATTTTTTATAAAATTATTCTATTAAATTATTGAAATATAATATGTTATATGAATTATAATTTGAAATAAATGTTATTTAAATAATTTTTAATAAATTAGATTAAAAATTATTAAAATATAATATTTTATTTTCATATATTTAAAATGTATTATATTTACTATATTTTTACAATACTTATAACTATATATATTTAATGATTACTGATGGATATATTAAATAATAAACTATTTATTAAACTTAGAATAAAAATTAAAATTTAAAATATGTCTTTAAATTAAAATTTCTTTATATTAAATATATAATTAAATTTTTTATATTTTTACTTCTTTTATTTATTTATAATAAATATATTTCAGTATTATTTTGCACAATAATAATAATAATAATATATCTATAAATTTTAGTAATTTTTGTTGGCTATTAATTTTAATTCACACTAGTAGTTAAAACTTTACAAGTTAAAACTGAAACCTTGACTCCAGGAAACCCTTGGATATGAGCATACTTGAACTTTAGATGGAAATATCCTAGCCTTAACCCAAAGTTTTTTTCAACAAACGTGGCCTGAAGCCTCAGATCTAGTTCCGTTAACGACGTGGCTTTTGCTCTAACTTTGTGTCATTGATAAGCTACCATCTAAGAAGTGATGTACCACTAGTTATATACTAATGCTTTTCTCAACATGATGACGCTAAACATGTGCTGCTTTTGTGAGACTACTGGCAAAAAGATCTGATTGTCAGTAGTCAATACTGGACAATGAATGAGTAACAGCTTTTATCCCCTCTGCATTATTATTAGATACTTTTTCTTTCTCATACATTTTATCACTGACTCTGAATAATAACTTTTTTTATGAACTTGATTTTGAAAGTTTTTTTAAACATATTAAAAATGTTCAAAAAAAATAGATAAAAAGCTTATTCTGAATAAATACTACATAAAAATACTGTGAAATTAATTTAATTAAATTATAGTTAAATAAAAAATACAAAATGTTATAACTATTGTTAATCATATTTAATATTTTTAGAATTGGTAAATCTTATATATATTATATTTAAAAAGAAATTTCCTGATATATTCTATAAAAACATTTTATATTTAAAATTATTGATACTTATTTCTCTTTTTACATGTTTAAAATAAAAACTTTTAAGTTTATGCAAATTGAAAAAACTGAAATTCAATATTATTAAATAAAGTATAATATAAATTAAATGAAAATTTCTTCCATACTTTTAAAGAAAAATGGATCAAAAGATAAATAAGTTTTATAATATTAGTTTTTCTTTATTTTTTACTTTGGTTTATTTTGAGTTATCTAAATGATAAGTTTAATTTTATTTTATTAATTGATTATAAATTAGTAAATTTTAAAGATCTTTTATTTTTCACTATTATTCATATTCAAATACTTTATTCATATTATTAATACTTATGCTACTTATTTACATTTCACATATCGGCGCTCACAAGTCGAAGCTAACGCCTTGCGTGGCAGATATCCAGATGGAGGTCAACTCTCCTTCCTCCAGAGCTCCCAACGCCTCTCGCAGATTTGCGGAAAAAAGTCATATTATCCAGCAGGCAACAGAGTGTACTTCTGTCGCAGAGGCGGTATGTTAGAGTATTCCATTTTAAAACACCTGAAACTGAGCTAGCAAAATGCCCAGTCAATGATGGCAGTAATGTTGCAATCGTCATCGATAAAAAAGTTATTGTTCACGTTTAGGTCAGGGTGGTGTAATGGAAATCTCTTTGCATGGATTTGCACATTGTCTTGTCTGCCCAGACAGCACCGTCACGTTGTGGAGATCGAAAACACCCATTCCACTGCGTATCGAACATCACAAAAAACCACCCAGTACGTACAAGCTGCCTTACGCTGGTGCTTGAGCAGGATCACAAGAGCAGTGTCTTCCCTGGAGCAATGAGCTTGCTAGTTAGCAGAGGGCATCAACTCCATATTTTCGCAACATGGTGTTTTTATTCAGTCCTGACGAAATGTCTGGCGCGAACAGGCGGTCTGCAAAAGGCGCATTCTGATTGTCTGAACACAGTATTTCGGCATTCTGTTGTAATTGCCATGTACAAAGCTGCTGCTCCTGATGATGGAAATCGCGTTCAAACGTTCGTTCGGTGATCCTGCCATCCGGGAGCGGTGGCTAGCTATGCTTCTATACAAGCTATCTAGATCACGTGCAGGTACAGCAGCGGAACAGTTTATATAACTACACCAGAAAAACGGGCGATATCATGTCAATTTCGATTAGGATGGAGCTAAACTCCATGAGGCAATGGGTATAACTATGAGGGAGTTATTTGGAAGCCTCATTGTCCGGAGCCCCTCGCTCAATCCTTCGATTGGCCGGTCAGCGTCCAATCCGCATTTCCATCCAGGCGCCCTCGCATAGGGACATCCACCTCCTATCAATATCCGCCATCAATTTGTTCACTTCAGAATGGGGCTTGGGCGAACTATGCAACCTTGGGATTGTAGATAGTTACTGTCACGTGTTATTGCCCCTGTATGCCAGCGAAGCAAAACATGACAACGACAACCCCGAACAACAGATGAAAATGCCACTTTTGGTTCCCATGGGTATAATCTTCATCTTATTTTAGATCTTCTCTTCCGACTTCAAACGGTTCAGACAATGTCTCTATATGCGTGCGTTCTGTGCGGGGGTCCTTTGGACATTTCACAAACTGAAAACTGGCTTAACGAGTTTCGCAGTATCTATACCAATGGCCATGACTGGTCTAATCCCAATTTATCGGGTGTAGGCTATGTTCAGGAAAATGAGGATAGTGCTCAATTCACTGCACCTCCCGATCAAGAAGACAGATATGACGGCCCTGGCTTCGAAGAAACTAAGATCACCATACTTCCCTCACCCCTCTCTGAAGTAACTCAGGGGTTTCTTCCACCTGATTTTCAGCCTTGGGGGTTTTTCTTTCACCCACCTTGTTGGGAACTTCTATGCGCAGCTGCTTATCCAAACATGGTCGACATCCAGCTGCTCAACGATATGCTGAGATCTTGTCCACAGACCGTGGCAACTTTGAACTGGGGCCATAATTATGGGGGCATTTATGAAACAGAACCTAGCAACTGGATAAACGGTAATGACATTCTCCTGCGTAGGGTTCTTGGATATTATGGATCATCGGACAACCCTAATCCGCGGATTGTTCTGCATCGCCAAAACCCACTTGAAATTCCACAAATCGGTGAGATTATTGAAAAAGGAAGGGTGCAACAATCCTCCAAGTCTCTTGTCAGTTATATAAATGGACTTTCTTCTACCGATGGCCATATTTTTGCCAGACTTCCATATGAACTTCGTGAACTACTGTTGTGTTTACTCCCTTCCCGCGATGTCAGGAATCTTATGCTTGCATCCAGAGCATTTGCTTCAGTTGAGCTCTCTCAAAGCTTTTGGCTATCTCGTTTCCAGGTTGAATATAGCTTTATTTTCGAAGTTAGAAAGGACCTGCTGCCTAGTCCCGGGATTTACCACTGGAAGTTCATCTTTGACAGTATCAAGGCTGCGTCATTCGAAGTACCAGGAATCCAAAATAGACGGAGAATATGGAACTTGCTCTGCCCCCTTGCTGATGCTGTGGTAGCATTGTCCAAGTCTCCCCTCAAAGGGCTTCCAGCTCATACATTCTACAACTCAGATATTCCAGACGACCTTGGTGATTGGAGAAGAGCAGGGGTCGCTGAGTATACCGGTACTAATAACCTGATGTATGGCTGCAGGAAGCTGTATTCTCGCATTGTTTCTGTAAGCGGCAAAATTGTGGGGGCATACGTTTCTTTTATTACAATGACTGGCGCACCCTTTGTCTGCGGGTTTAGGCTCATGCGGTCAGATGGAGAAAGCATTGAACTTGGGCGTATCGTTGGGCAAACTGAAGTCTATCTGAGTGTGAACAGGAGTTTGAGTGATTATGATACGTCGACTTTTTGTGGATTCCATCTGGCCATTGGCGAAAGGGGTGTGCAAGGGTTTGCACTTGCTTCCCCTTCGGGACGTCTTACACCTTGGGCAGGCTCTCATAAAAGATTGCCAAAAAGAATGCTTGTCTCCCATACCCAGGAAATTCGGGCGCTGCGAGGAGGATTTGATGTATGACCTGACTTGTTTCAAAACTATTCTGCATTTACTGACGTCTCCAAGGGTTTCAAACTAATATCACTCGAAATCCCAAGTGGTCCCGAACCACGTGCTGCACTTCGAGATGTATTCCCCTGGCTTCCAGATATACCCCAGAGCAATCTGAATTTACATGAAAATTCATTTCCTGGCCAAACCGCTAAAAAATTGCATACAGAAAGGCCTATTACATTGTTGCACTTTGGAGGTTCAGGGGGTGTTAACCTTGACAAGATCACGTCTCTATCTGTCTGGGATATCCACGCCGCACTGACGGGGATTGAGATACAGTATGACGGCCCGGTGGATGGAGCCACCACTCATTGTATGGGGCATTGTGGCACCTACAATGCCACAATAAGTCCATTGATATCCCCAGAGACTAAGGTCACAGAAAAGAAGACAATTTTCATGATCGACAGCGCAGGCGGCGAGCGGATTGTCAGAGTTGAGTTTGGCGATATTAAGGGGAGGGCCAATGGAACAGAGCTTTGGTTTCTTGTACGTAATTTGCGTCATTTGAATAGTTGGTCCCCATATGCTCACTTGTCACAATCAATCCAGGTTCAAACGAATCGCGGCAGGTCAATGTCCTTTCCGAGAGATAAGCCTGTCCCTGACAACCGGGCAATGATTTCTGGGGATGATTCGAGGACTATTACTGGCTTTTATTCAGTTGAGTTTGACCTTTCTGTTACCTACCACCCGTTCCCTTTCATCATCCCACTTTCCATTTGACATTTCATGCGAATGAAAGGCAAATTTGTTCGCAAGCTGATTACATTCTCTTTCGTTATCCATGTTAGATGATTTGCCAAAGAATGTTCGGCCTGGGTGTTGTTACTGAAGTCTGCTCACAAGCTGGACCCAAAAGATAGCCTTTCGTTTGTTTGATTTCTAGATAGGATCCATTGTACTGGATGACCCTCACTGGCTACCGTAACATGCGAAACTCGCGTAAACTCGGGGCTGAGCCGTGAACAAATGGGGAGTTTTTGCTCACTTGGACGCTCCCGGAAGGGTTGCTTGCATGCCTTGTCTTTTCATCGTACAGTACTCCTCAACATGTTTAGGTTTTGGCTACATATCATGACTACGTCCTGAAAAATTTATTATTCAGAAGACGAACATGAAATGACAGCGGGAAGGGATAATTTCTTTACTTTCCATTTCGCTTGTCTTGATATGATTAAGCTCAAGCTCTCCCGGTTATTTTCGTATTTGCAAGACCTCTTTCAATTTTAAAGATCCAAAAGCCCAAAAGACAAAGAAAAAGCAAAAAAGGAAAATCATTTCGATTGAAAATTTAGATTAAGAATTAACTGTGCCACGCGCACTCTCCATTAGTGAGTGCGCCCCATCGTAAAGAAAATATCACCGTAATGAAAATCTCTTTCTTGTATATTCATCACCAATCTTCAAAAATCAATAACCACCACCACCATGCCTAATAATATTAAATATTCGGAAGATCAGATTTAGATGGCATTAGACACCATAAAATCAAATCCAAATTTAAAAATTATAGATGTGGTGTGAGAATTCTAAATTCCATATGGAACTTTATATTGACACATTAAGAGAAAGAGATCAAGGAATATGAAAGCTCTGATCAATCAAATGTTGAGTGACAGTCAGAAGAAAGTGATCAAGAAGTGAATTCATCAATTGAATAAAAACTTTTGCCCTCCTATAGTTGAACATATTGAAGCTGCTGTGAATTGAATACTGAGTTGTTATTATCTTAATTCTGACATCCCTCCTCCTACCATTGACAAGATATGAGCGTATCAATTCATCAAATGTCTGCCAGATTATAAGAGGATTAAACAGAAACCTATGAATTCAAAATGAGTGTCAAATGAGAATATAAGCTTTGTTATCAAATGGTTCAACTGCTATGAATCTGTCTTCAATTAGTATAAGTTTCACATCAGTGATATTGTATTTGAATTCTCATCTCATACAAGTCATCTACTGCAATCTCTTGATGGTGTACCTTTTCAGCAATATAATCATTATCATACAAAAGTAGTTAACAAGGCTTCTTAATACAGATATGAGCAATATAATGAGAGGTTGTTCCTTGCTAATCTAGAGAGTGTCTGTTATCATATCTTCAAACCTGCTATCATTAGAGCTGGATTCATTGAGATTCACTGATTGTGGAATCTATTCAATCAAATGAGAAGTAATCCTTCAATGTCTGAGACAATATAAAATAGATGGCGGCCTAGAGCTGCTTGTTTATGATGATGATGAAGAATGCTTCAGTTTTACTCCATTTATGAGATTTGATTCTTCACCACATCTTCTCAGTTGACATTTCCAGATATAGTCATAAAACTATATCAGCAAATCAAGGCAGTAGATAATGTCATACAAGAGATGGAAAACACTCTGACATTTGATCTGACTCAGTGATTGGATAAGATCTTCAAGAAGAGTCTGATACAGGCAGAATTGAATATGCATTAAAAGAATGAGTTATCTGATCATTATTTGATGAATTGATGCTGAATTGTCAAAAACAGCCACAGACAGGTGCAGATAGGGAGGATCCTCACTATCAAGGATGCCAATCACAAGATCAAGTATTGTAAGGAAGAGGAATCAATAAAAGAGAGAAATAGAACTCCATAGTCAGTTAAGATTAAAGTCTTCAAATCTAATGCCAATCAACCACAACGTGATGTTATTAATGAATCTCAATCTATCAGAGATTCTACACTCTCTAATGAGTATATAGATAATCTTTATATTATAGATAGGCATGGTGTTGACCATTAATTAATTTTTGAAGATTGGTGATCCTAGAAGATTTTCATTACAGTGATATTTTCTTTACGGTGGGGCGCACTCACTAATGGTGAGTGCGCGTGGCACAGTTAGTACAAGGGCTTCTTCTGTTTCCTCATTTGATTCTGAGAGTTAAATTACTTACTAACCATCAGCGATAACTAGTTAAGTAACGTAGTGCCTCTTTATTTTATGAGGCTTGGCAATAATCTGTCCTGCCACCCCACTCACTCCTCACATCGCACAACGCTGGATACCCGGACGGCCCAAGACGCAGTCAAGTCGGGTATTTAGCTCAGCCGAAGTATGGGTTACTATGCTATAAGTGCAATAGCTAATTGACTGGAGGTCTTTCTTCTCCACATCCAGCCACAAACACTCCGAATTCAAATTGACTCACGGAGCTCACTGGAAACGGCTTTATAACTACCATCAGCTTTGGGATTTGATAAAACTTGCAACCGCTGCAGTTGCTGGATTCTTTTACATCCTCCTTGAACTTGATGTTGTCCTTGGAGCGTATCATGCCTCACTTTCAGATAGGATTATTATAGCCATCGCTAGGGCTGATAGCGGTAGAAGCATTGAGCATTTGACGTCCCTAATTGCCTATCACTGGGGACAAGAGGTCCTCGTACATTCCCTCAAATAACTATGTCACCCACTTATGCATTTTCCGAAATTCCAACCATTGACCTGTCTCTAGCGGAGTCTCCTGCTACAAAACCAGAACTTCTCGAGCAGCTACACCATGCGCTTGTTTCTGTTGGGTTTCTATACGTGTCCAACCATGGTGTTCCAAATGAGACCATTGCCAATCTTGTTGATGTGCTGCCACACTTTTTCAGCTTACCTGACTGGGCAAAGGAGGAAATCGCCCTGTATAATTCTCCCCATTTTCTAGGATATAGCAGCGTTGGCGCAGAGACAACTGGGGGGAAAGCAGATAGAAGGGAGCAGGTTGAGTTTGCGACTGAGTTGAATACAATATATGCACCTGGAAGACCCCTATACGAAAAATTGAGGGCCCAAACCAGGTAAACTTTTACTCACATATTAATTTCCTTTCACGTTGCCTATCTCATTGCATATACTTCTGAGAAGGCTCGCATGGAATTGTATTAAAATGTTATCTATCACTCTATGTAGTGGCCGTCCCAACTCCCGGACCTCAAACCAATTGTTCAATCCTACATCACGGAACTCACGTCGCTTGGCGAGCGCTTTCTCCGCCTTGTAGCGGAAGCCCTTTCCCTCCCTCCATCAACATTTATCCCTTTCCTATCTGACCAACACCGCCTGAAGCTCGTTCATTACCCCGGCACCACTTCCTCCAACCCAGCCGATAACCTCGAAGGAACCCAAGGTGTTGGCCCCCACAAAGACTCCTCGGGTTGGTGGACGTTTCTCCTTCAAGCTTCTCCACCCTCCGTAAAAGGTTTACAGGTGCTCAACAAAGCCGGAAACTGGATTGACGTTCCTTGTGTTCCCGGCACATTTGTGGTTAATATCGGCCAGGCATTCGAGGTCGTGACTAATGGCGTCTGCAAAGCCACCACGCATCGTATGCTCATGGAGCCTGGGTCTGGTGAACGATTCAGTGTACCATTTTTCCAGGGGGTCAGGCGCTGTTTAACTAAAGAGGAGGCCGTAGGGATGTTGAGGGATGAATTTCAGAGGACTGTGGCGATTGGTGACGAGTCTGAAGAAGGAATGAGGATTGATTCGCCGTTTTTGAGAGGGAAGTATGATACGTGGGGTGAATCGCAGTTGAGAACAAAGGTGGGGAGCCACAGGGACGTGGGCAAGAAGTTTTACGCCAAGGTTTATGAAACGTATGTGAATGATGATTGAGAGATATGTTGCATATACACTGCAATCGGTCTCACATTTTCGAGAGACACCCCGATTTCGTGTTTTACTGCTCAGTATATCATACCATATATGATCACTCCTTGGACAAACTCCGATATATCGGGCCTCTCTTCAAAGGAAGGTCGTCAATATGCTACCCGAATGCCATGAGTTGATAATATTTGGTTAACAAGAGTCCAAGGTGTACGTATACAGAAAGCATCCATATCTCGCCTATCTTTTTCCTTATTGGTTTTGCCACTAACTAGCCTTAGGGTTTGTAAGTAATACTTGGACGCCAAGCAATTTAAGGAGCCGAAGATCCAGGACTGGGCCGTATCTGGGATGAAGATCTTAGCTCTTTGCCCGTTAAATTAAATTATAGAAATCTACGACGCCCAATATTATGTTGGATCAACTGCCCCTTCCTTGCCATCCCACCTGCGGGGGCCTTGCAAAATAATGGATTGGTGCTTGAGATCTCGGGTCTGAGGTGGGCGATGCACGGTCTTTCAAAACATGATGTACTGTATATTACATCGGAGTTGACAGGGGGATTAGGGCAGCACAGGAAGGGCAATATTCAAGTCGCGATTGGCGAACGTGCCCGGCATCGACGCATCTGCGCTTGTGGGTGCTGAAGCCACAACACTTCGGGATATCATACAAGTGCCGAAGATGCTTGATCGTGTCCTTGATGAATATAGCAATGCCCTTATAGATGCGCATCATATGGAGTTGATACTGTCATGCTTGAGCATCCTTGGGGCACTTGCCATGGAGTGGAGAAGTGAAAGGGCAGGGAAAAGCATTGAGGGGGGAGGGATGTGGTTAAGAATTGTAGAACAGTGAGTACGCGATAGTTATATTGATGAAAGTTAGTATCAAGAGAAGTGATTGTTAACACCGTGATTAGCATTGTTTCAGAGGGTCTCTTTTAATATCTTTTTTCTCAAAGATAGATCTCTTTTTCTTTCCATATATCCTCTATGCTATTCATTCAACAATATACTTCCTTGAAGCTAGAGTCAGATTTGATCCTTCTTATAAGGTCAAATCAGTAGTACTACTAACCTATCCGAATTGGGGAAAATTTTATCGTATAAACGAATTAAAAAGCCTCTCATCCTAGTAAGTAGAAAATTGCTCAATCGTTCAAAAACCCTGCACGGTAAGCCCGTTGAGACCGACCTAATTTGATAATATATATGAGTGTGTACATGTTTTGCTATCATAAATAGTGGTTCCCTGTCGCAGACCATCTGAATGAAGCAGTTCGAGGCAACGCCTGCTTAACGTAAGAGGGGTATTCATACAACACCAACGGGCGGATCCACCTGATAAACACGTTTTAGCTATTTCTGCACTCTCTTCCCATTTTCACGCGGAAACCCACTTTCTCTGGCTCTTTTCTTTTGGTCATTAACTGTTTTCGTGTGTAATCAACTCTCAATATTCCCCGACACGTCGATATTCACGTATTGCAAACACGGAATTTTGGTCCACATGTACGATTCTTTTCCTTTCGAGCGCGTTCTTTCTGTGCCTGGCGGCATTGCCACTTATGCTTGGGCCAGTCAAAGGACTGGCATATGGTGGAGCAATACCTTGATTGTGGAACATACCACACCGATTAACGTTGTGGAAG
Organism: Paracoccidioides lutzii; assembly: GCF_000150705.2. Lineage (NCBI taxonomy): Eukaryota > Fungi > Ascomycota > Eurotiomycetes > Onygenales > Ajellomycetaceae > Paracoccidioides > Paracoccidioides lutzii. The sequence goes on along the minus strand of NW_015440949.1, from coordinate 836,761 downwards.
GGTCCTTCTACCACAGGAATATTCTGGGATTGACAAGAGATGAGAACATAGAGAACCACAGCTTTAAACCTACCAAATTCTCCTACACCCGCTGCACCGCGCTGTATTGCTTACACGCCCGCAGCACTCGCAGCTCGTTGCAGAAGGGATTGGAAATTCGGGACGCAGTATGTTATTAACATAATCTTTGGCAGCCTGCTCCGCTCGCCGATCGCACTCCCCTGCAGATCGACAAATTGGCACGACTGAATCCCAAAATAACGGACGAGAGGCAGGAGATGTTCCTACCCGGGGACTCAGAAAGGGAAGGCCGGAATGGTATAATTCCTTTGCAGGCTCTCCACATATTTGGCAGACCCATGAACGTGCGGCAAAAATCTCCTTGTTGTGACGGATGACTATGGATTGAAACAATTGACCTTCTGCATCGTGGTCAATGGGCGTTTCCAGTGTACGGTTGCATATGGAACTGGGGCTCTCTTCCTGGAATCTAAAATTGTAATCATATCCCCCATAGAGGTCTGGAATTGGGATTCCGCATATCCCCTGATATGTGATTTTAGTTGTCTGCAGTCGAGATACCTGAAAGCGACCTGACATTGTTGGTTGCTTGGGGGAGGGGCTGGTATTTTGCCGCTCAGTGTGCAGATATCGGGAGAAACGATAAAAAGCGATATAACTACCCTGGAAGTGACGTGCAAAGGAGCTGCAACGATGAGATGCAATATCCATCATTTGGAGCGTCATCAGCATTTCTTCGTAGGAATCCCGAGGTCTCTAGAGGTGATGCCCATTTTGGGTAGTTTTGACTTCACTCCTTTGAGCCTCGCCGTCACCCATCGTCAGAAAAGTTGACATATTCTCTTTCGCCATATGAGCCACCATATGTTTGTCATATAATTATCTAGTCCTAGGCTACAGGACGAATCAACGTCGCTAAACATTCGACATCCCCCCTATGCGTGCAAGACGGCACGCTCTGGTTGAGAGGCGCTTATTCAACGCCGGCTTGCTAAAATATCACCAAGTTCCCCCCGCTAACCACTATTTTCGGGCAAATTACAGCAACTGCGTGGTTACGAGGATATCATCAAGACACAGGCGTGGGGTGGGCATGTACCCGCTTGTTACAGAGTGATTTCGGCTCCATAACTATTAGACACTTCAAACATATTTACATACTTGCTTTCTTCAGGTTTCTAAATTGTTCTCGCTTCTATTTTGAACTGATTTAGTTCCAGTTGTCTCTGGTTTTTGTCTAATGCTTCCCATACTTACCCGCCACACCTATATATCTGTCATGTTATACGACAGCATGTGAACCGATACCTATATCGGCTTCACTATTTATATAGATAGTTATTCCCACATGGAGCCTTTTTCTTTCTTCTTTCTTCTCTTTTCTATAATTTCCCCTCTCTAATGTAACTTATGGATAAATCCAACGCTCGAGGTAAGAGGATTCGATTGGCACTTCCAAGCTCCCAGTTAGTGATATTGAATGGGTTCGACGTCTGTGTCGATATAGACCAGATTTTTCAGATAGAAATAGTCAGATGCAGAGCTTTAATTTATAAATCAATATGATTTTGCAGCAATGGCAGCCCAAAATATTCCGAGTGTCTCTCACTTTGTAGACAATCAGCAGAATTTCCAACAATTGGGTGTAAAATGGTGTACATAAATAGCTAGGTACGTCCAACGATTCGTTCACAGAGGAATGGCTGCTCAAACAGCAGGAATGAATTTTGGCGCCATGAAACCTCTCCTACTTTTCGCTAGCCATGAGATCTGAGTAAGATAGGGTAGGCTTGCTGCACTTAGAAAGGTAAATGGTAACCCTCGAGCTATTATACGACGCGGCAGACAGAGCTATTCGTATAGTGCTCAAAAGTGATTATTGTAACCCAGGGACTGTGTGAAACTAGCTTTGAATCAGAGCTTCCAACTAATAATACCTTCAAGCACTATCTGTAGCAAACGTATCAAACCACCTTTTGAAAAGCCTTTCATCAAACACGACTAGCATCTTCATAAGCAAACAGAGCCGTCTGTCGTGTTTGTCGATGCGTCCTGGAACTGGCGAACAATCATTCCCAATCGCAACGCCCAGTCTTCACGCCGTGTCTCTTGGATAAGGTCATTGGCCATATCTAACCTTCTAGCATATTTCTTCGATTTTCCCGTCGCCGAAATCTTTCTGCCATGCATGTGGAGTTCTGACGTCATTGCATTGGACGTGGCTAATAGCGCGGTCGAGATGACAAAAAGCGCGAGAATAAGAATCTGTCCTGGTTTGCTGACATTGCTGACGAGAGCAACGTCAGTATAAACGAGCAACGTCGCAAATGCTGTGATTGAATCTTCTGCGAACGAGCAGTCTCGCAGCCATTGGCCAGATGTCACGGCTTTTAGGTCATCCACCGCACCTTGAAGTCTGACCCATCGATCCTGGCTTAGGAGAATAAGGAGGTCGCCTTGAACTCCAGGTTCGGGCGCACCTTTCCAGCCAAGGGTATTCCGTCGGCGAATAACGATCACATTGCAGAGGCGAGCGAACATCAGTGCCAAGAGAGCAGAGACACCCCACCAGTCGTGTGCGATAATTAGGACTACTAAAACGGCTTGTGATGCAATGGCGGCAAGGAAGTATGGTATGTTTGAAGATGCAAATGTCGCAGTCAAAGGGAAGAGGAAATTCAATTTTGACCGGAGGCCAGTATTTGATTTTGAAACTGGAGCTACCTTGAGGTATGTAAGGTGACCGGTAACACTCATCTTCTGTAGGAATAGCACGGCAGCTGGATTTTCCACACGGAATACATATCCCGATGTCAACGCGGCAGTTGCTGGGTACTCGCCATTGTTGAGTTCGGGTGCAGATTGTTGCCGATGTATGCCGGGACAAAGCACGAGTGTGTCAAGGAGAGCTGATGCACCTGTGAGCGCCGTGCGTTTAGCGAGAACCGAAACCTCTGCGATGGCTACAAGGCCAGCGGCGTTCAATGAAACACCCGTCACAGGAATGAAGTTCCAGGAGCGCGGATGCAATTCGGCCTTCTAATGTTAGACTACAGTAGGAATAAACACTTTGTTGACACGTACCTGATGTGGGATATACATATTCAAAATATCGGTGATGAAAGACAACATATTTAATACCACCTCCATGGCAGGCGTTTGCTTCTGGGGTTTGAGGCTCTTTTAACTGCTTGATGTCAATGAAGAGGAACTGAACACACCTAATCGTGCCGTGGCTGCACAATCCGCTTGGTTGGCTGATGAGTTTCTGCGCGCTCAGACAACTAGTGACTAGAAAGCCTTCAGCGCCTCACCAAACTCTGTGAACCTCGCCCCGCCTGAGATGAAATATATGAGGAAAGCAACACTATGGTTGGTTGGGGAAACCATGGGCTACAAACAGCGAACGTCGAACCATGCCTATTCTATCAGTGCTAGTGCACTGCATGGTGTCCTCATCACAGCCTGATGGGATGCAGAAACGTCAATTCCAGCCTTGCGCATCCTGACGCTATCATAAATATCCCCTCTCCGCCTTGAGATAAAATGGTGTTTGAAATCCTTGTATGTTATCGGCAGGGCGGCTTTCGTCAAAGTTATAGTCCTATGAAGAGTGCCTTGAAAGTGCCTATTTCAACACCATCCAAGAGGGTCCTTGGGGCACTTGTGTCCAGCCAATGTGAGCATAGAATTACGGCCAACGATCAAGCTTTTCTTTCCCAAAATATATGGCAGCGTACAACTATCACGGGCAATGCCCTCTAAAACGAGGGGAATTTCGGCTTGTACGACTCCACCGAGGCGAAGGCAATGCCGAACTTGAATGCAATCTGCTGAAGCGTACTCTTCCTAGCGACGACATGCCGGAGAGCGATTCCCTCGGTGCGGTGGTCAGTGCGCCAAATCCAGAGCCGTATGAAGCCCTGTCATATACTTGGGGGCCAAAAGGTGAAAACTGTCTTATCAAAATTCTGGAAGCTGATGAATCTCATGCAATGGAAATTCGACCCAACCTTAAAGCTGCATTGCTGCGTTTCAGACTTCCTCGGTCACATCGATATTTGTGGGTGGATGCTCTCTGCGTGGATCAGGACAATCAGGAGGAGAAAAGTACCCAAGTCAGCATGATGTTCCGGATCTTTGATACCGCGGAGAGTGTCTGCGTCTGGCTTGGTGAAGAAGCCGACGGAAGTGCCAGAGCAATGGAATTTATCCGATGTCGTCTGAAACCTGACAATTTTGACAAATTGGTGGAAGACCAGTCGTTATCCGAGGAGTGGGTAGCACTGTGCGCCTTGATTCGACGACCATGGTTCAGTCGACGGTGGATAATCCAAGAGATAGCATTGGCAAAGAAAGCCACTGTATTTTGCGGTGGATCGAACGTGGACTGGGAAGAGTTCGCTGACGCAGTTTCCCTCCTTGTCCATAGTAAGGAGAACGTGCGGAGGCTCTTGAGAAAATCCAAGGATTATAGTGATCATCCAGACTACCTTGGAGATGTTAGTGAATCAGCAGCTGCCCGGCTGATAGATGCATCGGATAACATGTTCAGGAAATCAGAGAAGGGACAGATCCTAGAACGCCTCCTTTCTCTAGAAGAACTCATGTCCTCCCTATCGGCGTTCGAGGCCTCAGACGCCCGAGATGTGCTCTACGCGATTTTATGGCTAGCCCGCGATGCACGCCCGGGTTTCAAGGGCACATCATTCACAACTTCGGATGACACCACCAATGAATGGCCAAGAAGGCTATCTGTATCCAGCGACTTTCCGACATCACCCACAAGTGGAGCTGATTCCCTAGATGCACAACTTCGTGCGCTTGCCCACGTCGCAGAGGGTAGAAAAAGAGCCCTTTCTGATACCACAAGCAATGAAACACCCCACAAGCGCGTAAATGGCACCGAAAATCTCGATATCCCCCAAATTTCTATAAGTTATGTCAATTCACGAGCGAACGAAACGATGGGAGATCGTTTAGTGAGGATGGCAAATTCACCTACCGATCAGCGCGAACCTCTAAATCCTATTGTGACCAACGGTCACCCATTTCTCACTTCTATTCTAGAAATCTCACCAACCCAGGGTTCTGTTGACTCGAATCTAAGTGTGAGAAGAGACTCAATAGGAAGACAGGGCTTCTTGGCGATAAAAGCTGCAAAAACACTCCGCGAGAGGGCGAAGAAAAACAGTATCCCGGTTGATTACAATAAAAGTGTCCTTCAAGTGTGTAAAGATGTTTTAAGATTCATATTTACTCAGTCAAACTCGCTAGACATGATGTGCCGACCATGGGCACCCTCTGGCACCAAGCTTCCTTCATGGATGCGCCCCGTATCAGATAAAGCCTTTGCCACCGAAAGGCAAGGAGTTTATCGTCGGGTTAATGCCGATTCGTTGGTAGGTAAACCCTGGCCCAGCCCAAATCTCTACAAGGCTGCCCATGATATCCCCGCTTGTTGGTCGTTTGATTCTGAAGTGGAGGAGATCCTAAATGTCAAAGGCTTCGTCCTTGATACGGTACGGCAAAAGGCATCAGCAGCCCGCGCGGGAATTATTCCATCCGACTGGAACAAAATTGCGGGTTGGGAAAACACATCCCTACCTCCCCCAGAGGCCTTCTGGAGGACGTTGGTTGGAAATCGGGACTTCGAAAGCCGCAGGCCGCCACGACACTGGAGGAAGGCGTGCCAGGACGCCTTCAGTCTTCGAACGTCGGGAGGGGATCTCGATATGAAAGAATCGGTTGCATATGGGTGCCCCAAGTTTGTGCAGCAGTACCTCGAGCGAGTGCAATGCACTGTATGGTCACGAAGACTTGCGGTGTTAGCACGCATTCCAGCGCACGAAGCGTTGTGTCTTCTCCCCATGGGGGCTAAAAAGGGGGATAAAGTATGCATTCTATATGGATGCAACGTTCCTGTCTTGCTTCGTGATAGGGATGCGAGCAGGCGTTGTCGGTGCGAGTGTCAGCTGCGAAATTGCCTGTGCTGCGCGCACAACCACCCAACAGATTTAGACGACACGACGCCCTCTCGGTATGATCTGATTGGCGAGTGCTACGTGCATGGAATGATGGATGGGGAGGCTCTTGATTACAAATTGAAAAACAGAATCAAAGGACAGAATTTTGACATCCAATAGCAAAAAAGATGGGCTCTTCAGGGCTCTTCAGGTTGGAGTGAGGTTATGGACCTTGTTGGATTGGATAAAGTCCGTTAACGGATTAAAACATAGCGAAGGGTCCGCTAATAATGAATCTGAATTGGACATACATGTATACATTTGAGACAGCGTATTGTCTATCCCCTGCTCGTGTTTTAAAACCCCAATGTATTCCGAACCAAAGGGCTTATATATCGAGTATTGCATTTTGGAAATCAGGGGTTGGCTGACCTACCGTGAGCAGATATTAACAACCAATTCAAATGGTTTCGCTAAGTATCCGGTATGATGTGCAGTAGCGATCGCGCTGCGAGGACCACTCGGAAAAGGGTCAATTATATTTTGTGAGTTTCAAGCTGGCCCCCCCCCCCCCCCCCCCCCCCGAACCAACATGCTTTTTGCTATGCCATGTTGGCAATTGGTTTCTCCTTGGGAGTATTGAAGCCAAACCGGCACACCCAGCCTCACGAAGTGTGTGATGGACGGTTCCCCTCTTTCCAATAGCTATCAACGCCGAATTTATCTGCCGGGTTAATTTAGCATACCATTCAGCATTGTGCGATCCGCAAGTCCCGCGACAAAAGGCGTTGAAGTTGGGGACAGGTATCCTCAATATAAGATCCAGTAATTCTAAGTCATGCGAAGTCCAGCTGCATGAAAGAAATTCATACAAACGGAGGCAACGTTGCAGAGCAATTGACACATTCAAATAATAAATAGACATGTGCACAAGGTATATGGATTGGCGTGGAAATAGCGGACCATTAAATGTATATATGTAAGCATCCTCCAAAGGAAATCTACGTATTGGGGGAAAAAAATATTAAAATAAAGTAAAGAAACAGGAAAACAGGAAAACAGGAAAACCTGAAGATGAAGCACATAGGAAAGAAAAGCAATGAAATACATGACGAGAGAATAGAACAATTGTACAGAATAAGATTGCTGATCTCCACCCAAAGACAGATTGAAGCCGCCCATCGGAATAGGGTAGTCGTGGGAGATATGGCTGAAGCTATGGAGTATGTAGGTTGGAATGAATGTGCACAATCTCCGTGGAAGTGGGATAGAAGTGGGGGACGGGGAAGGAGATGGAAAATTTAAAGGGGGAAGCACCAAAAATCTAGCAAGGAAGTGAAGTCAACGAACAAAAGAGAAAAGAAGACGCAAAAGCAGTCAAGACATCATTCTACACCACAACTACACCACATTCTCACTCCATCGTCTTTTTTCTCGAAAAACGTGTCGCATACTTTACTCGGGCTTCCGTCCCACCATCATGAACATGGGGGTGAATAACTTCAGCTCACCACCTTTTACCAAGCAGTCAGCAGCATATGCCAAACTGTATGCAGTCTTCTGGGTGCCATGAGGCATAATTCCAATTTTCTCCAGGCCACCAACCAAGCGATGAACAATCGCACGCCCCCACCATGTCAAACGGAGAATGGTCAGGAAGTCACCAATAGAGCTCATATACTTCCACGATCCGGCCAAGGGGTAATACCAAGGGATCTCATCTCCTCGATCTGCGAGATCTTCGGCATGTAGAAGTTCAAAACCAGCAGTCTTAATGGCCGCAAGCGCAACATCAGCCTTGACCATGTTGGAGATGCCATTACCCTGCTCAATTCCAAGGCGGATTTCACGGTGCTCTGCGTTGTCATTGTCATATTTGTCAGTCATAACCCACTCATATACACCAAAAGTACCACCAGGCTTCAAGACCCGATAAATTTCACTGTATATGCCTTCAAGGGACGGGGCGTGGACAGTGGCTTCAATAGCATAAACTGCATCGAAAGTCTCCGGTTCGAAGGACATCTGCATAAAATCTCCCTTGGTGAAACGCAGTTTATCCGACAGACCCTCCTTGGTGGCGTAATGGATGGCACGATCGATCTGGTAGTCGTTGTTGTTCAAGCCAATGACATTGACACCCGTAAACTTAACAATTTCTCTGGCAGGGCCACCAACACCGCAGCCTACGTCAAGGACAAGTTGGTTTTCCTTCAGACCTATCCAATGGGCAAGGTAATGTTCATGCCGAGCGATGGATTGGCGGAAAGGCTCGCCGTACGCGAAGCGGCAGAAATGGAAGGATGATCCCCAGCCATACTCATAGAAATCGGTAGCAAGATTGTAGTAACTATGAATGGGCAACCAAGCTGTCATTTAATAATCGCAGCTTACGTAAAGGGGCTAACTCTAATGGGACCAAATGGGAGGAGGAGACACTCACTGTCGGGTAAGAGTAGCATATTCCGCTCGTCGTGCCTAAATAATAGTGGTATTAGAACTATCCATTGCTAGAACACTCCTCATCCAGATGCAGCACTAACCTCTCTGACTTCTTCAGTTTCATCCGCAGAGGACTTCTGGTCCCAATGCTTGAAATACTCCTCCAGAGCGGCCTTTTGCGCGTTGCGATCCTTGGCTGTCAGAGCTGCCAGACCACCACGTCTTTTGGCAGAAGTGCCATGGAGGGCCTTACTGAAAGCAGCATCACGTTTGTGGTCCTCAGGCTCGAGTACTCCTGGCGCCATGTTGCCGGTTATATATGTTGTAGAAGCGAGTGGAGGGGGATTGTGGCGAGAAAAGGAGGTGCTGAATAGACAAAGGAGGGAGGATTACGAAGTGGATTTCAGAGTCAATTGGTCTTTCTTCAATTTGGAGGTCCCAAGCAGTTGAGGATATCAAGAGGATATAACTCCAGAGCGAATGTTGGGTTGTTATCGTGGAGTGAAAAAGATGTTTGGAAACAATGAAAATAAATTTGGAGAAAACTCACCGCGATCCAGGAACAGCGAGCGACAAAGGGGGCTCAATCACCGGGACATCATGCCTAATAAGGACTAGTGATTGTAGCCTCAGCCAAGCACAATCAGGAGTGATGGAGGGCAACCTGTAGCCAATAAGGAGCTTTGAAATCGCGGCAGCCTCAGGAAGTGGATAATACGCTAGCCTGCATACGGCCTAGTCTGCAGCAAACGATTGTGCCGACGTTCTCTTGGCCAATCATAAGGGATGCTCTGGCTGTCAGCCACAACAACCGTTCGATCCGGATAAAATTATTCCAAGTTCCTTTGCTTAGTAAATCACCCCTCTGAATTCATGTGACAATGCCAAATTCGATAAATCCAAATGGGGTAAGGCTGATTTCCGATCTTGGATATCAGATTGGACGTCATCAAAAACCATCTTGAAAAACCAACTTCAGCAAACAGTTATACCTATAGGTAGCAACACTTACACCTCACCTGTCACCATGGGCCCTCCTCCTCAGATAAAACAAGATATAAACCGCTCGGGCTGGGAAACAACAGACTTCCCCTCTGTTTGCGAATCATGTCTCCCCGACAACCCCTACGTCCAAATGCTCAAAGAGGACTACGCCGCTGAATGCAAAATATGCACGCGCCCTATGACCATGTTCCAATGGAAACCCGACCGAACAGCACGCACAAAACGCACAAATATCTGTCTGACATGCGCACGACTCAAGAACTGCTGCCAGTGCTGCATGCTGGATCTCTCCTTTGGCCTGCCCATCGTGGTTAGAGATGCGGCCTTGAAGATGGTGGCACCAGGACCTCAGAGCTCGATAAATAGAGAATACTACGCCCAGGAACACGAGAAGGAGATTGAGGAGGGCAGAGGGGCGGTGGAGGAATATGCTAAGACAGACGAGAAGGCTCGAGAGCTACTCAGGAGGCTGGCTAATAGCGTACCCTACTATAAGCGGCAACGGCGAATACAACCAAGCGGCGAGAGCGGTGACCAGCAGGAAGGATCAGGACAAAGGCGAATAGGATACGGACCAGGACCGGGCGCTGGAGGTTCTACACCGGGTCCCATTCGAACCGGCGATATTCGGCGTGGCGGACCTCCTGGCCGAGGAAGAGCTGGCATGCGGGGTGGACGTGGTGGTGGTGGTGGTCGTGGCGGACGAGGCTTCCCCAGCGTTGCGCAGCTGCCTCCTGGGCCGCAAGACATTCTCCCCCCCGAAGATACCAACATCACATCCCTCTTCATCACCGGCGTCGAGGACGATCTTCCCGAACATGCAATACGGAGCTTCTTTACTGAATTCGGCACGCTGCGCTCGCTCATCTGCTCACATCGATCCCATTGTGCCTTTGTTAACTACGCGTCTCGAGAGGCGGCGGAGAAAGCTGCAGCTCATTGCCAAGGTAAGGCGGTGATTCAGGGCTGCCCACTTCGAGTGCAGTGGGGTAAACCTCGGCCACTGGATAGTATGGACCGGGAGGAGAGGATGCAGAACGCACGACAGGGACGGTTGATGGCACTAAGAAGAAGTTCTGGGGTGGAAAGGACCGCGAACGAAACTACGCAGAGTGGGAATATTGGTAGTGCTTTACAGGACACAGAGAAGAAACCGACATATACCATCGCTCCGCCGCCAGGGAGTGGGGATGTTCATTATGCTAGCTTGGCTGGGGATTGATGTTGATTTCGGAATATTTTACGATTCGTTCGGCGTTAATAATCTGTAGAAGGAATACTGTGATGTTGTTTCCTTCTTGTTTCTTATTTAAAATCATCTGTGTATTATATACAGGGGGCTTTGGGTTTCTATTATATATCTTACTCGACCTTATCTTCCCATTGGACAGGTTTTCTTTCACCTCGTATACACAGACTGTTGACGTGCGCAGCCTAAATGTAGTTCCATGTGCCTCTCTCCAACGGTTCATCGGCGGGGCATATACATCCTCCTTCAAAAATCGCATCAGCCAGTATATCTGTCCAGAGAATTCATAGTCCTAACAAGTACACATTCCAATTGCCACTCGACCTTGGAGCGCGTTAAAACGCCCTTTCGCCTTCACGATTGCGAGCACGTCTTGCCAACCGCAGCCTTGATTCTCTTATTCCCCGCCGTCTTAATTGTATCGTTATCCCCGCGTTCGATGTGCTCATGAATACGCAACTCTACAACCAAATAAGTCAGTCTATCTATCTATCTATCTATCTATCTTTCTTTCTTTCTTTCTTTCGTTTTTATCTTTCAACCCACAACAATCAAACAAACCAGCCAATCAGCCTGAACTACAACGGCAAGAGAAAAGAAAAGGGACACACACCATACCGCTCCTCCCCCTTTCCTGCCTCCCCGGAACCCTCAACCCTCACACCTTGGACAACATTCGTCCGCAAAATCTCCGCCGTCTCAACCGCATGTTGAATGTGCTTTGGAGTATCAACGCCCAGTCTGCGATTTTGGTCGAAGTGCTTGCGGGCTTCTGCCCGGGCGGCGTGGAGGGTTGTAAAGTCGCCTGTTGCAAGAAAATTCGGGGTTAGCTAGGGGATCGGTTGGGAGATAGAGGGGTAACTATACGAGGGAGGACATGCGTTTTACCTTGGAAGGCAATGCGGGTTGCGCGGAGGAGGAGGCGATAGGCGCTCAGTGCGTTTGGCAAGGGTGTGGTGGCCATGATTGCTATGGGTATATGGGTAAGTGTGATTATTATGAACTTGGTAGAGTATCTTTCAGCATGTGGATCGTGGGCCTGGGGAATTTGCTAAGTTGATCGAGGTTTCGAGAAGAGATAAGATGCCTTCAATAAGGGACTCTATTTTCTGCAGAAATAAGAAATAGCCAGTTTTATCTAAGAAGGATCATTATCGGATATCGTCATGCTTCATCAATATCATCTGAATAGCGGGTAATTGAAGGAGATTCCAACTCATCGACGACCTTTCAATTAGTTGTCCTGTCACTCCAAAAAACAGAAGCTTGCGGCGAATTGATTTCTCCGTCCCAAACAAGTTTAGCGTCTCTCGTCACCAAATAAAAAAAAAATATATTCAGGACAAGAACTTTTCTTACCGGTTTTACACTATGACATCTTCACATTCTCTTAGTTACACACTTCGGATTCTGTAACTCAAGCCGAAACGAAATGGCTGCTGCTGAGGTTGTGCTTCTGCCACTTCCAGTCCTGCCAGAGGGCTGGAGTGCAGAGAAAAACTTGAAAATTGTTGGTTCATTGTCCAGCGCCATTCAGAGGAATGTTGAGCCTGTTGGACCGCACTTTTTGGCTCATGCCCGTAGAGTATGCAAATATCTGATTTCATATTACACTTTGTATTTTGCGGGAGCGCTTGTTATTTTGGAATCAAGACTAATAGTGATCATTATAATAGAAGCGCCATCAACGCACATTCTCCGAGGACGACAGAATCCAGGCGCAGGAAAATGTCAAGAAGATCGAAGAAGACGAAGTCGATGAAATCAGTGAGCCGGAAGATCCTATCATGCTTCAACGGGACGCGAAGGACTGGAAGGTGTGCTTTTCCATTAGGACACTTGAGATTTTCACTTGTTCAACCACCCCGGACACTGACTGTATACAACAGGGCCAAGATCACTACGCAGTGCTCGGACTGAGCAAATACCGCTATCGTGCAACAGATGAGCAGATCAAACGCGCTCACCGGAAGAAGGTTCTCCGTCATCATCCAGACAAGAAGGCTGCCTCGGGTGATGCGGACGAGAACGACAGCTTCTTCAAGTGCATCCAAAAAGCCACCGAGATCTTGCTCGACCCCGTTCGGCGCCGGCAGTTTGACTCAGTCGATGAGCTTGCCAATGTGGCCCCACCAGGTAAAAAGAAAGGAAATTTTTTCAAGCTATGGTCCGCCGTCTTCGAAGCGGAAGCTCGATTCTCTAAAATCCAACCAGTCCCCAAGCTGGGTGATGAGAACAGCACGAAGGAAGAGGTCGAGGAATTCTACAATTTCTGGTACAACTTTGACAGCTGGAGATCGTTCGAGTATGAGGACGAGGATGTCCCCGACGACAATGAAAACCGTGACCACAAACGCCATATCGAACGGAAGAACGCCAATGCGCGACGGAAGAAGAAGACAGAGGACACTGCTCGTCTGCGCAGGCTTGTAGACGATGCCCTTGCAGCTGATGAACGGATCAAGAAGTTCCGCAAGGCGGAGCGGGCCAACAAAGACAAGCGCAAGATCGAGAAGGAGGCTGAGGCGAAGCGTCTTGCTGAGGAGAAGGAGAAGGCCCGTCTGGAAGAAGAACGCTTGAAGAAGGAGGCGGATGAGGCTGCTAAAGTTGAAAAGCTCGAAGGCAAGAAGGCCAAGGAGGCTGCGAAGAATGCTGCGAAGAAAAACAAGCGTGTGCTGAAGGGCAGCGTCAAGGATGTGAACTATTTTGCCAAAGGGGGAGATGCTTCTGCGGCCCAGGTCAACGGCGTCTTGAACGACGTCGATCTCATTATTAGCAAGATTAGCAATGAGGAGCTTGCTGAACTTGCTGCGAAGCTTGCGGCTGCTGGCAAGGATGCTGCTGCTGTCAAGTCAACGTATGGCCATGTCGTCAAGGGTCTTGTTGGTGCTGGGAAGTTGAAGGAGGGCGAAACGAAGTTCCTCACTGTATAAAGGTGAACGAACATGCCTCCTGTAACACTGTTTTGGCATATTTTTCATGTTTTCCTTAGTTTCTTCTTTCTTGAAGATTAGTGAGCAATCTTATGATTTCCACGAAGTTAGATGGACGAAATATAGAAAATGGTGGTAGCATTGAGTTCGCTGAGAAGGATATTTCACATTCTATACTCTCATGCATGACAGTTTCCTGCTCTAGCCCTGCTTGTCCAGATGTATCCCAGTTCTTTTTCCCCCTATGTGTGTACAAAACTGCACACAGTCGTGAGGGATCTTTGCAGATATTGTTGCGCGGTGAATTTTCATGATTAAAAAAGAGTAGGCAGTTATCTACATGAACCCGAGTAGATCTCCTTTAAGCCAAAAAGCTTTCTAACAATTCAAATCCACATGCACGAGTTTGATCAATATGCTGGTTGCACTTTATCTGCTCACTGTCATGCAGTCTTTGAATAAATATATACGGGATGTCGATGTTCTTAATGGCTCTTGCGAGCTTTTTCTCTAGTTGTTTTAGCTACCTGTTTTTAAAGAAATGGGGTTTTGTATTGAGGGCATTTCACCCCAATCATACCTTTGCACTCATAGATAAAGTCGTTCCACATCTCAAAGAGCAAGTCACTTCCTCACCACTTGAAAATGCATAGATAAGTCCGGCGGAAAGGCCTCAGGAGTCCAGTGAAACACTCACCCAAGATCCTCTAGATAACTAGTTCCACAAGGGTGGCGTAGAATCTCTACGATCATCTTCTCAAAACGGACTCCAGTGCAGTGTCGTGGGGAGCCGTTGGTACCGATGCAGGGTTTGCAGGAATGCGGGGGGATTGATGTGGGAAAGGGTTCTGTCGAAGGTGCCGGGGTGATCGTGACGATCAATGCTAACTACTAATTCCAAGAGCTTCGTTTGGGAACCAAATGTTTTAAAGTTCAGGATTTCTTGGAAAATCACTGCTGAAGAAGCCGTAATAGCTGAATCTTCCAGACATGTGGCTACGAAGAGTAGATGCGGCGAGATAAAGTTAGTTATCTACTGATCAAAAAAAAAAAAAAAAAAAAAAAAAAAAAAAAAAAAAAAAGAAAGAAAGAAAGAAAGAAAAGAAAAGAAAAAGAAAGAAAGAAAATCATCTCGAACGCAAAACTCCTTCGCTTTCACCGGCTCGACACCATAAAAACTCCATTCTCCAAGATGCAAGCGAAGCTAGCTTCATTGAGGCATGTATTTCCTCCAAAGGAGACAGAAGAGAGCAAAGAGCGGAAGCAAAGAAAAAGGAACATAACCCCCGAGACCGAACGAGAACATCCAAAATCCCCAAGTTTATGATTGGCATCGCAAAGTTCAGAGCCGTGTCCAGGATTCGTCTGCCGATTAACTATACTCCCCGTGAGGCTGGTGAACTTCCCCATATTTAGATAAACAGTCCTCTTTGGCATGAACTTGTGGTTGCTTTGAAAGTTGGCCTTAACTTTTCGTCTCCAATTGACATGGGGGCCCAATGGTTAGTTACAGCTGGAGTCGTGCTAAAGCGCTAAGGAGCGGTGTCCTCCAGCACCCCCCGTCACCTCCCAAAAATCCGAGTTGGTTCCATTTGCAATAATGGTCCAAAAATTGCGTCCCTGTCTGTAATGAGAGCGTAGATCTCGAGGGTTATCCAAAGAGAGTGCCGGCGTCTTGAAATATGCAAGGGATTGAAGGTCCAGGCAAAATCCATTTTTGATTATAGTTACAGCAGAACACAGGCAGCCATCAAGTAGTTACCGTCGTAGCTAGTTACAGCATCCAACAATGAAATGTTTTGCAGTTCCCCGCCGACACACCACACAATCGATGCATTTATCAGCCCCCGTTCTTTCTTGTCCGTATCGTGCAGCAAAACATGTCTGGGTACCCAATGGGTAAAATCTAGCCGGCAATCACAAGTGGTCCCTTCTCCGTACCACGCCCCAAGCGACGACATTCAGAGAAGCAGGTCTCGGCGACGCCAACCTATCGGCAGCTTCTGTCTCGGGCTGATTCGAGCGGACTTTTTGCACCGAACGGGCAATCCGATCGCTGAATCAGTCGCAGACCCGCGAAGAGAGTCAACTGATGGTTCTTACTCAGCCACAACCAGCAGGTGACGGGTTGATGGTGAACATTCAAGAACTCCTCCAAGAATCCGATGAGATACCGGAGATGCGACGAGAAACCATTAGGTAACAGGAACCTGATGTGCAGCCGTGGCCTCGTCTGGACTGGCAGCAAGCGCAACACAAACAAGGCCTGGGAGTGTTGTGTCTAGCGTATCTATGTGGGGAAACAAACCCCCTCCTCTCACACATTGTAAATGGCATTGTTGGATGGCCCACCTGCCGGCAGCTGTGTGCAAGGTGTCAACCGGGCGACGGGTTTGTCCGTTGGTTGCGTCTTGCTGCTTACTCGGACCCGAGCTCTCGAGCAGTCAGTTACGGAGAGAGCAAGAATCGTATATAGAGAAGAAAGATGCATATAGAGAAAAGAACCAAGGAAAGCGACAAATACACTCCCTCCCCCCCAAAGCGTAAACTATTAGCTGCTGGCAAATATTACCTACCGTATTGTATTGTATTGTATTGTTCCAGCAAGGTTCGCTGCTTACACCGGAAGGGCTAAACCAATACGTATTATGCAATACAAACGCCAAGATTTCACTGTGCCCCCCAGCCCCAGCCCTAGCCCCAGCCCTAGCCCTAGCCCTAGCCCTACTTCCTAGGGTGCATGCAGACGCCCCTGGAAGATCGGTTTCTTGGGAATGCGCCATGTGTTTGCTTTTTCTTCGGCTCAGCGTCAATTGAAAAAAAAAAAAAATCTGCCTGGACGAGGGAAGAGGCGCATACGAACTCCTGTTCTGTGCAGGCTAGCTGGATGTGACAAGCAAAACCCATCCACCAGAAAGTAAATGGTTTTGACGTGGCTGTCTGTTGCTGACACGCGACCACGAGAGAGCCGAGAAGCCGTAGGTCTTATGGATTCTTGCCTCCCAAACAAACTATGGGCTTACTCAATCCCTACCTAGCAACAACATCGGTCACATATTGAGTGGCTTGTTGCGGGGCGGAGAGCGGAAAGAAACAGCAGATAAATCTAGACCCTGGAAATTGCCAACTGCAACACACATAGAGACACACCCGGAGCTCCTACGTCCGCTGCACGAGGAACCAACATGTGTGTCTGGCTGCGGGCGCAACCGGGAAGAATGGGCCAGGAGATGGGAAAGGGGAAGGGAGGGGGAGGGGGAGGGGGAGGGGGAGGGGAGGGGAGACCGGGGAAGGCGACAGCGATGATAAGTTAGGTCGAAAGCAGGACCATGCCAACCATGTCGCGAGCGCTGCCTGCCATCACGCAATCTGGCGGATGGCGAATGGCGACTGCGACTGTGACTGCGACTGCGTGATCGCGGCAAAGCGGTGTGCTGCTGATCGACTGAACAGCATCCAGTTCCTGAGCACGGTCGTAGGTGGCTGGGGAGGTAGGTCGTTGATTCTTTGGTTTTGCGGAACACGCTGCGAATCACTCAATAAATGGAATAGTGTACTTGGTTTTCCAACTGTTGACTGACTAGTCAACTGGATAACAGGATCGGAAGCGGAGGATACAATACAATAGCTATGCCCGATCACCAGAGTAATCCCCCTTCATACGCCATTTGTCACTATCGTGCCTTTTGGTCAGAGTCATAAAGGGCGAGTCTGCCCGCCCCACTCCCCCCAGCTCAATCGTTTCATTTCTGTCTTCTCTTTCGTTTCTTCCTTTTAGTTTCTCTTCACCGTCTAATAATATGTAATACCTCCCCTACGCCAAGTTAGCATCTATCAAATCACATTCTCTAATTACTCTCGAAAATACAAAACGGCTGGGCTGCGATCCCCTATTGTGATATTCCTGGCCGCTCCTCTCTTTGATCGCTTTCTTTATTCCAAGAAAGTTCAGCCTCCTGCTAACACATACATACCGTATAACGCTGAACACTCAAATCGTCACCATGACGAGCCATGAGAAACCTAGCATTCTCTACATTATGGCGGACCAAATGGCCGCTCCCCTTCTCTCCCTCTACGACGAAGACTCCCCTATCAAAACTCCCAACCTTGAACGTCTGGCACGCGAGGGCGTCTGTTTCGAGTCTGCCTACTGTAATTCGCCTCTCTGCGCCCCGTCCCGATTTGCCATGGTGACAGGCCAGCTGCCGTCCAAAACTGGAGGATACGATAATGCGAGTGACTTGCCCGCGGACACGCCTACCTATGCACATTATTTGCGCAAGGAGGGATATCACACAGCACTGGCGGGAAAGATGCATTTCGTTGGGCCCGATCAGTTACATGGATATGAACAACGCTTGACCAGTGATATCTACCCGGGCGATTACGGCTGGACTGTCAATTGGGATGAGCCGGTAAGCTGTTTCTTGCACAGTCATACTTCTTCTTCCTATTCTGATCAAGACAACCGCAGGAGGTCCGTCCCGATTGGTACCATGATATGTCTTCCGTGCTGGAAGCTGGGCCCTGCGTCCGTACCAATCAGCTTGACTATGATGACGAAGTCATCCATAGAGCAACTCAGTACTTATACGACCACACACGACACCGGACTGGTCAACCATTCTGCCTTACCGTTTCCATGACACACCCGCACGATCCATATGCAATGACAAAGGAGTACTGGGATTTATATGAAGATATCGACATCCCTCTTCCGAAAACACCAGTAATTCCCCAAGATGAGCAAGACCCGCATTCCCAACGAGTGCTGAAGAGCATTGACCTGTTTGGCAAGGAGATTCCGGAGGAGTGTATTTTGGCAGCCCGCCGAGCATATTTCGCCGCTTGCTCGTACGTGGACTCGCAAGTGGGCAGGCTGATGGCCACTATAAAGGCGTGTGATCTTGCCGATAAGACCATCGTCGTGTTCACAGGCGACCATGGTGATATGTTAGGCGAGCGAGGACTGTGGTATAAGATGGTATGGTATGAACATGCGGCTCGAGTGCCAATGTTCGTGCATGCGCCAGGTCGTTACAAGCCAAAGCGCGTGAAGGAGAATGTCTCCACCATGGATCTACTCCCTACTTTCGTAGCGATGACCGGAGGTGAAATTAACAACGGTCTCCCTATCGATGGCGTCTCTCTGATGCCTTATCTCCTCGACAGCGACTCGCGCGAAGCGGTTTCTGGGCTTAAAACCGACACCGTCATTGGCGAGTATATGGCTGAAGGCACCCTTGCACCAGTTGTTATGATCCGTCGAGGACCATGGAAGTTTATATACTCCCCAATCGACCCACCAATGCTTTACAATATAAAAAGAGACCCAACTGAGGCGGTCAATCTTGCTTCCGGTATCGAAATACCAACACGTCCACTTCTCAGCCTTAACGAGTCTCTTTCGCTCTCCGCAGCAAAACAGCAAACAAAACCCTTTGCAACAAGTCCCGCACCGCTTCCCACACCAAACGTCTCCCCACCCCCAGGTACACTCCAAGTCCCCTTTTCCACCGAGAACAAGACCAATTCAGCACAAATCCCCACACCTCCCCGTTCGCCCAGTCCAGGCAAAGAATCTGCGGACACAAACACAAACGAACACACAGCCACAGACACCAACACATCTCAAACCGACATCCAAAGCCTTCTCTCCGCATTTATCTCCGAAGCCTATTCGCGCTGGGACTTTACAGCACTTCGAGAACAGGTGCTGCACTCGCAACGGCGACGTCGACTTGTCTATTCCGCCCTTGTGAAGGGGCAGATGACGTCCTGGGACTATTCACCTGTAACGGACGGCAGTGCTCAGTATATCCGCAACCACAACAGGGGAGTGTTAGGGGATATCGAGCTTCTGAGCCGGTGGCCGAGGGTTGTGCAGTGGGGTGGAAGCGGGGGCAGAAACGGCGTCTGAAGCCTTGAGAGCATGGCATTTGGGATCAGCAAGTGGCTAGGTTAAATACGGGCTTTGTGGGGCGTCGGGAATAGATATAATATATATAATACTTTCTCAATGTCTAACTAAAACCTACATCCATGCACAACTGGTAGACAGTCAAAACTTACAAAATGAGGGAAATGTATAGATAGACTCCGAAAAGCTAGGTTTATCTGGTGGGGCAAAACCATACTTCAAACTTGTCTGTCTGCGGGGATGCGAAGCCTGGGTCTTTAGGCACGTTTTGTTTTACCTCTTCCATATACTGTCCCCGTCCATGGGTGATTATATCAGGTCAATGTATGCACATGTACAATCCATATGGACAATTATGCTCTACATGCATGCATGTGTGGTTTACCGTGTACATAAGGGAGCATTCGCACTTTTTATGATTGAAGGGGAGGGAAGTTGAAGAGTTCACCTGCGGGCCTGCCTGCCTGTGCCGACCAGTATAGGAAGTAAACATATTTATACATGCCTTTGGCATACGTATTGCATTTGCGTCCCAATTATATGACTTCCGGAATAGAGATGTGAAGTGAATTGGATCATCTGTTGATGGGTCAAAGGATCCCCTATTTACTTTATATTATGCTCTTATCTTTATATATATATTCCAGCGAAATCCTTTATCAGACTGCTCTATAAATACCCGGCAGTTTGCGTATGTTAGTTCACCGTCGTTGCGTCCCCTGAATGTAGAGGTGGCTATGAACATCATAAAGGGGCAGCTTCAATTATCGCACAATTTCACTGTAACATCACATAGTGTAATGACAGACAAACATTCTAGATGCAGAATGAACTATGGAAATGTGGAAAAATCATTTGTCTACTTGAGAATGATTCAATATCACATATATATATATATATATATATATATGCATTGTTACCTCGCTACTACAAAGACCCATCGTCGTCATGCTCTTTCATGCACCAACCTCCCTGCAACCCACACAGCCTTGACATTTCTATCATCTCCACTCCATACCCATTTCGCAATTTTCTCCTCCCACGACTCCCACCCGAAAATATCCACATTGCTGAGATATCCTTCCCCAGATTTCCCAACGTCCGTACAACCGTCACCATCAATCGCTTCCCCAATCTCCACCATCTGCGCATCCCACCACATGCCGACCTCAAACCCTCCAATGGCATCTTGCATACCGACAACCCTCGCCCCACCACGCGTAGCAAGATATAATCCCTCCTCAACGCTAATCTTCTCACGACCAGGCACACTTTTCGGCTCCGCTTTCGCATCTGCCTGGGCCTGGGCGTCCTGTTTCCGAAACTGCAGCAGCCGTGAGACAAGACACGCCTGCCGAACGGCCTCCAACACGCTCGGGCTCCAGCCGCCAGAGACATCCGTGCCAAGCCCCACAGTGATACCTTCATCTAGCAATTCGCGAACAGGACATAGGCCAGAGCATATGGCAGAGTTGGAGGCGGGGCAGTGTGCGACAGTCGACCGGCGTTTCGCAATGAGTGCGCGCTCATCCGGCGACAAATGCACCGCGTGTGCGAGGATGGTATGTGGGGTTAGCAGACCCACGGAGTCGTAGACATCCGCGTATGACTTTGAGGAAGGGAAAAGTCGTGCGACGAGGGCAATCTCGTTGAGGTTTTCGGATATGTGAGTTTGGATAAAGGTTGGCGGCGATGCGGAGGCCGCAAGGGGGCCAAACTGGGACAGGGCGGCTGGCGTGCAGGAGGGGGCAAAGCGAGGCGTTATAACGGGTCGGACAAGTGCGTGTGTTGGGTCGAGGCTGTTTATATGGGCGATTGTGGCTTTTGTTGCGGACAAGGAAGCAGATGCGGATTCTTCCCGATAGTATGATGGGCAAGTGGCGGGGCTGTCCATGCAAGAGCGGCCGATGAGGGCACGCTGGCCTTTCCTATGGCAGATGGTGGCCAGCAGGTTGGTGGCTGGGACGTGAATGGTGGCATAGTAAGCGGCGCAAGTCGTGCCGTGGGAAAGGGTTCGGGAGACAACACGATTATAGACCGTGTGGGCGATTGGAGGAGGTTGAGAAGGGTCTTCTTTGTTCCCGAAGGATGATTCAAGAGGGAACGTGTAGGTTTCCAGCCAGTCAAGGAGGGTGGAAGAGCCGAATATACCAGAATTGGGATACTGAGGAGCGTGGATATGAGTATCTAAGGATGAGTTAATATGCGAATCAACGTAATGGAAATATAAAAGAAGACGTAGAAGACATGAGTGTATACCGACTTACCAATAAATCCCGGAAAAAAGAACCCGTTCCTCTCTCTACTGGCCTTAACAACTCTCACCAATTCGCCCTCGCCATCCTCATCCGCAATTCCGTGAACATCACTATTCCTCTCTTCGCCTTCCACTCTCCATCCCATCCTCTTCACCAATTCCGCTAAACCCTCCTCATCCTTCACTCCCCAGTCAAATCCCTCAATCTTTCCCCCCGTCTCCGAAACCCATAGAGCACCATGGTTGATTGACAACTTATGCGTAGGCGGTGAAGTAGGTGTGGCAGGCTCATCTGGGATACGTGGCAGGTGGATGAAAGTTCCGTAGTACACAGTATGTACGTAGGAGCGCATGTTTGCAGTCATTGAGATGTTCCCTTTTATACAGATATGGTAATAATCTGCGCACTGCCTAAGATGTCTAAGACTACTTACTAGTAGTTCTTCGGGATGACTTTGCTGTTCTTAGAGCAAATTGTAGGATGGAAAATGAAGCGAGGTTGAGACCAGACTCTCTACCGTAGCTATTGTGCAAAAAACGAGTAAAAAGAAACCTGCACGCAACGGGTAACTAACACGTAGCAGGGCACATAAACGGGCTCAGATTTCTTCTTCTCGGAAAGCAAAGTCAATTGCCAATTAACTCGATTCCTCGAATTTCAGCAGATGATGTAACGAAATGCTTGAAGCGCCAGCCAATGACCAAATATTGCCAGCCGGTTCAGCAGGAGCTAATAAGGAATTTGTCCACAGCCCCACGAAATGTGATTTAGACGCAATAAATGCGGGCAAAATGCAGCTCGCACTGCTAGGCCAGGGAGATCAGATTTGACAACCTTGCAATCTACAAAGCGAAAGATGTTAGAAGGGGGATCATCAGGTAAGAAAAGAATGGAGAGAACGATCTATGAAGTGAGGTTGCACGCAGATTGGTTGTTCACCCTCAAGGCATCCATGGATGATGGGATGGGAGATCGTTCAAAGATAATCGCTGTCATTAACTACTCCGACTTGGCCTGGAAGGAGAGTGGCACGTGAAGGCTGGGTTAACCTTAAGTTTCACCTCAGTTAATTCAGGGGAAAAGAGGGAAAAAATGGGTATAATGTTAAAGAGGTACAAAGGCTGTCGCTATCTACGCTAATTTGCACAAGGAAAACTTCGATTTATCATGAGAAGAACAGACGCTGAGAATGTGAACCCAACCATTATGAATGAGGGAACTGTAAGAGACTGTTTCACTTAATTTCACTAAACTGAAAAGAACTGTGATAGATATATACACATACACGCACGCACGCACGCACGCACGCACACACACAGACACCAAAAAAAAAAAAAAAAAAAAAAAAAAAAAAAAAAAAACTATATCTGTATAAATCGTAAATTCTTTTAGAATGAAAATTAACTGCAAGGACAGCGTGTAGGATGGATGGCGGTGTTAAACGCCGTGCCACGTCAGGGATTTGTTGAATAAGGGGTTTGAGAAAGAGGTTCGCGTTTCTCTAGGAATGCGCGTTTCGTGGGGAGAGGGAGAGCTAGTGTACGTGGGAGATAGTTTGAGGTATGGGAAATATACGAAGGTGTGTGTGGAGGGGAAATTTTTTAGAAAGAATTAGGTGCATCTAGGGAGCTGTAAAAGACAAGACATAGGCTTCCACCCTGTAATACATTGCTCAATAACTCTCTCTTGTTCCTCAGGATAGTTTATGACGTTGGAGTGACGGTATCTTCTACGGGCCCACAGGTACAGAAGAGGTTTTGGTCACCGAATGCTAGCCAGGAATATTAGCCAGGTCCAACGTGGAAAAAGTTTATCAGAAACAGAAAAATTTGCACTCACCGTCATCCACCCTGGTTACGCTGGGCCAGAACCTCTTCTCCAACAACCACGGCAGGGGATACGCCGCCTTCTCTCGCGTGTACGGTCGATCCCATTCCGTCGAAATTAAATCCCGCTGCGTATGCGGCGCTAACTTGAGTACGTTCTTCTCCTTGGGCTGTTCACCGCGTTCGATGGCAGCAATCTCATTGCGAATGGAAATGAGCGCGTCGCAGAAGCGGTCGAGTTCATCCTTGTTCTCAGATTCAGTGGGCTCGATCATAAGCGTATTGGCGACGGGCCAGGACATGGTTGGGGCGTGGAATCCGTAGTCCTGCAACCGCTTGGCGATGTCGATGGCTTCAACGCCGGAGGTGGCTTTGAATTTGCGAACGTCGAGGATAAACTCGTGTGCGCAACGGCCGTTGGCATTCGTGTATAGAATGGGGTAGTGGGGCTTTAGGCGGGAGAGAATGTAGTTCGCGTTGAGGATTGTGATTTTTGTAGCGTGGGTTAAACCCTTGGCACCCATCATGTTGATGTAGGAGAAGGTGATGGGCAGGATGCTGGCGCTTCCCCAGGGTGCAGCACTGATGGGAGGAGCGGGTGTTGAAGCGGCACGCCTAGACTGCAAATATTCGCTGAGGGGGTGGGAAGGCAGGAAAGGTTTCAGATGCTCAGCGACGCCAATTGGACCAACTCCAGGTCCGCCACCGCCATGAGGGATACAGAAGGTCTTGTGGAGGTTAAGATGACACACATCCGCTCCGATTTCGCCAGGCGAGCACAGGCCGATCTGTGCATTTAGGTTTGCGCCATCCATGTAGACCTGGCCTCCATTTTCGTGGACAATCTTGCATACCTCCTTGACTCCGGGCTCGAAAACACCAAATGTACTAGGATAGGTGATCATGATTGCTGCCAACTCCTCTTTATGCTTCTCACACTTTGCCTTGAGATCCGGAAGATCGAGATTGCCGGTCGTAACATCACACTTGACTGGCAACACCTTCATGCCGGCCATGGCAGCGCTAGCAGGGTTGGTTCCGTGGGCAGACACCGGAATCAAGCAAAGATTCCTCTTTCCTGGTGTTCCAATCGAATCTTGGTACAGCTTAATCGCTCTGAGACCAGCGAATTCTCCCTGTGCTCCAGAGTTAGGTTGAACTGTTACCTCAGCCATACCAGTAATATCAGCAAGTTGCCGCTCGAGATCCTCGATCATGTCCTGGTACCCAGTGACGAGGTTGGATGGAGTAAACGGGTGCATTGCAGAAAATTCTGGCCAAGTTATAGGAAGCATCTCCGTAGTAGCGTTGAGCTTCATTGTGCAGGATCCCAGTGGGATCATCGAATGTGCCAAAGACAGGTCCTTTGAACCAAGATAGGTGATATATCGTAGCATTTCCGTTTCCGAATGATGGGTGTTAAAAACTGGATGCATTAGATATGGTGACGTTCGTTTTACACTAGCAGGGATTTCTACTTCAGGGCCCTCTTCGCTGATATCAAGCAGACCCGCAGGGACGCCTTTTGGTGCTTTCTTCGCAAAAACTGCTAGCAAATCCTTAAGTTGTTCGATACCAACGGTTTCATCCAATGAAACGCCAATTTGAGTAGGGCTAAGTCTTCTTAGAAAGATGGACGACTCCAGTGCCGCAGCAATCAACGAGTCTGCCTCTGCGCTGCTTCCCATATCTACTGTCAACGTGTCGAAGATTGCAGGAGTGTTTCCCTTGGTTGGAACGGTGTATCCCAGAGCCCGTAACTTATCCTGAAGCAGGTTTGTCAACGACATGATCCGCTGGGCAATGGCTTTCAAGCCTTTGGGACCATGGTATACCGCATAAAACGCGCTCATATTGGCAAGCAAGGCTTGAGCTGTGCAGATGTTGCTAGTAGCCTTCTCACGGCGGATATGCTGTTCCCGGGTCTGCAGAGCAAGGCGAAGTGCAGGATTTCCTAGCCTGTCTTTGGAAATGCCTACAATCCGACCAGGGATTTTCCGCTTGTATTTTTCAGCGCAGGAAAAGAAAGCAGCATGAGGACCACCGAATCCCAAGGGTACACCGAAACGCTGAGCAGTTCCGAAGGCAATGTCGGCGCCAAATTCCCCAGGAGGTTTCAACATGGTGAGAGCAAGTAGATCAGTTGCCACACTAAACGTCCCCCCAATTTCATGGATTTTATCACTAAGCGACTGGAAATCGGAAATACCGCCCTCAGTGTCAGGATACTGCGCAA
This sequence comes from Paracoccidioides lutzii, assembly GCF_000150705.2. Classification (NCBI taxonomy): domain Eukaryota; kingdom Fungi; phylum Ascomycota; class Eurotiomycetes; order Onygenales; family Ajellomycetaceae; genus Paracoccidioides; species Paracoccidioides lutzii. Next base: position 810,902 of record NW_015440949.1, on the reverse strand, counting down.
GGACACCGATCAAACGGTCGCCTTGGTCCTTAACCAATTTGAACTCCTCAGCCATAACATCCCCGACCACTAGCTTGATTCCAAAGCCCTCTGCTCGCGACCTCATTACTGCGATGGTCTGCGGGTGGCACAGGTGAGAGACAACATAAGACTTTCCGTCTTTCTTCTGTCTCTGGGCCGGCATTGTGGCCCAGGACATGGTCATGGCTTCTGCAGCAGCAGTAGCCTCATCCAGAACCGAGGCATTGGCAACTGGGAGGCCAGTCAAATCCGCTGTCAATGTCTGGAAATTTAGTAACGATTCCAACCGGCCCTGGCTAATCTCTGGCTGGTAGGGGGTATAGCTAGTATACCAAAGAGGATTTTCCAAAACATTTCGCTGGATCACTGGTGGCACAACGGTATTATAATATCCACATCCAATATACGGCTTCCCGCTCGCATCGATGCTTTTCCTGTACTTCTCCAGTAATTTGATCATATCAGTCTCCCCCAGCCCGCCATGTAGGGGATCCCTATGCAGCCTTGTCGTGCCATTGGGGCTTGTAACCTCCAAGTTCCTTTTGGACAAGATATCTGCAGGGAGAACCTGTTTCACGAACTCGTCCAGAGATTTGGCCGGGGGATCCAGGGCTTTGAGCATCTGCTCCACTGTATGCGGGGAAGGGCCAATGTGTCTGCGGGGGAAAGAATCGAGGGGCTGAAGGAGATCTCGGGGTTGTGGCGCGCCATGATTAGCGACGGAGCTGCTGTGAACAGTTCTGAGGCTCAAATAAGTAGGCAGTCGAGAGCGTGTCAATTGCAGGCATTGTCTACAAGCTGTCAAAGCAGATGGTCGAGCAGCTCTTGCAACACCTCTAGGATATTGAAGAGCTAGATGACGACCCCCGCCACGCAATAAACCGGAGGACGGAGCCGCTGCCATGATGCTCCTCCTTGGAGGACTTAACCAGCTGCTCGCAATGAAACTATCAATCGTCGAGATGTACAGAGCGTCCTACACACCCAAAACGAAGGTCGGGAAGCACAGGGAAGGGAACGAATGACAACCAGAGAAGAAGAAAGGAAAGGAACACAGAAGGTAACGAGGAGAGAAGAAGGGTTCGGGATAGGGATTGGACATAAGAGTGAGGTTTAGCTGTTGTGAGAATCGCTGCTGATTAGATGAGAATAGGCAAAAATTCCGTGTAATACCGTGACAATACGTATAATACGGTAGAAGAACCGAAGTCGGCCAACGGGAGGGCTGCTTATTGGCTGGATAACACAGGCAAAGCTCGGTTCAAAGAGGACATCCAAGTCACCTGATCGCCACGCGGAAGGAAAAACCACGAGGATAGATCTTAGAACCAGCCACCCGATCGGATAACTTGAGACGGAAAAGTCCAGTGACTTGCTCTCCGATTGTTTTCTTCGTCAACTTGCGGCAGACGCCCCCCTTAACTGCAAGAATTCCCATTGCAAGCCAGGGTTTTTGTGCTGGGGGGCAGGCGTTACGATGCCATACCGCTCATTTATTTCATTGCTCGGGACGAATTTGGGATGCATTGAAGATCAATATCACCAGCAAAGGAGGGATGATTTTTTGGATACATGACGACTACTCGATATTATTTTGTTTATTAAAAATAGTTGACCATTTTGTGTATCAACACATGCTCGTGGAGGGCTATTGAACAATGGCTGAATGAAATGGTTATTTTCGGACGTAAGAACAAGCATTAAGGGTAGCCTGCACACGGCGGTCATCAGCTCGACAGCCATGCAAAAGAGTATAAACTGCGCATGGCTAATAATCTTAAAAACATCAGGCTGCAACAATTTATTTAGCAAATACAGAAGAACCCATCAATTCATTAGCAGCCCAGATTGCAAAAAGAGTCGCAGAATCCCATTGCCAATATCAGGCTGGTCTTAAAACCCCTCATTCAACAACAACAACAACGTCGACCTTGTTCTTATCTGCAAGAAGGGAATGAGTAATGAGCGCCGCCAGACTCGGTTACATCACCACAGGGAATACACGTACAAAACGCAACGTAGTCCTTGATATTTTGCGCGGCCTTGTGCGGCTCTGCGTAATACCATGCCGCTTCCGAAATGACTGTTCCAGTCTCTAGATATCCAAATGCATCTGATCAGCCACTTTCTGTCGCCCTTGAATGCATACACGTATGATTGGCATGATGTGGACATTACATTTGATACGTACCCGCAATGACAATATTATAGTATGACGCTTTCCCCTTCCAGGGACAATTCGTTGAGGCATCAGACTTCACCAAACTGAAAGCCCCCGTGGAGTCTTTGAGTGAAGAACGCGGGAACTATATCCAGGCTTTCTACTTAGCATCAATGCCACCAGTGCTAGATAAACTGTCCTCGGCAGTTTTCAGGCGTCAACGACGATGTCGGAGACAAAACCTACGTAGATGTTTCCCTCAACGCTCTCCCACTGGTCCGTCTCCGCGAGAACGGTTTTTCCAATTTTTGCTGTTGCACAGGGCATGATTGCCTTTTCTATTTTAGTTATTTATTTTATAACAAATAGCAGTTCAGTAAGGGGATTTGCGAGATAGGAAGAATAATGTTTGTATTTCAATGCGTTAAGCAACAGTTGTTTCATCTTGGCCGAGTCTGTTGCTGATGTCATCATGTTGAGACACTGGATCCAGAACTCGAGATATTCTTCAGCCCAACAAGACCAGGACTCGTGCACTGGAGAAGGAGGTAAAGCATGTATGTATAAATCGAAATTGAAAGAAATTACTTAGCGCAATTATGTGACATGTTAGTTGACTTTCCTTGATTTTTCGACTTTTAGGCCATTGCATGTTCTTTCTCGTCTCCATCAAAAGCGAACTGAATCAAGAAGCTAGAAGGGGTGGGTCAATATGTATATGCTTATATCAAATCTCTCAATCATCAATCATCCCCAAGACGTGTGCGGAGTAACTAGTTGCTGATTGAGAAGGACATAGCTGTCTCAATGCGGAAAACCTCGTTCTTCGATAGGTAGTAGTGACCGTAAACTACAACAGACCCTTGCATTATCTCGAAGCTCCCGGCAGTCAATGCACCCGACTCGGCAGCGTGCAGCATGCCCGGGTACCTACATTCAAGCGGGGAGGGGAGACTAAATAAGCCCTTGGTGGAATGGGATAGCTTTAGACTACTAGCTCAATAGGCAATAGGGGTGTCTCTCTGTGCCTACAAAAGACAGTCATGAACAGCATATCATGCTGCTCTTGGGCTAATGTAAGATGTTCAGAAACATGCTCCCGGAATATCAAAAGACATTGGCGTGTTCTAACAACTGTTTTTTTATGTAAGTTATCTCTTCGTTTTCTCCCCAACTCTTCCATTTCCATCAAGTAGTGTGGTAGAGTTCCCTTCGATTTTGTTTCAAATTAGCGGTTTGTGTTTCACCCAGTCACATTTGCTTCATAAAACACGCCAGAGAACAAGAAAGGGGTATGTTTCTACAAGCACTATCGATTACCTGTATTCGTCGATCACACTCCTGCATGTAACGTATAGAAGTTCAGGTTTGTATTCGATGTCCAGGCCAAATCCAGGGGGACCTCCGATATCGAGTCCTCGTTTAGTAGTCCATATAGGGTGAGGAGCAGCCACCATGACCATAACTTTCAGACCATACCTGAAAGAACCGAAAGTTAACAAATTCAACTTTGAGGATTGGCTGATAGTGAGGCCTATTGCTTACCTGTATTCCGGAGTTCCCACCGCCTCACCCGTGGACATATCAAGAAGCATGATCAAGTCAGGAACAACAGAAAGGTACTTTGCGCATCGACATCAGCATACAAATGCGTATCTATGCTTAGAGGTAATGCAGAAAGAGAAGGGAGAGCAACCCACCTCGTCAGAACCATCGTCTTTGATAACCTTCACACTCAAATTCTCATTGACAAATTCAACCACTATCCTGGTTGGACCCCCAGGCTGTTCAGCGCCCTGAGTTCCCAGTTCGTCTGGTGACAATTGCTGAAGAACCACTTTCCCAGTGGTATGGGCAGTGGCCGATAAACCATGCTCAACGCTGATGATTTTGCCATAGAAGACAACCTTTGCGCTCTGCTTTCCGCCAAACTCACGAACTATATCATCTGACACTGAAAACAGGCGTCCCTCTTTTTGCGCTAATGAAACTGCACGACCAAGTCGCCAAGCCAGAGAGTGTGAGTTAAGAATACCAAAACGACGCATGTCGGCCCCGCTTATCGGGACTCCTGTGGCTCCAGCAGCAGAGCTGGGGGAATATATAGTTAGATTCACAGAGACTATAACGGCAGAGCATATCCAACACATGGCAACCTATGAACAATAGTAAAACACCTACCCCATCTCAACGCATGTAGACCGGATGGCATAATCAGCTGCTTTCGCATCCGGTTGGTTAGGAGGGATAATCACGTTCCTACCTGTACCGCTGGACAGTGCTACAGGGAGTATGTCGTTAATATCTGTCGATTCAATGAAAGTCGTAATCTTTTCGAAGTTCGGATAGGCTCTTCCTTAATTTCAGACCACATATCAGCATATATTAAGAACAGAAAAAAGTGGCTTAGAAATATACCCATTAGGTCGCCATCAACGCAAGGTAGGTTGTAGTGTTTGGAAGAGGCCCAAATAAGTGGCTGCAATCCATTGCTTCCCCCTATCTCAACAGCCAACATGGCATCATATTTCTTCCCGAGCTCCTTTTCCATTGTTTGTAGGGAATGCAACACCATGTCTCCACCAGGTCTCTCATCGGCTACTGCTGGAGACCCAACTCCAGCTACGGGAACAAGAACCGCATCCGCATCTAGTGACGAAACATCAACTATAGCCAAAGTTCTTCCCTCTTCAACTAGATTAGCAGCTTCGAGATATGTTGAATACGGAGAGCCCCCGCCCCCACAACCTAGAATGTAGCAGCCAATAGACATAAATTGAAGGTCAATTTTGGATAGTAACCATCTACCAGACTCGTCAACTGTAGGCCGATACTTGGAGATGTCAAACATTGGCTCCTCTGCACCATCTAATCTTGGCACATTATCGGCGATCTTCGTTTCCTCGTATCCGGGTTCGTCTTTATTGGAAGAGAACATTGCTTCACTGTTCTCAAAAGATGAGTAGAAACGTGCATGATTTGCCGGGCACGCAACTTCAATCAAAACTTTCTTCACGTTGTCAATATAAGGGACTCCAACGACTTCTTCCCTGGTAATCACAGCCCCCGAGATATCAGCACCCCGAGACTCGGCATCTGCAAGGGCAGCAGCTTTGACTTTAGCTTTTGTATATTCTACAGAAGCACTGTCTGTCATTTCCTCCGCTCTGCCACTTATTTGCGCGATCGCAGCTCCGATCGCATTAGCAACACCAGCAAATTCAGGGATAACCATCTTGCTGACTCCTTCTAAATGGTCTGGACACAGCACCGCGCCGCCTCCGACTAGGATAACAGTACAGGGCTCTGGCGAGGTTTTTGACTTGTCGATAAGATTTTCTAGCATTAACTTTATTCTAGATCTCGCTTTATCAACTATCGGCTGCGGAAGAATGGGATTCGTCGTACCAACAGATGCCCCTGACAAAACGGCAATGTCAGTAGCTGTTGGTATGGTGCCTCCAAAGCAGAGCGCTTTCGTGGTGATCTCATGCCCGACACTTTCAGGTCCCACAAGCATGCGCTTGCCGTCTCCGTTTTCCCGGACCAAGGAACCCCCCCCAAGTCCAATGCTTTCAACTTGCAGAACCTCAAGATTAACTTTGATTCCAGCAATCTCTGTTCGAGAGCTGGCAAGTCTCGGATATCCATTGCGCAGGAGAAAGCCAACATCAGTCGTCGTTCCTCCGATATCGACCACAACAGCTCCGTCACTACCAATGGAATTCCCTGCCAGATAGGCAGCACCACGAATTGAGTTTGTTGCTCCCGAGGAGAATATCCGAATTGGAAATTTAATTGCCTCGGGAAACGACAGCAAATGACCAGTGTTTGCTGTTAAATACAACGGGCACTTGAGGCCCAGCTGGGATAGAGCTCGCAAAAAACCGTGCATAGTTCTTCGTGCAAAGTTAATAATCGATGCGTTGAGAATTGCTGCATTCTCTCGGGCCAAAAGTCCACTCCCGGAAATCTCATGGGAACACACGATATTGACATCGTGCCCGAGTCTGGCGAGCAAGATATTTCTAACCTGGTTTTCTTGGTGGTATTGCGTATCCATCGGGGAACCTATTCCTGCGACAACAACATTTTTCAAGTTCTGGGAGTGGATAATTTCCGCTTGCGCCTCAATCGAAGCTGGATCAATATCAGCAATGCGTGTTCCATCAATATTACAGCCGCCTGGTACAATCACAGCATGCCCCTTAATTAGTCGTTTGAGAGCTGGAGGCCAGTCGATGAACGGAGGGGTCTGGCTAGAAAAGTTATTGGATACAAGGCGGATGACGCCAACCTTTTCCAGTCTTGATGCATCGTGTTCGAGGATAGCATTGAGAAAATGTGTAGTTCCGATTGTCACGGCAGCAATGTTATTCTCATTGTTGGGTGCTTTGTGTAAGAGGTTTTCAAGGGTCTTCTGAACGCCAAGCGTCACATTCGAGGCGGTTGGGGACTTGTCCCATGCAATGATTGCACTTGAACCAGAGGCTTTTGTGTCGAGGAGAACAGAATCGGTGTTCGTTCCTCCAACATCCACTCCGATGACGAGGGAAGGGCCGTTGAGTGATGTCATATCAATGAGTGATTAGACCGTAGAAAAGTGTATGCAGCCAACCAATTCGAAGCCAATGTGTCCTAGAGATATAGGACAATCGATTCAAAGGTTAACTATAAGATTTTAAACGTGGGTACGATGTTTGCCAAATTTCATCAAACTCCAGATCCCTAGTCAACGAGTCATATATATCATTCCCGTTACTAACTACCTGTAAGTCCAATATACTCCCGAATCAGTGTATTGACTCTGTTTGGGTTTGGCATAGTGGAGAGAGATCCTAGATTTCTCTCTTACAACGTCAAGAGACTTGCAAAATGGGAGGTCGTCTGCGTTATCGGATCCAAATGCTGTCGTTGATTGGAAGAGTTCTTCCTAACAAACCATGATTCGAAACTTGGCGATTAGCGGTCACCTCTAAGTTAACGCATTGGCTCGGGACCTAATTAACTCGCCGATCTGTGGGGGGAAGTTTGAAGCCATTCTGTGCTATTAATTACCGGCAATTAAATTCCTGCAAGAAGTACAAAGCGCGAGACTACTCGGACGTGCGCAGAACCATGGGCAAAGATTTAGGGACTCCCAGGGTGGCGTGCTCCGGAACTTTAGGTGACAGTAACCTTAAGCCTTAATCAAAAGCTTTAGCTACGAACAGACAGCCAAAGCCTAAGATCCAGTTAAGTTAGGCTCTACCTTTGTAGTGCCTTGGCGAGTCTCACCTTCTGGCAGTTCTTACTAAAAACACCGGGCATTGAATTCGTAGCAGCTACAAACGATGAAGTGCGATTTCGGAATCAGGCCTCAAACAACTTGTGGGTAACATGAAGAGAATAAATCGGAGAATACACCTAAGAGGGTCAGCCTTGGCCGCCATCCCTCCTCCTGGGCATACGAAAGAGATGAGAATGCTACTTCAAATTCATGAAAGCGAAGTTTCATTTGTCTCACAAAAAGGCACACCCTGTCTTAGGAGCAGAAGTTACATTGAACGAATTCCATCACATATGAAAATTGAAGATGTAAAAGCCTAGTCAGTCCAAAACTGTCCATATTCCTCTCTCAACAATTCGCGATAGCTGCGAAATTGATACTCGGGTTTTCACGAGCAGAATGAGTCAGTGACACGCAAGCATTCAACCAAACAATTAGGTGTTTACTTTCCCGGTTCACACAACAAAACTCCTGCAGATGGCACAGTTCATTGAGAATGAATTTGGTAAACTAGACGTGAGGCATGAAACAACATTACACCTTGCTCCAGGGACAGGGTATCTAGCCCTACTATCCTAATTAAGGACATCGAGGAGATACTCCCAGTTCCCATATGAAAATAGGAGACAGTCGATGGCACGTGTTTTGTGGAAGGAATGATATAGATTGTTTTGCGGATATCCTACCGGGGCTTAGGCTATTAGCAACAATCACCTTCTGTAGAAGGGGATCGAAACTGAAACTCTATAAGACATCGCAGGGAGAAGAGGCACTTTCATCATTTTGGTCTTTACACTAAAAGTTATGAAATGCAAGTGAGAAAAACACCGCAGATATTAGCAACCGAGTCATGGGGAGAACGATGATACCCTGGACATTTCCCATGTTAAGATGACACGGCCCAATCACCTTCAAAAAGTGCGAAGGGCGGCATGCGGCGCAAAAGTTTTCCCCTCATTAACTAAATATCATAAGCTATCAAGCTATCTTATCAGAAAATCCGGAATACCTATCCGGGTCATACATCACACATGCGTTTCCCTATTCTCTTGATCCACTTCAGTTGAACCTCGAACATCCCCGTACGAGAATAGCTTCAACCTAAGTCAGGAACATTACAATGTATGTTTGTGTCCGGGACGATTTGTAATAGCAAATAACTGCTAAAATCCAAGCCGAATAGCTAGATATGCCTCTAAAGGCAAACCCATAGTGATAACTTATGTCAGAGAATAATTCATCATTCTGCGATGACAGTTCCCACAGCTTTTCGTCATAACGAGGAAACATCATCCGAACCCCCCGGAATACGACTGCGAAACATCCTCCTTGTTGGCAGCGGTGGCGTCGGAACCATAGCCTCCCTTGTGCTGGAGAAATCCCGTTGCGCAAGGGTAACCGCAATTCTAAGGAGCCGTTATGCTGTCGTCAAGGAAAAGGGTTGGAATATCGAGTCCGTCGACCATGGTACTCTAAAGGGATGGAGGCCGAGTCGTGGTGAGTTTGGTTCACAGCACGCGTCTCTGCAAAACCAAACAACAGTAATCACTTTAGAGCAAAGAAGAGCTAACGGTAAGAGTGACGAAGTGGTATCGAGCGTCGAAAGTGCTATGGAGGCTGAGACGGAACCTTTCGATTACGTTGTGGTCACCACCAAACAACCGCCTGATGTCTTCTCAGTCTCAGACCTTATAAGGCCAACTGTAACTCTAGGCCTTACTACAGTGGTGCTCATCCAAAATGGCATCAACATTGAGGTTCCCGTCATCGAAGCATTCTCTACGAACACGGTGATGTCATCCATCACGATGATTGGCTCTCGCACTGAAGGGGAGAACACGATCATCCAACTAGGCCCGGATATACAAATTATGGGGCCTTATTTTCATACGGGGTTAGAGAGATGCGTTCAGGCACAACAGGCACGAGAATTTGTTAAAATATACAAGGCCGGCAGAGAAGGTGAAGAGGCCAAGTGCACATATTCAGAAGAGATGCCCGTTGCTCGGTGGCAGAAGCTTCTCTCGAAGGCAACGCTCAATACGCTCTGCACGCTAATGCGATTGGACGTTGGAGAGCTGCTGTCGTCAGGGGATAGGGAATCGCTTCTGGTTCCAGCAATGTGGGAAGTACATTCCATAGCGAAGGCAGCAGGGGCCCCTCCATCCCAAGATATGATTCCCTTCTATGCCTATCAGCAGCCTGATGACTGTCGTTATCGGCCCAGCATGTTACTGGACCTCGAGAATGGAAGGCCAATGGAGTTGGAGGTTTTGCTGGGGCTGCCGTTACAGATTTCTAAAGCGTTGGGTGTCTCAACTCCGATTTTGAGCACTGTTTATGAGGCGCTAAAGGTGGTGAGGTGGAAGTCCGCGCAGGAATCACTGAAGCAGCACAGCTAGCTTAAGAAAGAGTTCCACAGTAGGACGAGTTAACGCCCTTCTGTACCATTCTGCAATGGGAACGGAATGCTAGGTCGTCACCTCGATCAGATAGAGATGTATTCCCCAGGGGATTCATCAACAACCTTCATCCAATTCCAATGCTGATTATTGGCATCAGTCGCGGTTCGCCGCATACTGTATATAGAATCAAATATATCTAGAGCAAAGGCTCTATCTTCCTCCGCAGTAAGCTCACAGGCAACAATAAACGTTGGCTAGAGCGACAACTTCAACTCCTTAGCTGGCGCAGCAAGGTGCGCCATGACCTCACAAGCCATCCCAAAGGCAGTTGAGTCAGCTTCCACAGAGTTTCCTGGAGGGTAAAGAAGGCGATGTAGGTAAAGGAGGGCAGCGGATCTACAGGTGTACGCCTGCAAGAGAAATTTTCTTGATGATCTTGCCGGCGCATCGCGAATACCGAACGGCCGCCAACAGCTAATCCGATTTTGAAGGCTTCCCGTTTTTTCTAACTTAGAACCTTCACAGGATACCGACAATGACTCGGCACTATGATTGACGATGGGATTGCCATATCACTAGAAGATATGAGTCTCACATCTTCCGCAAGAGCTCGTAGCTTTTGTAGTAATGGCATTAAAGTTGTCGGATAACCCATGAGCCTATCCGGGGAACGATGCATTGCTTCATCAAGCCATATTGCAGTGGGAATTTGCACACGGCGCCTGTTCACCAATGAAACGACAATGTCTTCAGAAGCGAGTCCCCGAAGGAAATATTTAGCCATCGAACTCATGGCTCGGCCGGATAGCATGTATAGGCGAGCAGGGCGGGCAAAGACCGTTCTGCCGCTCCTCATTCAACATCTCCATAATTCTGGTGTAATTCATTTACCTCAGTAGCACAAAGACCTTGAATTCTAACCAATGAATGCTCCAGCACCTGACTCAGATCACCCGACTTAAGTCTGTTGAAGATACGCGCCTGTCCCTGTAACTAGCGTTTGTAGGGCGATCGCTGTCCCGCATTCTCCACATACTTCTGCCCGATTGGTGTAGAGACAGTCGCTGATAGCTCGGGGACTATCTTGCAGGAGTAAGAGGATTAACGCATTCATTTCATCGACGAATTCGTAGCCTATCAGTAGCTCGGGAGGATGTCGTTCAAATTAGACCTTTATGCTCGCTTCATCGGCAGGGAAGATAGTCCTGGGGGGGGATCTGTGGCATAGTCCACGATAAAGCAAGCTGCGTAACTTGGGAATGAGATTTGCCGCTCGTCGATAACGGGACCCATATTGGGCCGCTGGATGGGTGACCTGTGGCTTGGCGTGAAGCATAAGATGAGTATTTTCTATGCCAGAAACAGTGGCAGAGGTATAAATATGGTGTCTCCCACCCTCCAGTCCGTAGCCCTGAGGGTTCGGGAAGGCTAGCTTCCGATCCCACTTACGAAAACAGTCTCTTCTTGAGAGATTCCGGGGCTGCCTGCTTGGACATTCCGATTCAACAGCTTTTCTCAGGAGCATATCCTTTGCATGAGCGAGCGCGACGAGCGCAAATGCTCTAGGAAGGGCGGGCTTCGTCGCATTTAACTCTCGAAGCCTTGCAATCTTTACATCCACCTCTTGATCTCTTTCGAAGCAACCGCAGTTCGGCTAGAGGGGAGCTGTCCAACTTAGCTGTCTCCATGCTTGGATATCATAGAGCCACTCTGTGTACTCGCTATGAGATCAAATTCAAATATCCAGAAAATTGGTAGCAAGACTTTACAGGCCCGAAGACCCTTCGGAGTAATAAACATGCAGGCGACGATCCAAGGTTTCAAATGGTCATGTCGGTAATCTCGGCTTTGACATTCTAAGTCTCTGGCAAACATCCATTCAATGCTAAAAATATGCACCTGAAAACCCCTATATTCACGGCAGATTTGTATATACCTTCATGGAAACATTATTGTAGATGCAACCTCCTTATTTCGTAACAGATTTAGCGTAACTCTCGTGCCTTTCGTTCCTTTCCTGAATATACTTGACTAGGCTTTCAGACAGGTTTGCTTCATTTGTCAATCCACTTGGCACCGGTTGACCCAGGTGCTCACACAAGGGCACAACCCCGGTCCACAGGGGCTCTTCCCGATCAGGGCCATCCTTCGCCCTATCCCGAGGTTGAATTCTGGGAATACCAGTTCGCAGCTTCAAACAGCCGTGCTTTGCTTCCACGCGGATCACGAAAACAAGCGATACTTGAAAGGATGCGACGGGATTGAGATCTTCCCATCTTCCAGCCACGATGTGGTTTGTGACAGCTCGCATAACATCACATTTCACATTGCGGTCTTCCACGCGGAATATGCTCCATGCACTACTGCTGAGCGGGTAGTTGAAAGAATGTCCATCTGGAGCTGATGAGAGAACAAGACCGTCCACTATGTTTAGTGCTGGGTTAGCAATCCAATACGTGTTGACTCGGATTTAACTATCATGGACATTCATCCAACCTTTTGTTGCCGTAATGCAAACTTTTATTTAATCATCTCCATCTCCATCCACATTTTCACCACTCCATCCTAGCATTTCTTTCTATGTCTTTCTTTCGCACTAGTTCCATAAACCTTGAGCTGGGATGACCATGCAAATAGGCCACCTCGCCCTCATGCTCACGTCGAAATAGAGCGACCATTGGTAAGCATTGCGGAAGGCCATTATCGATGTAGGAGACATGCGCTATAAAGCTGTCCGAGAAAACCGAACCGATAGATTCCGCATCGTATCTGCCTCGTTACTTGTGTCGACGCAGTTCAGCGGGCTGCATGTTATATATTTCTTCGCCGTCAAAGTTAGAGAAACTAGAGTTTGCCGTTGCAGGTTCTATATATATATAGATATTTCTCTCACTGTGATAAATGGCAGATGTCAAACTGTCCACCTCTGTGCTACTTATTTAGATTCCTCATCTGGGGAAAAAACCAAGTGAGGTGTTCCCAGTGTTGTCGTTGGAGATTTAGCAGGTGTCCGGCAGCGTCAGTTAAGGTAGTCAAGATAACCAGCCTGAGAAAGTTATCAGCGGAATAATTCAACAGGAAACTAGGTAGTCAAGAAATATAATATATTGCTTCTCCTCCGTTGTTAATTACTGTCTTGGTAATAGAAGTTGAAAAAAACCCTCCGATTCAATTACTATTTACTACTGCTATTATTATAATAATTATTATTATGAAAATGAAAAGAAAAATAAGAACGAGGGAACCTCTCAATCAAAAAGAACATAACAAGTTATGCATCTTGGCGTTGCTTAAACCTTGGAAAATACCTTTCTTGGGACAGAATGACAGGCTTGATTGATTGCAAAGGGTGCTAACTACGAGAACAACTATATACAGTGGAAAATTGGTCACGGACGGAAGGATTCGACAATATATATATATATATTCATTTTGAGACATAATATCAAAGGATGGTGAAATCGACCCCTAGTTACTCTATAGTGGAGTAGATATCTCGTGGAGCTCTAGATTCGTAAAGAGCAGTTATCATAACGTAAAATAAAAAAAATAAAAGAAGATAATAACATCTCCTGTAATTACATCCGTATGAAGAACAAAACCGCCTAAAACCAGCAAAGAAAGTAAAAGTGAACTTTCACATGCTTGAAGCAGTGTGATATAGCTTCGGCTTACTGTGAACTTGTTTGCATGAATAATGAAGTAATTGTGTGTCAGCTGAAGATATGACAGTCTGATCAATAGTGTCCAAATCATTAAGCTGAGAGAATAGGAATTCAGCATTCACAAGAAGCTCTTGAAGATGAACTAACTAATAGACAGTCTCTGAAAATAAGATATATTTAGCCTCTGTAGAGAATCTAAAGATATATATTTATTTATAACTTCTTAAGACAACAGAATCATCAGTCATATAGATGATATAGTGATGAAATGAGATTTTAAGTCTCTGCCTGCTCAATCATCATCTGCATAAGTAATAAAATCTATATTGAAGTCTCTGTAGTAAATGACTTTAAAGTCAGAAATGCCTTAGAGATAATATAAAACATTAGCCTATAAACTTATTTTTAAAGAATTTACTATTAAAAATACATAAATACTATCTAACAATTAATAAATATTTAAAAGACTTAAAAAATATAACTTTTAAATTAAATAATTTTTGATTTAATTTAATAATAATAAAAAAATTAAACTAAAAAATATTAATATTTAATATATAAAATATAAAAATAAAAATAATATAAAAAATTTTTATATATAATTAAAATTTATATAATATAGTTAATTTAAAATTTTACTTAAAAGAATTAAAGATTTTATAAGTTAAATATATATATTAATAAATTATTTATTATATATTAATATTATAGAAAAATTAAAAAAAATATATATTATTAAATAGTTTAATATTCTTTTATCTTTAAAATTAAATTAAATATATATATAATAATAGTTTTTATAATATATATTTAAATTTTATATTATTTTAAAGTATAATTTTATAACTATATATTTTAAATTATATATATATTAATTTTTAAAATAATTAAATTTTAATATAATTAAATATATATTATAATTATTAATTATAAATATTTTAAATAAATTATAATAATAATAATAATAATAAATATTTAATTTATTTATAATTATAATTAAGTTTAATAAATAAATATTTAAATTTAAATTTTTATATAATTAAATAATTAATTTAATAATTTTATTATATTATTATTTTAAAAATATATATAATTAATAATTATAATTTTTATTTAATTAAATTAAAATTTATTTATTTTATAATTTTAATATATAAAAATATATAAATATATAAATAAAAATAAAATAATATTTATATTTTTAATATTTTTAATTTTATATTTTTAAATAAATATTTTAATAAAATTTAAAATTTATTTTTAAAGATATTTTTTTCATTTTTTTATAAAATTAATATAAAATTTTATATTTATTTTAATATTAAAAATAAAAATATATTTAATTAATTTATATAATATTTTTATAAATTTTTAATATTATTATTATAAATATAAAAAAAGTAAAAACTTAAAGATTTATATATAAAATTTTAATTTAAATAAAGTTTAATTCAGTAAAAATTTTTAAAATTTTAATATTTTATTTTTTAAATTTAATAAATAATTTATTATTTAACTTTATTCACTTTTATTATTTAAATTTATATTATATTTATAAGTTATACTTTGATATATTAATTATAATTCTTAAAAATATATAAAAATAAAATTATTAATATATTATATTTTTAATTTAATTTAACTAAATATTATTAAATATAAGTAATAATGAATATAATCTAATTAACTAAATAGATTTAATTTTAATATTCAATTCAATTAAGTATTCAATCTATCTAAAAATTATATAATTGAACAAAGTTAATTGTAACTATTTTACATAAAATATAATCTTTTCTTTTATAAATATAACAAACTTAAATTATCAACTAAAGTTAAATTTTAATTAAGTAAAAATCTTCTTTGTAGTTGAATCAAAATTTCAAAGGTAAAATAAAAGTAATAAACTTATATTAAATATAATAATTAAGTTTTTATTCTTGAGTAATGAACTTAAAATATAACTTAAAGCAAGCTCTACTTGAAAAGCTTAAAATATTAAAAAGAAAAAGAAAGAAAAAAAAAAAAAGCTAAAAGTATCCGAATTGATTCTTTAGAAAAGTGTGAGAAGATAATGATATCGGAGGGAAGCATACTTGGCAGCTTGTTTTCGTATTGTACGGGAAAAAAAGACCTGTCACCAAGGTGAGTGGATCGAGAATGCCGGGTGACGTTGCAACTCTGGCGGTTTTGAAAGCATTGAAGCTTGACAAGAGCATAACCAGGGTCTCAGTATCCGTCATCCACGTCGTCCCAAACATCTTCTAGTGGGGTGCCTGGAATAAAACACACTCATCATAATTCGACCCTGAGTGGCAGTGTAGGTAGCCAGGTAAGTATCCGGAACTGGGACGTCCACCTTGGTGGCTCAGAACAATTTACGTTCTTCGTAGATTCCACGAAACATCTGCTCGGAGCTCCATTCGTTCACGTTTGGGTTAAGCGTAGGTTATCAACAATCCGAGCCTGCTGCCATCCATACTTTGGTGATGATGAAGCTGTGGATATCCATATTATAGGAATTCTAGGTGAGGGGAGAAATATCGTTAAAGGATTGAGAAGGTTGCGTTGTCCAACTCATGGAAAAGTCAAGCTGTTTCGGTGACGTTGCTTTCTGCATTGATATAAAATAATACAATGAAGAACAATTTAATACTATTTCACCCAACTTCATCCAAATCGGCCCAAAAAAAAAAAGCGCCCAGATCAAGTGAACAAACCGCCTAAACCTGTAGTTAAACTCGCCCAGTGTTCCGTCAGTCCCCATCACAGAGCCCCGTATTTAGCAGCCTAACACTGTAGTTAACCCACCCTGGGTTCCATCGGTCCCCATCACAGATCCCTGGATCTGCATACCCCCTGGAGGAATTGGCCACGAATAAACCGCTCACCGGCAGGCTTGTAGTAGGGCGACCACCAAAAACCCGGTCATAGGCAACTATCACCACTGCAGATCGTCTTTCAATACAGACAAATCTCATTCTTGCCTTGTGATGAGGTATGAGAAGTTTTCTATTTACCGCCGTTGCTGATATAAGCCAGAATGGTGTAAATCGAAATCATTAATGGAGGGGGGATGTCGAGAGTTATAGCGCAAATGTAAACAACAACGTAGGTTGACACAACTGCCTCATTCCCAAAGTCTACCGCGTTAACCAGCCAAATATCCTCCTACAAATAACATTCTCCCATCCTATATCAATGACCGTATCTGATACCACCTAAATCTTCATCTAGTTTTTCACAGCCCTGCTTTGTCTCTGTTCCGCCAGGACCTCTTCACTCACACTAACCAAGATATCAAATGCACGTCGGATATATTTCTCCTCTGCCATTGTATTTCCACTTACTACCCGGATGACCGGGCGCCCGTGGATCACCGTACACGTCAGGAATATTTCTCCTCGGGCATTGATAGTCTCGCAAACTTTCCGAGTAATAGCTCCTGAGGAGAATGCTGGTTTGGTCGTGCCATTGGTCGTGCCATTGGTCATGCCATTGGTCAGGGTATTATGAGCGACGCCGTTTTGCGTGGTGACACTGTTTGGATCAACTTCATCCAATCCCTTAATTCTGACAACCGTCAATCCAAAGGCCGGCTTTGTGAAGACCTCAAAAATATCATCACGGCTTCTAACGAGGTCAACAAAGACGCGGCCAATGTTTACACCCTTACGGATATGTGCTTTCATGCCAGAAAGCCCGTACGAACGCATGACAAACCACACTTTGAGTGCGCGGAAGCGTCTCCCAAGTGAAAATTGCCAATGGCGAAAGTCAGTCACTGGGGAAGTAAGCGTGCTTGGATTCCGCAAGTAAGCGGGTGCAATGTCCAGAGAGCTGGTGAGGTCGCTTGTATTGCGAAGGAAGAGGCAACTATGGTCGTAGATATGGTCGGATTAGCTTGCGAAAATTAAAGGAAATCCAAAGGGCAAAGCTCACCTAGTGTCAAAATTTACTAGAAGCCACTTGGCCATATCCATATCAAAACTATCGACGCCTTCTGCGAACTCCTTCGCAATGTACTGATACTCCTCCGCCACAAGGGCGGACCCAGCATATGCGGCATCAATATGCACCCAAATGTTCTGCCATGATTCCTTCTCTTTCAGCACAGCTTTGATCTCCGCAAGCCGGTCTATGGCACAGGAATTGGTTGTGCCCATTGTAGCTGTTAAATAGAAAGGCTCAAGCCCGTCTCTCGCACATTGTTCCAGAACCTTGCGCAACGCACCCCCGGTCAATTCCAGGTTGTCCTCTAGTCGCGTCGGGATGGCCCGGTATCGAACACCTGCAATCCGGGCCCCCTTAGCTGTACAGCTGTGTCCCTGATCACTGGCCAGTGCGACAAGGCGTGGGCGTAGTTCCATAATACGATCTTCCCACTCTGGCGTGTCTTCAACCAGCCCCTCCGCTGCAGCTTTAGCTCGGACATGTCGTTCACGAGCGGCAACTATGACGGTTGCAATAGCCTCACTGGCGCTTCCCTGGATAACACCACCACCCGTGCTCTTCCCAGATTTTGATGACGCAGCACTAAGGAAGCAATCCGGTAGTCCCAATGCCTGTGCCAGCCAGTCCATCATGACAATTTCCAATTCCGTACATGCAGGCGAGCACAGCCAATTGAAAGCTGCCGCGGTGAAGGCGGCCGAGTACATTTCACCAATGATAGAAGGGTAAGTCACACAAGAGGGGAAAAAAGCCATGAACTTTGGCGATTGCCAGTGGGTGAGTCCTGGAATGATTTTGGACTCGATGTCCGCGTGTATCTTGCTCCATGGCTCTGGGTCCTTGGGAACCGATGTAGGAAGAAGAGGACGAAGGTACCCTGGTTCTACATCGGGAACGACTCTCTTGGAGACGAGGGTGTTGAAGTAGTTGATTACTGCAGAACTCAAGTTAGACACTACATAGTAAAAGACTCAAAGAGACGAAATGGGGAGAGGAATGCCAATTGAGGGCATACTGTCTTCAACGGCAAAGTGAGCCGCTTCTCTGAATTCTTCCTGGTCCATATCGGGTGTGTAATCCAGGCATATGCTGTCTGTTCGTTGCAAATGATAGAGGACGAGGGGAACGCCGCCGATGGATGTCTTTTGAGCTGGGAGCTCGACGGAGGATTGAAGGCAGCATCGATATATATAACAAAATCTATCCCCTCGTCCGGACCTTGTTAGCACATTTCAATTGGTAATTGTAAACCTCCACACAACGAGAAACACAAAGGAGTTGAAAGTTGTGCTCGGGTTCCTTACCAACCTTTGCCCCTAGGCAACCCACGGAATCCATGGAAGAAGCTACCAAGGAACCATCTGGTAAATACGGTAAATACCTGCCTGGGCTGTCAATCAGATCTTCTGTTTCGCTGACTATAGTTATCAATTTGAAGCTTTTTTAAATCTTAAACCCACTCAAAAACACCAGCAGGGGCTTGGATGAAGCCACAGCTGACATAATCATCTTTAGAATCAAGCCAGACGAGCTCCAATGAAGCTTATATATTGAGCTTCTATTCTTCAAGTTACCCTTCAATGTGATATCAAGAGTTCCTATGCTTTTGTTCCGTCTGTATATCTCCAGAGAGAGATTTTCAAAGACTGTAGCGTGATGCAACTAATATTTCAAGGAGGACAACGTTGTTGTTGTTGTTGTTGTTGTTGTTGTTGTTGTTGTTGTTGTGTGTGTACGGACTTCTCCGTATTGAACTAGCTAATATCTAGCTACGGCAGGCACGTGATTCGGGCAGCCAGCCGCAGTCGGTATCCACAAACACCGCCATCATGCTACGACGCACGCTCTCCTTAAGCTGTGCTTGCCGCTGCGCCTCTCTAGCTCAGCTCAGATCATTTATCACGTCTTGCAGCAAAAATTAGTCAATTACAATAATCGAACGCCTAGAGAAAGCCGTCTGTGCGAAAGCATAACTGTAAAACTCAAAGCAAAAAATCTGTTTATTGTTGAACTCTCTGAACACCCTCTCCGTGGGCCGCAAGATCAGATTACCTCCACTAATCCAATCTTCCCGAAGAAATCAATGCATGCCGGCTGTTGCTTAGAGGCTTCATGAATCCAGCTTCCTCGTTCACTGTAGAGCCTATGTGCAGCAGCTCTTTTTCACGCTTCTCAATTAGATCAATGAACGAGTCAAGAGAGATGCTACAACAGCCCTAACATGTGAGCAGCACCAACATTAGGTAATTAGAGCCAATTGGCTAGTTTAGTTGATTTGATAGTTTCCAACGAATTAACGGGTCTCCCAAGATAAGGATGTTGGTTACTAGTTCAAGTTAGTTAATGTAATCCAACTCCACCCCCTGGCCAGGTTATCAAAATCAGTTTACCTTCAATGCCTGTGCTTTAACACGCCACAACGTCTCCAATTCGTAAGAAAAATATGAAAGACTCTACAGAAATAGAAGAAAGAGTTGAACTTGCCATATCTGTCATCAAAAATCAAGAAATCTCCTCGATCTGTAAAGCTGTGAGATTATATGATATAATATATTTTACTTTAAACTACTAACTTTAATACTAACTTAAAAAAATGAATATATATATAGTATTATATAAATTAACTAAGACTAAAAAGAATTTCTTAGTTGAATAAAATTTATTCTATTAACTAATGAATATTGAGAATATTATTATTATTATACTTTATAATATTCAACTTTTATCACGTTTTTGTTAATAAACATTAAATTTAAAAAGTTTAAATATTATAAAAAGCTTTAAATATTATTTTAAATATTATGAATATAATTAAATAAAAAAATAGAAAAACTATATAAAATATACTTATTAAGAATAAAATTTAAAATAAATATAAATATAATTTTAATAAAATAAAATAATATATTAAATTATTAAAAATTTAAAAAAATTAAAAAATCAATATTAATTTATATAATTAAAATTTCTTTCTATAAAATTTATTAAATAATTAATTATTTAATTTATTTTAAAGTTTAAATATATTAAAAAATATAATAAAAATATATTTAAATATTATTTAATATTATTTAAATCTAAATTAAAATTAAATAAATAAATATTTAAAATATTAAAATATAATTTAATATTTATATTAATATTATAATAATTTTTATTTCTATTAAATAAAAAATAAATTATATATTTATTTTAAAAATTATTATAATTTTTATTAATATAATAGTTTTATAAATTAAAAAATTAAAAATATTTTATAAATTAATTAAATATATTTTTAATATTAAATAAGAAATATTTTTCAATTATTATTTTATTTTTTATTTATTATTTAAAAAAATAATTATATTTTTATTTTTATATTATTAAATAAAAATTATTTAAATTTATATTATTTTAAAATAAATTTTTATACATGATATATTTTAATTTAATTTTATATATTAAATTTATAAAATAAATAAATTTTTATTTAACTAAATAAATAAATAAATAATAATTAAATTTTAAAAAAATTTTATAATAATAGTAATTTTTATTAATTTTTAATTAATTAATTTAACATCTTAATATAATATATAAATTTTTTGAAAAATATATAATAAGTTAATAAAATATATTTTCAGATATATTATTTCTCAAAATAGAAGTTTAATTAAATTGAAATTTACAAAATAGTTTTATTTACTTGATTATAAATGTGTTAAACTAAATTTGATAAAATATTAATAATAAGATTATTAATATTAAGTTTGAATTTGAGTTTGAATTTTCAATCAAAGTATAAAAAATTTTTATTTTTATTTTTATTAACAATAAAAAATTATTTCTTTGAAAACTTGTCAGATAAAATAAAACAAATATATTAAATGTTCAAAAGTTTAATTCATTTTAATTAACACTATAGCTTAATTATCTATATAACTTACTGCTGTATTAATTTTCAAACATTAATATTATCAGCAGTTAAAATATTGATGCTAATTAAATTTTTACTGACAATAGATACTTAAAAACAAAATTTAAATTCATATTTTAAAAAAATCTTATACATATCAATATCTTATAGAATAAAACTGCTAAAATCATATATATAAAATAAAAATATTTAATATTATATATAGAGTAAAAACTCTCTAATCTTATCAATAAATAAAAATACTTAATTCTTCTATACAAAGAAAAGTAAAATATATAAATTCATAATGTAGTAAATATACTACTAAATATAATTTAAATTCTTTTTATATAATAAAAATAAGCTTGTTAGAGAAAGAAAAAAAGAAAATACTAAATAATAATAATAAGTTTTATATGAGTCAGAGTGAATAAAAATTAGTTTGATAAGTTAAAATGAGAAAAATTAAAAATTTGATTAAAGTATAGTTTATTTAATTATAAAAAAAATTAGTAAATTAGATATTAGTTTATTATATTGATATTGAAAATAAATATATAAATAAAATATATTGATCACTAAAATATTATAATACTTTTAAAGAAAAAGATTAAAGAAGTTTTCTATTTCTATAATTTATAATAAAATATTATATAATGCAATTTATAATAAATTATTTATTTAATTTAATAACTTGAATAAGTTTTATTATATCATTTATATCTTTTATTAATATTACTTATAAATGACTTGCAATAGTATATAAGAAATAGTTTTAAATGTCAAATATATTATAATATAAGTATAAAAATATTAAAGATATTATAAATATAAAGTAAAATCATATTTTTGCTATTTCTTAATAAATTTTATTAAAGATTTAGATGATTTCTATAAAATTATACTTATTCTTTATTGAGTATATACTACTTATAATTGATTTTTTCTGTTATATAGTTTAATAACTTTTTAAATATTAAAAAATTATATTTTTAATCACTATTATTATAAGTAAATAAATTTTAATATTAAATTTTTATATCTTTTCAGATTTTAATTATTAAGAAAAAAATTAAAATAAATCAAAAAATAAAAATATATTAAAAAAAATATTTTAAGTTAAACATTAAATATAGAATTATTTATATATATAAGAATTAATTTAAATTAATGTAATATAATATTTTATTTTTTATCAATAATTTATAATCAAGTTTAATAATTTTATGACTTATATTTCAAGTATTTCATTTTTTTATATGTTAATTTTAATTTTACATCTTTTATCTATATATAGCTTTAAATTTCTTTTTAAATAACATCCAATATCTAAAGATTTAAGTTTGTTGAGATAGATTTTAAAACTTACGTATCTATATCATCATAACTTATGTTTGATATACTTGATCAACAAGTTTGGCATCTCCATCCGAGACAGTTCATCGAGTTCCTAGACCTTTGAAGCGGCTCTCAATTTATTGATTCCGGAAACCGACAACTCATGAGAACGATTGTATGCGACAAGAAATGTGAGGACAGCGCTAGACTACTTGTCGATACTGATATTTGAGCGCCTTGCGAACTCTAAAAGGGCCTGTTCAAACTTTTCTGGATGGGGTCTGCGAATTTTTTGAAAAGGCAATTGAAAGTGATTTCTATTGTCATTAAACTACGTTCAACTGGAACCCAGCAGAATTAACTAGACAGTTATTAACACCGTATTTAAATATATAAATTGATTCAGACATACAGAATAGAATCGCACAAAACTACCACGAGCTGAATAACTAGTTAACTAATTTAACACCGACCTGGTGTTTGAGGGGCTACCAACCCCTCATGCATCACGCATAGTAATATGTGCGTCATTAACTGTCCAATATGCCCTGACTTCTTCTTCTCTCTCTCTCTCTCTCTCTCTCTTTTTTTTTTTTTTTTTTTTTTTTTTTTTTTTTTTTTTTTGTTGCTATCTATTGCCGCAAACTGCAAACTCATCTGTACCTTGTTACAAATATGGGTTATATAATTCTGCATAGCGTCTTCACGAATATATTAACTAGATAACATGATTTTGATTAGTCAGTATTCTTTTTTGTAGAGAGGGCACTGTTTCATTCTTTCATTAGTTACTCATCCTAAACCATCATCAACATGGCCACTGATAAAGATGCTACAGAATCAAAAGATTCAAGTGAAAATCCCTTTGACAATTGATAGCAATTCTAAAAAAAGATTTGGATGAGTTAGCAGAGTGGCTTCGGGCGGCAAAAATGGTCACCCATATAAAAACCATATGGCGTTGTCTACCGCAAGACTTCAGAAGGTCTATTGACTACTAACGTAATCCACCCCCGAACGGTGGATACCACTTGGCGGCAGATTCCGAAAATCATCAAATATTCAATGTATTCAACAACTGTCAGACGTGGATCACCTTCGTACGAGAATCGGATTTCGGGCGATTAACAGAATATCCACCAAAACCATTTAAAAACTCCCACTCCTTTTATTCCTTATTTTTGCGAATTTCGGAACTAGTTGCTCTAAAACATGCCACAAATTGAGTTTTGTATGTAAATGGCAAGATCTCGTGGCAAGATCTCGATCACGAGATCTGGCCAGTAAATTAGCAGTAGAAAGACATACAAGAACATGGGGTGAGAAAAGAGGCAACTTGTAATTATAAATAGCCGCAAAAATCTACAAAGAACTGCAGGACAATAACAAGAATAATTATAGATTACTAAGTCAATGACATTCCATTCTCTACTCATCTGATAACAATCAATACGCTTAAATATTGATAATAATAATAAATTAAAACTATTCTATAGTTAAATATATAGCTATTTATTGAGACAAACTGTATATAATACTTTCAATAATCTCATGTGTGATGAAGCTCACTGATAAAATATAGTTTCAATTTGAACTTTAATCTGCATATTAAGCTGCTGAATATATTTATAATTTTTTTATATAAATAAAACAGTATTCTGATCTAGATTAGTATGTCTTTATAACTTTTTCTTCATCTTTCATTTATTTTCTGCTCATTGAATCTTGATTTTCTGATGAAGAAGATTTATGTTTATAGTTATCTACATAATCTTTTCAATATGTTGAAGATATATTGAACTATTAGATAATTATTTCTTTTATTAAAATTTCTCTGCAAGTAATAATTACATAATCAAGCTGATGAGTAATTTAACATATTTAAAATGTTAAATATATTAAGTCATTAATAAATTAAAAAGTGATAACTGTGATATTTTTATACGTAGTTAAATGATAATTTTTGACTGAATTTTTTCTATATTTAATAATTTAAATTCTATTCTAATAAAGTTACTACAGATTCTTTTTTTAAAAAAGTTTTTTTCATATATAAATAAATAAAAATGAAAGAATCACTTTTATCAATATAATTATTTTCTTCAATTATCATCTTTTTAATTAGTTTTTTATATGTGATATTTTAATAATTCAAAAAATATCAATATATAGTAATAAAAGAAGATGAGATACACAAACAAATATATAAAAATAGATAATTATATTATTTTTATAAAAATTATTAAACTTTATAATCAGATAATTATTAAAAATAAATAATTTTTTTATATGTATTAAATAATATTTAGTTATAATTCAAATATGATTTTAAGTTAATGTAAATCTAATATCAATAATTTAATTATTAATACTTATAGTTATTCTTTAATCTTGAGAAAAAGTTAATTTTAATATTAAAATATTTGATATTTCATTTCCTTTAAATTATTATAATAAAATAAAACATTTGTTTGATTTTATAAATTTAATAGTTGTGATTTATTTACAATTTTCTAAATAACTAGCTATATAAAATGTTTACTATTTTTAACTATAATAATAATTTTAAAGTTATATAAAATCTTATTATAAAGTTAATCTTATCAAAGTTTCAGATAACATTTTTGCAAATTTTATATTTTTAAATAACTTCATATCTCATTTTTAATAATTATTTTATAATCATTAAATTCTTCTACTTTGTCTATTGATGGTCTATACTATGATTATAGCTGTATATAAATGAGAATAATGTTGAAAATCTAAATATTAGTTGATTCTGAGAGTGATGATAAAATGAAGAATTTATATTTAAAGTAGAATCTATATTATTTATCTTTGTCAATTTATGATTATTTGCATGTGTTTCTAAGCATGATTTGATGCCAGCAAGTCATTTGTGCAGAATAGATTCAGAAATCTCATACATCTTTGCAACTTTTCATTTTATATATATATATATATATATATATATATATAGATTTGATTCATATGCAGCAATGGCCAACTGAATCTGAGATTCTTGAGATAAAGGCTTTTTGAATTAAAAACACCAAGAAATGATGTGTTGAAGATAGTCGAGTTGAATATTTGATCATTTTCGGAGAGAATCCGCCGCTCGGTGGTGTCCGCTGTTCGGTGGTGGAGATAATAACTAACGTTCTTCAACCACTTTCTGGATCACACCACTTACTGGATCACTTTTCTCACGTGATATAAAACTCTATTTGATAACTCCTAATTGACTAGCTTGGTTTCACTGCAACAAGCTACCAGCCCTAGACACAACATTAGCTTTCGTCATTTTAAATTGGCAGTGCTTTTGTAGTGAAATGATGATTTAGACTTGCATAAGGAACATTATACAGTCTGGCAGCTCTTCACTGGCTTAATCCTTGGTTTTGCATAGCGAAAGTAGTCAAAATAAGTTGATTTTCACTCATATTCGCCTGAACATTTGCTGAATATTAACTGTACGAAGGTTGAAGCTACGTTGTTTTAATTGGTTGCATACTAAATTAGACTATATCACGTGAGTAAGTGATTCATTCAGTGGTGTGATGGCTAGATATACGTTAGCCACAAAAGCTCCCGATTTGGCTAATCCCACGTAACGATTGGAAAACGCTCAAACAATGGACTGCTGAATGATGCTTAAACTGCTGGGAGACTGCCTTGTGTAGTTGTCGGTACAAAGCGTCTCTAAATATGGTGTGTCTCAGCAAGTGGTGAAATATGTGCTGGGATGATTTATTCTCTTGCACTGGGAGGCGTTAGGGAGCTAATCTCTATGCACGGGATCGCGTGCCCGGGAGCAAACGTTAACTACGCCAAGCCCCAACACAAAATAATTGTTGGGCACACGTTTCCCCGGGCAGCCGCCCCACCGCACGTGATTAGTGTATAGATCGTCCACCATTCATCCGAACTGGAGATTAAACCACGTTGTGTAGAGTGCCCCAACGACCAACCTTCACTCCAACAAATCACAACCAGCAGCATTCACAGTATTCCAGTTATTCTGCTTTTTGTTGCAAAACCACATTTCGGCGACGGCAGATATGTGCATTGGTGGACTAGGTTCACTTTAAAATTTTTCTATGACCGTGTCTTCGGATTTCGCAGCAGGGCAATCCGCGATGGAACCGAGATGTGGACCTGTCCCGCTTTTTTTTTCTTTTCGGGCGAGCCTCAATATTTCTGCTGTAACTCACGAAACCAGTTTTTTCTCTTTCGTCGCATGTTGTGATGGAAAAGGGTCTGAAACACTTCTGTCAGCGAGAAGAGCTTCCTGACCTTGCTCTGTGGTGGCCGCATCACTTGTCTTGATTTTCTTCTCGCACAACTTCTTCTTCGACCAGTTATAGGAAATAGCCGTTTCATAGTTGACAGTTAACGATGATAAACCATGCCCAGCACCCTCCTTAAAACGTGCGATCGCCAAGGCACAAAACAGATCATATTTCGCACAATCTTTCCGTATCATATCTTTCTCTGCCAGTTGATATCCATTGTCTCATTTTTGGCTTCCTAGACATCGTGAGCGTTTTTAGTCTCGGCCTCGCTTGTCGACACCTTTGGAACATTGCCAAACCCATCATAATAAAGTTTTTTTCTGAGTTCTCAGGAGGGTGGGCCGGAACCTCTATTGTTTGCGTGGGCCAATTCACCCAGTCCGCTCTAGACCTCGACGAACGATTCTGGTCAAACGGGCCTCTTCGACAAACCCCCAAGAGTGCGACTTCAACTTTAGCTTTCCGAATGTCATTAGTAGTTATGCACTCGACAGAGTTAATCGGCATCGTTGACACATCCGTCAATAGGCCCCGAGTTCTACGGAAGTTAACGACTCGCGAGTTTGTTATCGCACATAAAATCGCACTAAATCCGGAGTATGTTCATGGCCCGTTCATCGACGCTCTTGGATTCGGTGACGGGATCGTTTCTCGAACCTTTTGTTCAGCTAATGATCCTTACGTGCTGCGCTGCAGCGACCCTCAAAGGGGAACACACTGTAAGGGTGTCTGGGTTGGGTTGGACACAACCTAGAAATTGCTCCGTTTGATGCTCTTAATGACGACGGTTCCTGGAAGGATAGCAGCAATGAAGTGCTAAAATAAATGGAAGAGATCTACGGGGCGGAATATGGAGAAGGATGGCAAGAGGGAGTTGATCTCACGTCGGCACATGTGGATTACGGACGCAAGATACTAATTCAAAGTAATTGGCGTACCGGCAGCTTCTTGAAAATATCATATAAATTCTCTTTCTCTTCTTTTCATCTTCGCCGGCCAGCAGAGGTTTCTGGCTTGGGAGACTTCTGAAACATGAGAGATTATTGAATCTATTCTTCTATCTTTTGATACCACCCGGCTGTTCATTAAACCTTCTGGCGACTGTCTGCGAAGGGACACTCACGGGAGGTTTCTATGAATATGATGATTCGGGTATTCAGCCCACATCGCAGATATTGCAATCCATCAGCTTGAACTTCTTCGATGCCGCCTTTGGAAACGCTTAGTCAAGTTCCCTGGTCCATGGAACGAATAAAAACGGTCTGCCTGCATGAGTTTGGTGTTCTGCAAACAGATAGAGCATATTTTGGGTCCCGGCTCCGTTCGGACTGCTTGAATGACCGATTCGAGGACAATGTTAGATTATGGTTGGCCCATCACTTCCGCCTTGACAGCCGTCGGTTTCACAGTGATGGGCTTGCGGCTGGAGCCACGGCCACGCCGACGGCAGAGGGGATGCTCTCCAGCACCATAATATACACTGACGCCGTGGATGGCGGTGATCTGCCTTTGCAATTCCCCCTCTGGGACCCTTGGTGGCAGCGTTAGGACCGCGTCAATCACGATCATCTGTTCGGGCGTCTTGTACTCTGACCGCACCAGTTCATTTTCCATGTCCTTGTCGACCACCTTTCCGGAGACCTGCCGCTGACTGTCTACTACCGGCTCTTCCGGTCGGTATCGCTCCAGAATATCACGCTTGAGTTGGATTCTCGCACGTTGCTTCTCGCTGCGGGGGCCGGCGACTGGCCTTGTTATGTCTTTTATCCTGCCTCTCGTGCTTTTCAAGCCGGCTGTGATATTTCTTTCTCCATTGCTCGTCCCTCCTAGCCTTTCGCCGGTACTTTGTCCCATCCGGCCCCGGAGCCAACGTGCAGCGAAGTCACAGCGCTTTTTCAGATGTTTAACTCTCTGGGGAAGATCTTCAAGATAGGTGGCTGGTGTCAGCTTCCATGGTCGGCGGGGGTAGATGGACCGGCTCATCGAGCACACCATCCTCACCAATGCCTTTCTGCGGCTCGAGGCCACGGTAGATGCTAAGGATATCAGCGGTGATATTTCGATTCAGGTAGTGTTTGAGGAATGTATCAAACCTGGCGTGCTGGAGCATTAAGTTCTGGAGAGAATCGCTCACGTCCGCCATTTGACAACGCCAACGTTGACAGACACGTTCACTCGAAAATGGATAAGAGGAGGGGGAAACTACCAGCAAGAAGGAAATGACAAGTGGACACTCCTTGGTTGTCTTCATTTTCCGAGGCCGCGGGGTTCTTCACTGTATGGAAGCATGGTATTGTGTTTGCAACGTGCAGACGATTTCCGTCTTTCATGGTACACACCTGATCTGATTATTCGGCTTTGCTGAATGCATTCGAGCATCCTTTAATTCCGGGGTAGTTGCTGTCATGGGCGGTCGCAGTTGGGGTCAAGTAAACACTGTATATGGATACGACGGCTGTCTAGAAAGCGGAGAAGAGACGTTAAAATAAACATGCCAGCGAACCCAGTGATAATATAAATTTCGCCAGTCATCGCGAAGCGAGGTCTGAGCCTCAAAAGCGGAGCCGCGCCAAGCAACCCATTATCCTTGACGTTCCGTACGAAATTTAAATGATTCTTTAATGCTCTGTTGCCGCACACAGGAGTATCTCCCAACTACGGGGTAACAGTTACCTGCAAGTTGCAACTCTGTGGAAGCCAATCGGCAGACCCATTAACCTCGCGCCAGAACCGAAAGTTCGATATCGGCTCTTTTCATTGAATCATCGTATTTTGAGTCTCTATGTCGGGTAACGTTTACTGTCGTATCATTATAAACAAAACATGGCAATGTGCCCATGCACGCCGGCAGCTGATTGGTTGGATGCTATCAAATTTTTGCTTCCGTCTTCGTAGATCGACATCAAATTCTCGTATTCCATTTTAATCCGCCAAATTTCTCAAGCGGGAGCAACTTGACTAGCCTCCAAGCTAGGCTTCTCTGGCAATGAAAGAAATTTCAAAATTTCCCGTTTTGTTCTCGAGCTCGCTTTTAAAATGGGGGGCTCCCACCCCATTTTGCTTCTGTATCGGCTTTCTTCAGTTTTCTCAAAACGTCATCTCAAGGATATCCCACTCTTTTTTAGGACATTTAGTTGATAAGCGCATAACGCAAGCATGCCTTCATGGACCAACTTCATAAATCTCGCGTTCCTCGCGTTCTCCGCCTCAACCTCTGCGCTAGAGGCTGGCCAATTGGTCCCCGACTCCCCCAGTGTTCTTCTGAGCACAAGAGACGCCATTGATAGCATGTCTATTCCAGAGACTGGAGATCTACAATCACTGATGAGACGCGCCTGTCCAGCAAGGTGCTCACAATACTGCTGCGTCTCTGATGGTACCTGCATCCCTTCGCTAAGTTGGAGTTGCTGCGGCGGTGGCGTTGTTTGCAGACCAGGACGAAAATGCTGTCATAACGGCTGTATTGATGCTAACGAGGAATGCTGTCGCACGGCTGGCAGGCATTGTAATGCCGGGTATGAGTGTTGGTTAATCAACGGCAGCCCTAGATGCTGCCCACGGGGCCAGTGCGGCTCCAGCGGTGGATCTGGTGGCAGCGGTTCCAGGAAAACCATCACTTACCCACCGATTCAGACAAGGACGTTGGGTAGTGGTTCAAGCTTTGGGTATTATACTTGGACGGTAACCTGGTAGGTGCCCTTCTCTTTTTACCTGCAACTGCCGTTCTCATCCGCAGGTCTGCATCTGCATTGAAGACGCAGAAGGCAAAATCTCAATAGACCGCTAACCCCTGACAGGACATACCGAGTCATATTCTACACCTCAATCACAGTTCGAAGAACCACGACGACCACCACAACAAGTGTCATTTCTTTCTATGGATCCGACTCTGCGGATGCCTCGTCTTCTTTCCGTGCCTACACCGCCACAGCAACGTATGATCCCCCAGCAAGCGCGACAAATCCACCAGAGCCAACTAGCGGTAGCAATGGTAGTGGCAGTGGAGGCAACGACGGCAGCGGAACTCCAGGCACGGGCAACGATTTGGTTGCTGTCCCACCCAGGAGTTCGAGTTCCGTAGCCACTCAGCGCAGTGGCGTCTTGAATTGGCACACAGCGCTCATTGCGTGCACTGCTCTCATACCTGGATTCCTTGCGGTTTATCTGTAAGGTAACAAGTAAGCCTCCGCAAGTTTATAGATTTAACACAATCTCATCAGCAAATTGCCTTTTTGATTCTATCTTTTATCGCCAATTCGTTCCCGGATAATGTGATAATGAACCCTTAGCCCCCCCACAACCTGTGTGTTCTACTTGGAATTTTCTTATTTCTATTCAGCGTTCCTTTTTCAAGCCTAACGCCCCTGCCGCGAGGTAGGGCTTGCATGCGCAGTTCACATTATGAAATGACAACCCCGCATTTGTAATGTATGTACATACTCTGCATTTATGTACAGTATCTAATCGATGTCGTATTAGTTTTCAATTTCACACTGATGTATATAATATATAGAAGCTTACAGAGTATGCCTGTCAATTTCTGCTCATTCATTATTGAAGGGTTTATTTTTATTTTTATTCTTTTTGGACAAGGAGGATGGAGGTCTCTTGATGATTCTGACCAATTGTTTGAGAAACTAAGCTGATACCGTAAAAGGTAAGTATGTACATATCTATATGCAGTAACAGATAGCATAACTATCACAATATTTTGTTCTTGAGTTAATTCATTGTATTTTCTCATACTTTTATTTATTTTGCGGTGTCTATTCTGTGCTCTGCAGTGGAAGTTGTCCTGTATGTCTACCGCGCTAAACCCTTCTCGGCCACCCTAGGATCGCGGCAGATTTCTCTTTTGTCCGCGTCAAAAACACGCAACCTAACACACCGAGCACATCGCAAGCTCAACCTGCTTGAACCAACTCCCAGCACAGCCAGCCCACCATGCCGGCATTCAAAGATGAACACATCCTGGTATGTACTACGTCTATCCTAACCTGCCCACACTGCCTCCTTGCGAAAACGTTCTTTAGTGAGCTCCAGCTGATACCATAACTTTCCACTATTCAGATCATTGCGCCAGGCTCGCAAACCACCCTGGCGCAATTAGGTCTACCTGAATCCTTCACGCCTGCAAAGTTCCGCTTCCCAACTCGCATGTTCCCCGCTGAGAAGAAGGGCGAATGGGAGCCGTTCAAAGTCCGCGAGAAGATTGTTACAAAAAGTATGACTGCGCCAATCTCCGGTACCACAGCTGACGGGTCCACTGCGACAAATAATGCGCCAACGAATCAGAACGCTGGATCTAAACAGGATACTGAAATGAAAGACGCTACCGAGGCAGAAGACACCGCTGAAGGCGCAACTGCAGGAGGCGAAACAGAAGATGGAAAAGCAGACGGAGCCCAACCAAACACTGAAAATGATCAGGAGGAAACCGCTGCGCCGTCTGGGCAGCCAGAGGAGGAAGAAGTGACATACGAGGAGGATCCAACATCAGACGAAGGTGCCGTGTATCCTATACGAAACGGCGAAATAGTCGATTGGCCTTGCTTCTTTGCTCTCCTGTCCCACATCTTCAAAACCCTCAGCCCACCTTTCCATACCCCCATCATGTTTATTGCACAGCCAGTGTGGACCGCACGCGACCGCGAGGTAATCACCCAGTTTGTTTTTGAGAAATTTCAGACTCCAGCGTTCTGTCTGATGGATTCTGCTTTGGCTGTCTGCTATGCGTACGGTACTGCGAATGCCACCGTTATCGACATTGGTCATGGCAAGGCAGACGTCACTGCAGTGACTGATTTTGCTGTCAATGAGCATGGCAGAGGACTGGCATTGCCCAACTGTGGTGGTGAAGCGATCACGGACCGGCTGGAGGAATTATTGGGCCCCAAGGGTTTCACACGTGATATGTGTGAGCAGCTGAAGAAAAGCAGTATCTGTGAAGTTCTACCTGCGAATGTACCTCTTCCGGGAAGTTCGGAGACTACCTCGCAAATACCAAATTTGTCAGATACGTCTAGCACAGTAGCGGGGGCTAATAAGGAGTTGGCGAAGCCTGGCATCGGCATTTCAGGCAAGGGGGGAGAAACAACTAATGGAACAGGGGACGTGGAAGAGGATGAGGGCATTCTCGACGTTGCGGCTATCGTCAGCAGCGGTAACACAAGCGAGTTCCTTGCCAGGAGAGAGAGAGAAAAGGCAGAACGGGCAGCCGCTAAGAAAGGGGCAACTGATGCAACGGGAAAACCAGTCCGGCTGCCCAACTACAAGAAAGAGAAGGCAACATTCCAGTATCATGAGTTTGTTCGAATTGAGCCCAAGGATGGGTACACGCAAAACACCACAACCCAGTATATTCGACAGAAACGCGATGTTGAGGTTGGCATTGAAAGGTTCCTAGCCTTAACACCCAGTGAGACGAAATCCAAGGACTTGGGTAGTTATGGTATCTTGGATACACTTGCTGCCCAAATCCACCACACCATTCTTTCCGTCCCCGATGCGCCCAAGCGTAGCGAGCTATGGGACTCCTTCATCATTCTAGGAAATGGCAGCATGGTGAAAGGTTAGTCCGGTCTTTTTCTATCTTCTCTCCACAACAACTACCAAGCGTTTACTTACCCCATATACGAAATCAGGATTTCCCCAAGCCCTTCTTGCCACTATAACCCAGAAATACGTCCTCTCTCCCTCCTCAGGCACAATATTCACCTCCGAACTGCCCTCCCAAATGTCCACACCCCTCCCCACGGGCGGCACAAACACCCCCGCCCATGTCCAGAATCCAGGCCTCCTCCACCACCCAGCTGCCCATGGCGTAAACCCACTCCTCGTCGCTGCCACCCACGCCAACAACCCTGCAACCCCCAACCACCTCAACTCCAACGATCCCAATAACAACGCCGCCGCAGTAGCCCACCACCACCGCTCAACTGGCCACTCGCAAACACCTACCTCCATCCACCTCCTCAAGCCTCCAGAATACTTTCCGGAATGGAAGAATCAAGGGGGTAGCACCGCGGGTGGTAGCGGTGGAGTTGCTGCTGCCAGTGGTGCAGGCGCGGCGGGATCATCGGGAGCTGTTTTGGCAAATGGGGTCTCGTTACTTCCCGGGACAGCGGCATCGACGAGCGGACAAAATGTCGGTATGGAAGAGGCGACGTTTCTAGGCGCGCAAGTTGCGGCGAAAGTGGTGTTTGTTATTGATCAGGGGCTTAGCAAAGGGTTTTTGAGCCGGGTGGAGTATAATGAGGCGGGACCGGGGGGAATTCACGATTGTGCTTTGTGAAAATGTAGTTCTGTAATTGGGTCCAGGGGTTTGGTTCAGATCCGTGATGTATTCTGTTTTTTAGTTCTTTTCTGGTTTGACCGGGGCTTTTTAATGTATGAAAAGATGATTTCGGAAATTGGTCACGGAATGGGAACGGCTTTGGGGTTCGCAGGCGCCAATCAACTATGATCTTTTTTTTATTCCTTTTTGGTTCTTAATTTCTTCTTCACTTCCATCATTTGCACAACTTCTGGTGGCTAGCTCCATACCCATGGAGTGATCTATGCTTATTGGCCAAACACTTTTTATGTTGTTTCCGCTACGTCTAGACAAGTGAGGTTACTCATTTAGCTAGGCGGTTTGCCCACGGACAAAGTGGAAATAAGAACGGTATTATGAACGTCCGCAGTTCC
Source organism: Paracoccidioides lutzii (assembly GCF_000150705.2). Classification (NCBI taxonomy): domain Eukaryota; kingdom Fungi; phylum Ascomycota; class Eurotiomycetes; order Onygenales; family Ajellomycetaceae; genus Paracoccidioides; species Paracoccidioides lutzii. The sequence continues at coordinate 776,207 of NW_015440949.1, read as the reverse complement.
ATTGCAGAAATTAAAGTTGAGAATTGAAAAAACACATAAGAAGTAAAATATACTATGCCATCATCAATCATCATGCAGCCAGTTGAAATAGAAAGCAAAAGGGTCCGCAACAACCGGAACGCCAGTGGAAGGAACTCATGTACACACATTACTATATACACTTCGAATACCAAACGCCTGTAAGCATCCCGCAAAAGAAAGAAAACGAAAAAGCCAGTTCCGTGCTCCTTTGCGCCCATCTAATAATTTCCCCCGGATCTTCATCACGTGCTCATCAATTTCATTTAAACCCAGTCGTTGGACGATAAAAAAAAAATAAATAAATAAATAAATAAATGATAAAAAAAATAATAAAGCGCCTAAATGGGCATTGTTGTCGCGATGAGGCGACAGCTATTTACTCCAGCAGGAGTCTGTGTTGTTTCAAGGAGGAAAGGAAGGGGGAGGGCCAATCACATCGCCTATATCGTGATTTGTTGATAACGTCCGGGAAGTAAGTTAGTTAAATATATTTAAATATATTGGTGCTGGGAAGGAAGCTTAGCTTTGGGCATAAAAATGAGGAGAGATAAAGTGGAAAGGAGATAGGGACATACTACATACCTAAGAAGATAGCAACGGAGTCGAGAACCCTGTTTGCCCATCGACTTCAGCTTCCAGCGTTATATTTCTCCCCCGCACAGCGGAAGAGCTCTTGCTGCTGCTGAAGCAACTCTTCCTCAGTTAAACCACTCTGTTCCATCTTATTAACCTTTTTCTCACGGGTCTGTAGTTGACGTCAGTCAGTATACTTAATTTGAAGAAAAGGACGCAAGATAGGATATCTCATTCCCTGCATCGCCTTAGGAATGAATTCTTTTATTTTTAAGAAAAGAAGTAACTCGCCTTTAACTGCTCCTTATGTTCCTCCGCTACTGCCAGCACGTCGGGTACATACTCTCCAAAACCCAAATCCGTCAAAGCCTTCTCAATATGCTCGCATGCGATTGTCTTCTTTGCTTCTTTCTCGCTGATATCGTTTGCCTCCGAGGATATTAGCGTGATAAATTCAACGCAGCATTCGATGAGTAGGTCTCGCGCATCCTTTGCGAAAGTCTGACCCGACGAAGGGGGTAAGATCTCTGTAATTATTTTTTGGACAGTGGCTAAGAGGGCTGTTAGTTTAATGGTTGTATGCAAAGTGGCTGAAATAATAGTGTAAGGAAATGGAAGAGCGTAAAATAGCTTGCACAGGGCAATATCGAGACAGGAGCTCAATCTTTTTTGGGTTCAAGGTACCTTTCGGGAGGGAGAGATCATCGTTGCCTGTACCAGTCAATGTTAGTTTCGAGAGATCAGGGTAGACGAGGCGCTAAGTAGAGAAATACCTCCAAACTCTCGGTCTGACATATTTAAGATGTAGAAATGAAAGCTGACAATCAGTTCAGGTCACTGATTAAGTACACTACCAAGAAAAGCAGTCGTTGTTGGCGAGAACCGAGGTCGAGTTGGTGCAAATATGTACCGATTATGCAGGGCGCGACTCGAGGTTCGTTTATTTTAATCGATGATTGTCGCAAATATTCTGCCTTGTCACGTGCCAACTTCAAACTCACCGCTTTTTGTGATGACTAAGCTGCAGTCATCTCATAAATTTCTGTTTTTGGAAACTTCTTCGTACACAAAATCTTTTTCTCTTTTCTTCATTCTTTGCATTTCCCACGACACCGAATGGCTGAACTTGAAGAAATTCATATAATGCCTCCTGCTTAATGCACCTACTGACAATGGTATGTTCTGACAATTATTTTTTCCATTCCTTGCTTTTCAACTACCATGATGAACTTTGTTGTCGCCCCTATCATACCATCGAGCACAAACTCCCGTGGTGATTTACCTGTCCAAGCCAAACGGACTTCTGATCCTAGTCTCCCTTCTACGCGAGGATTCTACCACTGTCATTTGCACATGTTTCCCCTCCTGTTTTCGTTAGGAAACCACTACTAATATACAAATATTCAGATACATCTAGGCTTGCCATTTTGCAGCACAATGTGCCCCGTGTGCCTCTGGTCCAGTCATTGAGGCTGCAACAATTTTCTACATGGTCAATTGATCCGCTGATGATTGTATGCGTTTACAAAACAAAATGTTTTTCGTGTTTTAATTTATGGGAATTTATTGTGATGAGCATCATTTCGTGTACTATCAAATGCCGATGTTCAATGAAGAGCTGCGATTACGTTCTGACACAACCTCACCGCCCACCTGTGTTCATTATTGGAGATGATGTTTTGAATGGAAAACCGAAGGGGGTTTTACTAATAGTTGAATACAATTGGCTCTAGGACAGATGACACAAGCGAGAAGCATGTGGAAACATATTTTGATCGTTTGTAGGTAGGTTGCATATTGATTTCTTAAATTCCTTCTTCTCCCCACTCGGTACCCACCTCATCTTAAATTGGAGACAAATGATTAAAACATACACTCCATGCTAAATATAAAGGTGTCTCTGATATCTAATGCTTAATACATGTGTCCATTTTCATCTTTCGAATGATGTCTTTTGATTTATTTTTTCTTTGTCAACTATATTCTTGCTTTTATTGTCCTGCGATTCGAGTCTTGCTGACTTGGTATGCTAAATTAGTTTTAGATATCCAATGCCACAGATCGATCGATCAGTTAGTCTTGGAAGGCAGCCAATTCAGGAACATTCCACCTGTTCTCGAGTCAGCATTATGCTTGAGACTTGAGGACTGGCGATAGCAAGGTACACTCACGTTAAGAATTTCCCACTCAACGTATGCGGGGCATCAAGCACAAGCTTGGCAATAACATGACCTGGCTGCTCTGGCTTGAGCAACTTGCCCTCCTTGTAAACATCGACGAACCTTTTCCCTTGCACGGGCCCTAGAACGTCTATATGTTTCGCTCGTAGCTCTTCTTGCATCTCTGTATCGACCATCCCTGGCCGGATTGAGATGGACGTGATATCTGGTTCCTCCTGTGCCACTGTCATATTGAGATGGTTCATAGCTGCTTTGGTGGAGCCGTAGAGTCCCCATCCAGTTGTTGCTGAGGTCGCAGCCCCGGAAGAGGTGAAGATAATTTTTCCAAGGGATTTTCGTAGATGCGGGATTGCTGCTTTTACCTAGAGATAGTTGAGGTTAGCAAATATAACAGAATGTCTTCTCCCTCTCTCCCAGATCTACGCATCCTTTTTTCCTTTCGATCGTAAACCGCACACCAAACCAAACGGCAAGAAATTTCAAAGGAAAAGTGAGAAAGACTCACAATCCCAACCACACTAATATAATTGACCTCCACCCCTTTCCTCCAGTCGTCCAAATCACAATCCTCCAACCTCGTCACAGGTCCCAACGTCCCATGATTAACAACCAACCCATCCAGTTTTCCAAACCTCTTCAGCGCCACATCCACTGCTCTTTCGGCCAGCGATGGTGAAGAACCGGCCGCGAAGTCCCCCGTGAGGACTTCGACGCGGTTAGCCCCGTATTGCTCTTGTAGTTGTTGAAGTGGCGCCTGCGAACGTGCGAGGAGGATTAGGTTGTGAGAAACCGGGCACTGGAGGAGGTAGTGTGCTATGGCAAGGCCAATTCCCCTTGAAGCGCCTGTGACGATTATGGTTTTGGCTGACATTTTTTTTTTTTCATTATATGCTATCCGGAGTTATGCCGGTGCTTTCCTTTTAATGTGACTTTGGGATTTTGGAGATATGTGTATTTAGAATTTGAAATATCCTTTTTTGTAGCAATTTTTTTTCTTTTTTTACTTTTATTGAATGGATTGAATGAACCTATGCAAATTAGAGTTAGAAACTAATATGTGTGGTGGAGATAATATTTGTTACGGTTTAATTATGTGTGAACCAAATTCCCCAACTAGTACATGTAAAAACACTTGAGGTTACGAGGGTTAAAAAAAAAAAAAAAAAAGGAAGAAAGAAAGAAAGAAAGGGCAACACCCTTTAGGGATTGACCTGCTTTCTAAATTCCACGTCCAAGGTGTTTACAAACAGAAGAGAACGTTAATTGAAAGCTATTCCAACGCCCTGCAAAGCGATGGCGTTCTCTATTACCTTCAATTGTGTGGAGAGGCGGTCAGAGGAAATTCCGATTCGGGATCAATGAAAATGTGTTTGTACTGCGGGGCTGAAAGATGAGATTGCTTAATTACATGCCTAATATCATATATATAGACGTTAATTCTATACGACACTGGGGTCTGAGGCATCCAAGCAATGCTGTTGTTGTCGGAATGATGGTTTCGTGGCGGGGTTAAGATAAGATACGGCCCTCCCAAAGGGTTCAAGACTCGGGTTATCCCGATGCCGCGCAGATCCACCGAATCTTCCAATTTTGCCATGCTCACTCTGCAGAGGATTGGATGGCCAACTCTGAAACAATACGGCCGATCTGTATGATACATTCTGAAGTCACAAATTCACCCTTAGTTATAGGTCATGGTGGCCCTGAGGGGAACAACAAGAAAATCCCTGTGAGCAGGAATACCAGGGCGAATAGCAGTAGGAATAGTAGTGAGAAAAATAAGGAGGGCAGCGAGAAAACCAGCAGCATATTTAGGAGATGGAGAATAGTTAAGAGGCGGGAGTTTAATTTTGGGCTAGTTTACATATATACTTACACCCAACGATTAGCGGTTCCGTTTACTCGACCCTTTGAACCCCGAAAAGTTTTACAGACACCCGAACGATGTCAACTGTAATAATAGGCGGCGGAATCATTGGCATCTCCACCGCCTTCTACCTTTCCGAATCTACAAAGGGCCAACAAATCCATATAATTGACCCGTGCACCCAACTCTTCGACTGCGCATCGGGTTACGCTGCCGGTTTCATTGCCCGGGATTGGTTCTCTCCCGAACTTGCAGCTCTCGGCGCACTCTCCTTCGAGCTGCATAAGCAGCTTGCACGCGAGCACGGCGGGTATGAGAAATGGGGATATATTCGTAGTACTGCTGTCGGGCTTCAGTTACAATATGATGATGGACAGATATCGGCCAGTGGGCATGATTGGCTGCGGCAGGGAGCTAGTCGGGCAGAGGTTGCAGTGAGAGCGGATCAGAAAAGGGAAGGGGAGCCGGATGCGTCGCCGTGTTGGTTGACGAGGCAGAGGGGCGGGGTTGTGGAGAGAATTAGTGATGAGAGAGGGGCGGCGCAAGTGTAAGATTTTCTTTCTTCTTTTGAAAGCTTGTTGGAGATTGAGTTGTGCGTTGTTAATATACGTGAATACCATCTAGTGACCCCCTACGTCTGTGTCAATTCCTTCTGACAAAATGCATTGAGCGCGGAGTGCATGTGCACAACCCCGCTCGGGCAATCTCCCTCGTCAAGGACCATGCCTCCGGTTCTCTTACAGGAGTAAAGCTTCAAAATCAGACCACAAATGTCCAATGGACAATTCCATGTACAAATCTCATTTTTGCTGCTGGTGCATGGACACCACGCGCTTTCAAAACCCTGTTCCCGACTTCCACTACTCGAATCCCTGTTACTTCTTTGTCCGGCTATTCCATCCTCCTACGCTCTTCACGTTTAACATTATCGCATGAAAGAGACACATACAACGGATCTGGGCATGCAGTATTCACTACTCACCCCCGTTCCTGCGGGTTTAGCCCCGAAGCCTTCTCGCGTGCAGGAGCAGAGATATACCTAGCCGGCCTAAATAGCTCTGAGACTCCCCTCCCGGAACTTGCGAGCGATGCTCATGGCATGATGGAGAAGGATAAAATGGATCGAGTGAGGAAAGCTGCAGTGACGCTGATGGGACGGTGTGATCCAGACGTGAAGAGCAGAGACAAGGAAGGGGATGGGAATATTGACGATTTGGAAATCATTCGGGAATCTCTGTGTTTCCGACCATGGACGGAGAGTGGGCGTCCAATTGTTGCGCAAGTTGGGAATTGGGCTTTGGGGCGCGAGATCCGACCTTCTGGGGGTGTGTTTATGGCGACGGGTCATGGTCCATGGGGTATTTCGATGTCGTTGGGGACTGGGAAAGTCATGGCGGAGATGGTGAGGGGAGTCAAAACGAGTGCTGATGTGAGTGGGCTTGGACTGGAAGAGGGGAAGGGAGGAGACAAGACAAGGATATAGGGTTCACTATGTATGTAGTGAGATACTGCTCTGTAGATTTGCTTTAAGACTATTCCGACTTTGTACATATGTTGGCAATCATTGGTTCAAGATTAAGATGTTGTGATGTGAAGAAGGTTTAACAGAAACACATCCGTAATTGTGATAGGCCATTCCTGTGAATCCAAAAAGCTAATTGAAGTAGTACTCCGTATATTCTGCATATTGCGATAGCTTGTTGTTTGTATATACAAAAGTTAGAGGGGGAATTGGGAATTAATTTCGGAGGAGGTGGAAGTTCCTTAAGGCGCTTATTTAGTTTACGTCGCGTCTCTGGAAAATAACCTTGAAGATTTGCCGAACAATAGACATTCTCAGATACACCAATACACCAATACTCCAGCTACCGACAAATCCGCTTACCTGCAATCTTACTTACACCTAGGCACCTACGAATAGAATCAAAAATAAATTATTAAATTTCAACCCACAGACAATAAGACGTTAAACTGTAACCCATTCGTCAAGATGCCAAGGGACGACGACAGTTACAATGATTCGCATCGCGCGTTTCTTCAGGCCTTCATGGCTCGCTCAACCATGACTTTCGAGCAGGCAAAGCCCGTTTTAGCTGCGATATTCTCTGCTAGAGGTACATCCCTTGACGGCCCGCCTCCCTTGGTATGACTGTGGCGTGAGCAGTGTTCTCTAATATGGAGAATGATGTCCCATAGACAACGAGGACATCCTCCCTGAAGACATTACGCAGACAGATCTAACAAATAATATCGCTATCATCAACACTGCTATCTCCCCCTTCGATCTTGAAATTCGCTCTACAAAGCATCAGACAGATCATACCATCATCTATGGGCTTGTAAATACCACCAGCGACCCACTCACCCAGCTAGCCACCACCCACAACGCCAATGAAATTGCCTTCGTCAAAAGGGTTCTTGATGCTATGTTCGATACATACAATACCTCACGGCTAGAGGCAATGGCTGTGTCGTCCATGCAGGTCGCTCAGCTAGCCAAGGCGCCCACTACCGCCGATCGACACGAGTCAACCGCTATGAATGGTGGGATCCCAATTGCTGGTGCGGCTCAGTCTCTGGGCCTACGTGAAGCAGAAGATATGATGAAGAAGCTGGTGGAGGAAGGGTGGTTTGAAGAGAGCCGCAGGGGATATTTTACACTCAGTCCCCGCGGGTTGATGGAGTTGCGGGGCTGGTTGGTTGCGACGTATAATGATGTAGATGATGATGATGGGGAAGATGGTGGTCCCAGGAATGATAAGATTAAGACCTGTATGGCGTGTAAGGATATTATTACCGTGGTATGTTCATTCTTCCTTACTGCTGCTGGTACATAGGATTTCTTTTGCACGTGCTGGTTTACTAACGAGATCATTTGTAGGGCCAACGATGTCCCCAACGCCATTGTCCAGGTCGTCTCCATGATATCTGTACACAGAACTTCTTTCGCCGCCAGAAGGCGGACACATGTCCGCTTTGCAAGTCCCAGTGGACTGGTGAGAACTTTGTGGGTGAACGAGCGATTGCGGCTTCGAATAGGCCATCAACGATACGACGGCGAAGTGGGCATCCTGCGGAAGGATCCAGTAATCCGGGAGGACAAGTTGATGATGCCGGCGAGACGGCGAGTCCTGTTGGATGAGCTTTGTATCTCTATCAATTTTATGATATGTTGATATCCTGAGGGTGTTGCGATGATCGCCTGCCCGCTAACCCTGGATGAGAGCAGGTACACCTGGATCGTTTGATTACATGCTTATGGTGCCATCATTCGTCGTATGGGATAACTATTACGAGAAGAAGCGGCGGACACGAGCTCACTTCATCCTCTGAGGAAACTTCAATACTCCCAGGGCTCTCTTGCATTCATTGTGGATACGCGCAACCCAGAGCATATTTTTCCACAGCTGCACCTTTCGCTACAGCAGTTATTATATTTTTCTGGTTGAGATACTACTTCGCATTTGGGAGAGACGAATGGGAAAGGCAGCCTTTCTATTGAGTTGTCATGGTCAACAGGCGATCAGCCACGGATGGTATCGCTTTCAAGCATGTTGTCGTCTTCCCTACCTAAGTTTTTCACATTTTGGCTGGGAAGGGAGACTAGATAATAATATGATTAACCTATGAAAAATTTCACTAGGGCCGGTATACACGATAAATGGGTATCATAGTTATATTTTCCCCTTTTATCATCCCAACCCTAGCCCTGACACCTAAATAGCTAAGGCCAAGACAGCGGCAAGAAATAACGACGATGGCTAATCCACCACTGATTATTTTAACTTTCAAACCCATTTGTTTCAACGTGCGATTAAGCCATCAATTCGCAGTATAAATGCAAGAAACTCTATAGGAATAGAGAGAAAATTGAACCCACAATTTCCACTCTTCAAAAGCAAGAAATACTCTCAATTCATGAAGCTGCTTATTGTAGTAGGCTATCGCCTGGTTTGGTAATCTTTCGTAACCACAACTGCTTATACCGGATTATCCTTCTTCCGCTCGGACCTAATATAAAACTTTACGCCCTACCTCCAATTTTCTCAAACGAATTCGTCTTTTTGTTCTATAAGGAAGTGCTAGGGCCGTATTCGGTAGCACGCCCGTTCCACATATCTATATGATAGTTTAAAACTTCACTCTCTTCGTATAATGAAAGGGGAATCTGCAGAAGTTCTTGTCATAAGAGCTTTAACTGTTGTGGCTTCAATCTAGGGTGGTTGCTTGCTGTTATTAGGCAGTCTCCATAGGGCGGTTGCTAGGCCGTTGCTTTGCAGTTGCTAATTACCCTTTCAGACCATGCCAGCTTCCGTAGCCCAGCAGCCATACGCCGTCAGACCATTGCTATCTATTGACTTAAATTGTTTATTTTCATAGAATGAGATGATCATTTGAATTCAATTTTCTTGAAAGAAAGACATTTCTTTAATGTAACAGTAAGAAAAATTGAATAATATTGAGATAGAAGATCTGAGGGTTGCAGAGAAATGAGCAGTTCAGTGATGCGAGTGATTCAGTGGTTGATTTCATTAACAAAGGTCAAGAATCTTATAAAATAACCTGTCCTCTTCATGAATTGATAAAAGACTTTGATCAAATTATCAACTTTGAATATGAGATGATCAACACTGATATTAAAAGTAATATTGGAATATATCTCTGGAATTTAGTTTAACTTTTTTTTTTTTTTTTTGGTTAAAAAAAAAGCAAAAGTATACAAGATCTCTCTGCTGAATTCAATGTGAAGAAGGGTTTAAAGAGGAAATTGCCTATTGAACAATCAGCTATTAGGTTCATCTCACATTTATAAGCTCTACCACAGAGCAGCAATTGCAGTATGCTTGGACATAAAAGAACTCTGCCCTAATCCTGTAATAATATAATTTATATCGACGTTGTTGAGCGTCGATAATTTTGAGTTGGAATAATAGTTAGTTGAGCTTCAGATCTTATCATTATAGTTATACTTTATAGATTCCACCTTTTCCTGGTTTGTTAGTTGGTGAGTATATAGATTTGCTTTCTGATTCCCCCCACTAATTTAAGGTTCACTTCTTAGGGCCCAAGAAAAAATGTTGATAACGAACTCTGTATGTACTTTAAACCCTCATCGCCTTCTCTCCGACTTTTCAATTAATGTCCAAGAGCTTGCTTGATCTGCCAGTTGTGCTCTCAACCCCTAGTTTTATGACTTAGCTTTACATATCTCCCCCCGCTGAGTATTCACGAAAATATTATTCTTGACATTAGGATACGAGGTTACATCACAGGAAACTGATCTGCGCCACTTTTCCCGTTTATTATCCGAGTTCTTTCAATTCTCTGCCTATCCAAGCTGCTAGTGACTAATGTGGTTTATCCAACAAGTTGCTTTTAAATTGTGGTGGATTTGATGTTGACAGTTACTTCTATTAGTTTTGCTTTTGTCAATGCCTTCTCTTTCCCCTGCGGGGTTGAAAAGCTGACAGTCTCCTCAGTTTTCATCCTATATTTCAGGGTACCGCTGAGAGTCAGTCTCGGCATTTGTCTTTCTGAATATGTAATTGAGCACTGATGTTTTGTGTGAGGTTCAGTGGAGATTATCATTGCATCTTTTCAATAAAATAGATCATTAGAAAGTAAACTTATTGCAGTTCTCTGAAAAGTCCTCCCGGAAGCAAGGAGACGAGCCTGATAACTATGCGGTTCAATGTAAGCCATATCAACCTTTGCCCTGCCCCGCTGCGCCCTCCGACTAACTCCACGACAGCTTCAAATATGGAGTTTCCTGTGGCTCCTCTTGCGATGCTCCACCATAACAGCTCTTACTTTCACAGAGCGAGTTTCTCGCGTCTTTGCAAAAAACCTCATCTCTTCTGACTCCATCACAAAACAAAACTCAGGCTTTCCTGAATTCCTCTACCCCACAAAATTTCCAGGAGTCACCTGGGACAACAGCAACTGGCGATTAACAACGACAAATCTCGACCAAGGCCACTATCAATCCCGCGGCTCCGTCGCAAATGGATACATTGGCATCAACGTTGCGGCAGTGGGGCCTTTTTTTGAACTCGACCATCCTGTTGCTGGGGATGTGATAAATGGATGGCCATTATTCTCGCGCCGACAAACCTTCGCAACAATTTCTGGCTTCTATGATTTGCAGCCGGAAACCAATGGCAGCAATTTTCCTTGGATGAATCAGTACGGTGGGGAGAGTGTGATTAGCGGAGTCCCTCATTGGAGTGGTTTGATACTTGATCTAGGCAATGACAGCTATCTTGACGCGCGCGTCAACTCAACTGAAATCTCAAACTTCAAATCAACCTTGGATATGAGGGGCGGGTTGTTAAACTGGGAATATACCTGGTCTCCGACTGGTAAGGAGATATCGTTCGACATCTCCTATCAACTTTTCGCCCATAAGTTGAACGTTAACCAGGCGGTGGTAAGCCTTGTCATTACGCCCTCAGATGATGGATATGCGAAAGTAGTAAATGTTATTGATGGTTTTTCAGCTGTAAGGACGTACTTTGTCGGTTCAGGTGAAGATGGACGGGCTATTTACTCGTCCGTTAGCCCAGTAGGTGTCGCCAACGTTACGAGTTACATTTATGCCACGTTGGCTGGCTCGAAGGATGTGGATCTGGCCTCGTTGAAAGTAGTTGAGAATCTACCGTATGTTCACACAAATGACTCGTCTATCGCCCAGGCCGTGAATGTGACGCTACGCGCCGGTCAGGAAGTGGCCATCATCAAGTACGTGGGTGTAGCGTCTTCTGATGGATTTGAGAACCCGAGGAAAGTGGCCAAGGTCGCATCTGCAAATGCCGCCAAAGTTGGTTACGAAGCCCTTTTAGAGTCTCACATAGGTGAGTGGGCTACGGTTTTCCCCGACCACTCCGTCGATAACTTTACTCTTCCGGAAACGGGCTGTCTCCCTCTAGATAGCCACATTGTTGGATCTGCCATTACATCCGTCACAAATCCGTTTTACCTTCTCCAAAACACCGTTAGTGAAAATGCAATGCAAGCTGTCAACAACTCTCCGATAAATCAAGGCAGCGTTTCTGTTGGTGGCCTGACATCAGATTCATATGGTGGTCTTATCTTCTGGGATGCAGATATTTGGATGCAACCGGGGCTCGTAGCCGCCTTTCCCCAGGCAGCCCAATCGTTCACAAACTACCGTCTCGCTAAGTATGGGCAAGCCCTTGAGAATATTCGTACTGCATTTACCTCGTCAAAGAACCGGACTATGTTCTCTGAAGGCGCAGCTATATATCCGTGGACTAGCGGACGGTTTGGGAATTGTACAGGAACCGGCCCCTGTTTCGATTATCAGTACCATCTCAACGGCGATATTGGTCTGCAGCTGATCAATAACTGGGTGACGACTGGCGACACAGGGTATTTTAAAGAGAAGCTGTTCCCAATCTACAATTCTATGGCAATCTTATATGCAGATCTCCTAGAGAAGAATGGGACAAAATGGACGCTTACTAACATGACGGACCCGGTAAGTGTCATTCAATTTATTCTTATATACCTCCCTCGGGGTATGATGGGATGTCTGAACTGATCTTGACATTAGGACGAATACGCTAATCATGTTGACGGCGGGGGATTCACATTGCCCATGATGGCTACGTCGCTGCTTTACGCCAACTCTCTCCGCCAGCTGTTTGGTCTCGAGCAGAACCAGACGTGGAACGAAATGGCTGAGAATGTACTCTTGTTGAGAGATCAGGTCGCGGGCGTTACCCTAGAGTACACAACCATGAATGGCAGTACCCTAGTGAAGCAAGCGGATGTTGTCCTGAATACGTTTCCGTTGAGATATACGAATAACTACCTGCGGGACAACGCGCTGCGGGATCTGGATTATGTATGTTGCAAGCTGAATTCTACCACTGTGGGTTTGCTGACAAAAATTCAGTACACTGCAAAGCAATCTCCAGATGGTCCTGGAATGACATACGCAATCTTCTCCATTGTCGCCAACGAAATCTCACCCTCTGGTTGTTCCGCGTACACATATGCCCAGTATTCCTACGACCCGTACATGCGTGCCCCATTTTACCAGTTCTCTGAACAGTTGATAGACAACTGGTTAGAAAACGGCGGCACTCACCCGGCTTATCCATTCCTCACTGGAAACGGAGGGGCTAATCAAGTCGTCCTATTCGGCTATCTAGGTTTGCGTCTCCTCCCTGATTTTGTCCTGCATCTAGATCCGAACATACCTCCTCAAATACCACATTTATCCTTCCGCACCTTCTACTGGCGCGGCTGGCCACTCAAGGCCGTGTCGAACTATACGCATACAACCATCCGGCGATCGTCAGATGTCCAACCCCTCCCAAAGGCAGATCAAAAGTTCGCCAACGCCTCCATTCCTGTCCATGTCGGACCCGAGTCAAACGTAACCACCTATTCACTCCCTCCCTTTGGCGTACTCACCATCCCCAACCGTAAAATCGGCTCCCATGCCACCTTCCCCGGAAACATGGTGCAGTGCCAACCCGTCTCGTCCCCAGACGAGTACAAACCGGGCCAATTCCCCATCGCAGCCGTCGATGGCGCCACCGCAACAAAATGGCAACCTACAAAGGCGAACGCAACCTCTTCTCTAACCGTTTCTATCCCAAATGACGAAACTCTGGCATTAATTGGCGGCTTCGCTTTTGACTGGGCTCAAAGCCCCCCCGAATCAGCTGCGGTCGTGCTGCATGATACGCCTTTGAATCTGTCAACCCAGCAGGATACAACAAACAAAAACAAATCGTCAGCTGCGGGCCTATCTGTCCCTTCAATACCAGGAGCGCTTACCATCACAACTCTCCCCACTATTACTCTCTCAAACCCTTACAATCCCGAAACGACAGACCTAAACCTCATAGTGCCGTACACTTCCAATACAACAAATGTGACGCTTGCCAAGCCTGTGCGAGCCACCCGTTTCGCAACATTGTTTATATGGGGAAATCAGGCGTTGAATGCTGTAGATCGCGTGGCAGGGAATGGAACCGGAGCGACTGTGGCGGAATGGTCTATTTTTAAAGCTCAAGAGAGCCGGAAGGATTAGTTTAGGATAATGTTAAGGTGGCGAGCATAGCGATGCAGGCGGTGGGAAAGGCCGGAACGGGTAGTTTAGGATAAGAGATGTTTTGTTGGATTGGGCATTGAAACGTACTCAGCTAGCTCTTTCTTATTAATAGCTTATGTTCTCATGATTCCGTTTCTAAGTGAATAATGGATTCAATTTTCTGGTGCAATTAGCTCAGATGTATTTTTCATGCTTTGCTCCGTACATTCAGGTACTTGATGTGGTAGCGAAGGTGTAACTGTGAATATTTTCCTATTCGTCGTGTCTTTAGATCCATGGATTGTGTGCATATGCAAAGGATATGAGATTCTTACCCCTTGGCATAGTTACATATTGAATCAAGGAGTTCCTATTCGTACCTTTGGCTCTATTTGGAAATGACTTGATCTCCAGCTAACTCTCAACAACATTCTTTTACACCGTCCTTTGTTAAAAATAATAATAATAACATAATCCATGGGTGAGAGTGGCACGCAGGTGAGAGTGACACAACATCAAAATCTATACGGATCTCAATGCACATTATCAGGATTTTGACACAACAACTGAATTGATTTATTTAAATAATGTAGATTGTTCAATTATTTCAGCTGCTTGACACTGAGGACAGGTTTCTCTATGATGTTCTTTCTCTATGTAGTATTTGCACTATTGTCGAGTTCTTTAAATGAATGCATTCTCATCATATCAAGACTGTGATTGTCATGTTTCATTTACAATTTGAGCATCAATATTAATCTGATCGATTAGCTAAGATCTTTTGTTCTTTGTTAGAGTCTAATGTCTATGTATTTGATTTTTTTATGTTGTTTTTGTCATGTTGCAATCTCATTTACCTTGCATAATTTTTCATTCTCTATTTATATCATTGAAGTTGAGCTGTTAATCTCTGAGTATTTTTTAAAAGCTAATCAACTGTTTGTATAATTAAATGATGTTTATAAGCTATTTTAATATTACATGATTCGGTTCTTATAACTCAATCTGAAATATTATTTTAACTTTATTTTCTAATATTTTGATAAATTAAAATGCTTTTTCTTCAATTGATAGAGAGAAAACCTAAAGCTGAATATTTAGTTTTTAGATTATTATAGCTTTTAAATTAAATAGAACGAGCTCAGTATCTTTATGTAGAGGGTTAAGCTCTAAGAACTAGAGGCTAGTCCTCCTATATAACAAGGACGAATTGCTTGGGAAAGGGAAGAAAAGAATGAGATGAGAACATGAGCTTAAGCAAGCTCGCGTAGCATGATCACGTGCGCACGTGCAAACGATGGCTAGGCTGAGTCAGCCAGCCAGAGCGAATCTAGGGGTTCAGCCCCTTATACTTTAAAGCCTTTATAAATATTGTTTGATATAATTAATATGTCATATGCTACTTGAAATGCTGGTAAAAACTTAAGCTATATATTATGATTGATGTGATTTTATATAAGCATCTCAGTTTGCTTATTATATGTTTTCTTTAATACTGTATAATAGCTCACTTTAGCAGCTGAAGAAGATGAGATAAATATAAAGATATAAAAGAGTAATAGTATTATTTTTTTTAAATATAAATTTTGAAATTTAAATAATTTATAGCTTGAATGATAATTAAGAATAAGAAACTATTGAGAATTCTTGATCTTTAACTCTGTATACTGATTGAAGTACTTAAAAGTTACTTCTCAAACTGATCTGTAGTTCAGTTATTACTACTTAATGAGATACTCAATCAAATGATATATTATTACTGTCACCATCACGAGATCTAGCCACAGACATCGTCTTGGCACCGATATCTCCTATTCATAGAACTATCTCTCTGCGGCGCTCGCCACTACTCCGCTAACTATATTCACATTCCCCCGATGACGAGATGATTATCTCGCCTTGTATGAGATGACGAGGTGATCGTCTCGCCTTTGTATGAGATGACAAGATGATCCTCTCTATGAAAGACATCGCCACTTCCTTGATCAGATAGAATGGCATCTGAGCGCATTCACAAGGAGGGAAGGCTGATAGAAACCCTATAAAGATAGCTATCTGACCCGCTGTTCAGAGGGTCAGCGATTCGTTCTCAATATATTAGAGTTCCTGAAAACGTATTCAAATCTCCATCTAGTCATTCATATCTTTGATCACTTAGATTCCCCTTCAGTATAAGACATAAGGTCGTCTGCTTCCTTATCTAGTCAAGCCTACCCATTCGGCTTCCCATCAAACAACCCACGCGACGGCACTGTTGACTCCTTGTCTCGGCGTCATCTCCTTACAATTACTCTTATATCATAACTGATGAAAATGATTAACTCAATATATTGACATCAATAATTACTATAATTTATTTATAATTTTCTAACTAAACTGATTTAAATCTATTACAACTAATTGAGTTTCAGTAAATCTTATCATAAAGTTCATCTTATCAAAATTATAAATATTATTATTCTAAGCTTTCTGAAAGTTAATACTTTAATTAAAATATGATACAAATATGTCATGACACATAACAAAATTAAAAGATCAAATATCAATATTGTATTAACTGTGATTAGAGATATTTGATTCATTATATCTCTCACATCACAAAAGATAGGAGAAAATTTTTATGAAATTTTGTTCAATATATGCTCAACAATAACAAATTTCTTATAATTTTACCTGATATGTTTTCTGATATATCTTTATCTGAAACTCTCAAGATTCACATTACAGGCTTTTACTGCAGCTTGATTACTTTGAAATTGATCTCATTCAATAGTTAACCTTGCAATCTGTAATTTAGATTTTTTTTTTTTTTAGCTAAACTAGTTTATGATTCATGAATATTATGATGTAATTGATTTTACATGAATGATTGCATTTTAAAACTAAGTTGCTATTCTCATCTGTGTGTTACTTTGATTTGTAGATTACATTAATTACATTAATAATAATAATAATAGTTAATAATTAATAGTTATAAATATAAAATTTAAATATAACTATACTTGGCTTTATAAATAAACTTAAAATCAAATCTTCTATTAAAATTCCAACCTTTAATTAGCTAATTACAAAAAAAAAAAAGAAAAAAAAAAGAAAAAAAAGAAAAAAAAAAGAAAAAATATATTACCAAGAGTGAACATAATCAAACAGAATAACAATTATTCTACCTCCCATCCACTAATCATATCTAAAGAATCCAAGTTTAATACTGTACCATAGGGCTAACATGGAAACGGTCCAACCACTTGAACACGTACAACCCATCAATGAGTTTTTTCACGAACGTCTCATCAACAGTAGCCGAGGCAAAAACACCCGACGGCATCTGATTGTCTGCAGCCATGCCACTAGCATCATGGACGTTCTTAACAATTTGATCACTGTCGCTGCCGACTACCCCAACCGTCTTTCCATACCGATAGGAGTCGATGAGGAGCTGAAACGGCCTTCCGGGGGGGTACAGAACAGATTTGGGGCTAGGCAAGCCTTCCAGGACAACCATAGCGTCGTAAAGGGATGCGTCTGCACTGGTATATGTCGTCTCGATACCAAGTTTGGGATTGTAGGTAGGCGCGATTATAAGGACATCGATGCCAGAATGAAATTTTTTAAACAAGGCTTGTAGCTGACGTGCTGCGTCGAGAGACTTCGGTTCACCGTTTATGAGAACAGCGACTTGCATGCCGTCCAATTTATTCAAATTGGAGCCAAACGTTCCGAGTCGTGTAGTCTTCTTGTCGTGGTAGAAGGTTGGATCGGGTTTCGGTATTTCAATGCCAATGAACTTCGCAACTTTCACGGCTAGGTCGTGATCGATGAGGTTTAGGTGGAAGACGACATTTTTGCGCACGCCTTCGCTCATCACGTTCGATGTCTGGAAACATATGGCATCGATAACAAATTGCCGTTCGACCAAGGTGAGCGAGTTCAAGAAAAGGCGCGGATGGGTCCAGTGGTCCATAAAGGATGGGCTGATCTCTCGCACTAGCGGACCATTTACCATGCGGTGAGGGTCCGTAAAGAAACCATTGCCGACCGTTTGGTTGGCTTGTTTGGGATTTCCACCGTTCAGTGTGTTTGGGCTGTAGTGACGTTTGTTTTTATGAATGAACATCTGGCCTGTTTGAATGGTTAGCGAATGGACAGTGCATTCTGATACAATTTTCCAATGAAGAGAAAGAAACTCACCAGTGCCGTCGCGGTTGTTGTTATGGATTTTTGCGCGAGGTCTGTTGATTGGGATTTGTTCAAAGTTTGGACCGTTGTGACGGTTCAGCTGGGTGTCTAGGTAGGAGAACACACGTCCTTGAAGTAAGGGGTCTTCGGTGAAGTCGATGCCGGGAACGATATGTCCTGGTTGGAACTGCAGAGAATTTTAGACTGCGTATACGTTAAAACTATGAAGAAAGGAGCAGACTTACCCCAACTTGTTCAGTTTCGGCAAAGTAATTAACCGGATTTCGATTCAGGGTCATCTTCCCAACTGTGGTGAAGGGGACAATTTCTTCTGAGAGATATTTGGTCGGATCGAGCAAGTCGAATCCGTGCTTTAGTAGGTCCTCTTCATGGAACAGTTGGAGATCCAACTATAAGTTAGGTTTAAAGTTAGTCATGATTTTTGATCATCTCAAATCGATTTATACAGACAGGGGCATGCAGGATTTGCTCTTAATAACTAGGAACGTCGTACCTCCCACTCGGGAAACCGTCCAACTGAGATAGAGTCCCAAAGATCCTTTCTATGGTAATCGGGATTCTTTCCCGCAATTGCCTGTGCCTCTTCCCAGATCAAACTGGCTTTTCCTTGGAGAGTTCTCCAACGGAACCTAACGTAAGTAACCTTGGCATCGTGTGTGAGAAGTCGGAATGTATGAACACCGAACCCATCCACATGGCGCATTGAGCGAGGAATTCCATTTCCAGACATCACCCACAGAACTGCATGGAGAGCACTGGGCTGCTGGCTGAAAAAATCCCACGCTGAATCATGAGCAGTCGCTGCTTGAGGAATTTCACTGTCGGGCCGCGGTTTAACAGCGTGTATCAAATCAGGGAACAGAATGGCGTCTTGAATGAAAAAGACGGGGATGTTATTCCCAACAAGATCTGTATGATAGGAGGTTAGAATGTCCAAAAATACTAATCGCTCTCTTGGGTTAAGATTGAACTCATCCAACTTACCAAAATTCCCTTCCTCTGTATAGAGGCGGATAGCAAAACCATGAACATCGCGAGCAGTGTCAGCACTACCTCTGCTCCCAGCGACTGTAGAAAACCGCGCAAATACCGGAGTTGTTTTGCCCGCGGCGGATAAGAAAGCAGCAGCCGTGATGTTGGACCAGTCCCCGTAGGAGGTAAATACACCATGGGCACCTGTTTGCTTATGTCAACGAGTGTCCTTTTTCAGCTTGTCAGAAGCGGAGTTATCAGGAGAGCATTCATACCAACCCCTCGTGCGTGAACGACGCGCTCAGGAATCTTAATGTAATTGGATTAGCGCATGCGATCCACAATGGTATACAACATATATAGGCAATAAACAAGAGGTTGGAAAAGACGTACACGCTCATGGTCAAAATGCGTTAGCTTTTGCCGGAACTTGAAATCCTCAAGCAAGGCCGGGCCTCTGGGCCCCCCAGCCTTTAGGGTAATTTGGTCACTAATGGGTGTGCCAAAATCCGTCGTCATGAAGCCTTCACTATCATCGAGATAAAATTTGCTCAAAAATTCCTCGGTAGCCTTAGAAGCCGGATCATGTTGGCGACGATCCAGGGTTTGGCGGGCTCTTCGGGGTCCGTTGGGATCTCCTAGTACAGACGAACACACAACTGAAGCCACAATCGCCGAGGCGAAGAGAAACCCCAGAGACCGCATTTCGGACGCTGAAGAAGTCCGCGATGCGAAAAGGTACTTTCTTCAGGGCAACCTGTATAGGAACCTGTTTAGCAACGGAAGAGGGGAAAGGAGAGCTGGTAATAGTAAAAGCAATAGAGTGAGGGTAAAAAATTTTAACTAACTTCTTATGGCCTGTTAATTGAAATCTGATCAGGATAAGCGATTGTCAAGACAAGTCAACGCATACACCGTGATATGCCCATGTACATAATACGGCTGGGTGAAAACAGAATAAAGGGAGTGCTAGGGCAAAGGAAACAAAAAGCAGAATCAAAGCAGAATCAAAGTCTCGGTAGTTCCAGACTCCTTATATATGTAGTGGACATGATTGTAACCACGGCGCATCGGGAGGCTGGCATATAGGCATTGATTCGTTGGGTCCGATCCGGAATGGGAGAACGGGAGCAAAGAAGAAACCAGCAGACAGACTGAACGTTGCATTGTCAACATTCTGAAAGTACACATGATCATCTAGATTAAATCAGGCCCCCATTGTCCTTGCGCCGGAACCGAATAACGGACGTGAGGACCGCAGTGGGGAGGCAAAGGTTCCCACAGAGACCAAAGGCTTTCTTGCCATGAGCATGATGTTTCCATGGACGTGGGGGGGGAAAAAAATAAAATAAAAAAAGAAAGAAAGAAAGATAGAAAGAAAGGAAATGATGCGGGAAGTGATTGAGGAAAAGCAGCTGAGAGGAGCTCAGGCATGCACGGAAATGTGATGATGCAGTTGACAACAAGCAATATTGCACAATCCTATAGAGACATTATCGTATCAGCTACACCAGGGTTCTGTGATCATCACAACCACAGCCATATCCATATTCATACGGCTCAATTTCCTAGGAACTTCTGGCTTTGCATTGTGAACTCCATGCTGTCTTGGAGGAACGAGATGTGCAATCAGTGGATTGTGCCGGGATCCCGCTGCAGCGAACCAGAGCTCCTCCATTGCCACCCCCCACACCACCCGGGACGGAGCGAGGGCATCCAAGACACTGCAAGGGCATTAGCTAGAGCGACCCACCGCCCCTTGTTGTTCGGGAAAGACGCCTCATGTGTCCGGCAAGCCTTGCTCAAACCAATTTTTTTCTTGGGTTTATGGCAAAACGGTATTATTAGATAATATGATAACAAGTGATCTAGTTATATTAACTTCGAGATTAATTTTCCCCCATTTTGCTGCGAGTTCTAAGAGCCGAAATAGTGGTTTGTCGACGAAGAAAGAGGCTGGCGACGATTGAACCATGGCTTTTCGTGTGAAACCATTGCGGCGGTGGCGCCAATGACACCCCGATGCGTAGGTAGGTGGTTAACAGCCGACGAGAAAATCTTCAGTTCCTAGGGTAACTTCTTTCGATCCGGCCGGGCGGCGAACAAACACCCAGAACCTGGTCCCACTGAGCTCGTGCGTCGAGACGAACCGTGCAATGCAGGTGCCAGGAGCAGACAGGAATTGGGGACGAATCAACATGCAGGTATTTTCAGTTGGGGGCGTCAATAATAACAATAATAATAATAATAATAATACCAGATATTTTTGAGGTGCAGGAAGGCAGGTCAAAATATACTAAATGAAGCTTTCCCTCAGAATAATCCTTTTTGGGGCGAACAGATCAACAGAGTCTTAGCAGCAGCCAAAAAAAGAGAGTCAGCGGGTTCAGCAGCATCTGGGCCGGGAAAAGCCTTCGACAATTTCAGGCAAATGACAAACCTTCTTCCATTTAAGACTTGCATCCAGTCTCACACAACACACACAAAAAAAGAACACCCCATCTCCATCTAATTTCAGTATATTGTTCTAATTATGCTCTTGGCAGTGAAAAAGAGTGATGTCACCTACCCCGCTAGTTTACCCCTTTACAAACCCGATTCCTCCCTCCCTAGTCCTAATCCACCCTGGGTATATAATAGGTAAAAGGGTTGAATCGGGATATCCGTATTAGTAATCTGCGTGGGAGGGTGATTTAGAGTTAATCGTGGTTTAAAAAGTGGGCCCAACTTTAAAAAGCACGTTCGAATGTAACCCTGGCGGGAGTTAAATATACCTTAAACTACCTAACTTGGTTGAGTTATAGCGCCGTGGCTTTCGGCCACTCCCGCATCGCCACTCGACAAATTCCGCCTCCTGCGTTCGATATTGGGGCTCCAAGGATCTAATCACCTCATGCAAATGGGAACTTGAATCAGTTAATACGCTTCAGTGAACCAAAGTTAGCACCAGAAAGCAATCGGGTTTGTAGTGGCATCCATATTTCCATCCATATCATGTAAATATTTTCACCGCCGCCTGGGATGGTTTAGTCCTTTGTGAATTGTTTTTAATTCTGGCATGTTATCTTTTAACTGTTGATTGCGGTGGGGCCTTAACTCTGATCATCCAACATGACCAATGTAGGTCACGTAAAGGATAGTGGTTGAGATGCTCTCTTTCTGATAATTGATAACTATTACACTCGTGGTCCTGTAGCGTTCCGAGGGCATTGCCGGCAGGTTCCGGGGTTCCGGAGTTCTGGGGTTCTGTGGTTGCTCCCCTCCCGAAAGACCATATAAAACCAACTTGCAAAAAGTCCCACTCACAGTCATTACCCCCAACCCTTCCTATTCGGCAGTCTGTGGGAGATATCACTGGTATCTGGACCGTATCAGAGATCTCTGCTCTAATGTTGATGCTGCCGCAGCCGGCAAGCCCACAGTCTCCACCCCGAATGTGGAACAGTTTAACACCGTCATCCATTCATTCAGTCATTCCTCAGGATATTCCAAGCCTCCAGTAGTTGAATGGAGTAGCCAAATAGAAGGATTGAAGGCATGGATCCGCTACACCATTGCGGAGTTCCGCTCCCTTCTGAGTTGAGCTTTCGGGTATGGAATCTTACAGGAGACGCGTTCGTGTTTGAAATGATGATCGACTTGCGGATGAGAGGACGTACGGGGATTCCCAAGTTGGTAGTTTTTTGAGATCCTTGTGGTGATCTTGAGAAGTGGGACTGTGGGGTGCTTCCAACGTAATTTCTCATATGCAAACACTCATTGGTCTTCGTGAGCGTGTTCCGCGACAAGTTATGCCACTGCTGACTACTTTCCTCACTTGGGATGTGATAGACACAGTTTCTTCATACATTCCCAAATGAGCTGGACAGGGGCGCCTTGCTACGCTAATCCACATGAAATGACTGTACATTGCGAAATCATTTGTATATGATCGTTTGACTCAAAAGTTTAAGAGATTTTGAAGGGCCCAAAGGATTCGAATGCTGATTAGTTGAGTAGCTGCCGGACGTCGCTGCTCTCAAATTGGTGATCCACAGAAAGTATGCAGAAGAAGAGTCCATTAGATAGCTAGGTTTATTTAACCATCGTCTGCTATGATTGGAGATGGGGATAGGGAAGAGAGATCATGAGCCCGCACCTATAGGTTTTATGTATATAGAGAAGACTTGAATCCAGGGGAGCGATGGTTCTTTCCGGACTGCGAAGACTGCACCATTGTCTTCAAGTCGGATACGTTAAGCCACTTTGAATAGAGTGGGGCTCTTTGGGGGAATTTAAAGCTATCAATTGCCTCAGGCAATAACATGGGACAACGACATCTTCCGCGGGGTCAGAAAGCTGTCAGCACAGTTAGATACGCATAATCAGCCAAGCATGCTCTCTTTCCCCCCTCTCCTCTGCATGAACTAAAAGGCCGTACGTTGGTAACACATCGGGGACAAAACAAATCCGCCAAATCTCAATAATGCATGTTTCAATTGCTCGCTTACTTCGTTGGAGGCCTGTCAAACAAAACTCGAACCCCCCAAGAGTTCAGTGTGAAAACGTCAGGCTGATTTCTCTTAGCATGCAGCATGGGTTGGTTTTCTCGACTTCTTGAGATGCCCAAAACTCGACCCTATTTTTTTTTCTTTGTTTTTCTTTTTGAAAAGTCAGATGATTATTTTTGGTATTATTATTGCATTCAACATCCCGTTATGAATAGCGAACGATATCGATCCATGACAATGTAATATAGGCTCCTGATACCGTCATTCCAATGTTCGCCAGTCCCAGCAGTGATGGATGACGGCCAGGTACGGGTTAAAAGGCCCAAAAACATATCAAAAGCATGGGATAGCTTCCGGGCTCAAATACGCAATGGGGGGGACATATCACTATTTTTACTGGCAACCCGCTGTCGTTCATTGGGTAAGGGAGACGCTTCGTTGATGCGCGACGTTGATTTTAGGATTTTAGGTCTGGATGAGAGTTTCGGAAGGGAACCATGGTACGGTCCGGGGTAAGACCCGCTCCGCCCGCCAAGCCGGCTTCATACCAAGGCCCGTCAGCAAATTTCATTCTGCCAAACTCAAACATCTGCAGATATCCCCACTCGCCAGTGGACATGTTGGGATGAAAATGAAATAAACAGGTTATTAAAACGTGGGTCGAGGTAGAGTTATGAATATGCTGCATCCCCTATCTTCCGTTCTTATCTTGTCTGCTGGTGATAATTTTATTTGCCTCATTGAATCTGACGATGTACGAGCGAGAAGCGTATATGATATTCCAGGAGAAACGAACATTTACAGACATATCTAATTCTTCCCTAACCAGGCCATTAATAATTTTTTGGCCTTCTGGTTATGGAATGCCCCATATGACGAAGACAAGGCGGAAAATCAACACCAAGGGACAGCGAGCGCGACCCCCCTGGTGCCCGCGTCGGACCACCATGCGGAACAAATTCCACAAACAAAAAGGATAGAAAAATTCTAACTCTGAAGCTTCAAGACGTAACAGGTGTCCCGCAAACCGTGGAACGTGTCGATGCATTCCAATCCAGCACTGTTAGCCCATTCCAAAAATTCTGGCTCCTCCCACACACGTAGTGAGAACACGATTCTGTCCTTCTGAATCACTTCTTCCTCGCCGGTCGCCAGTTTCCGGATGGCGTGGAAGGTATGGTAGTCTGTCTTTACACATCCTTCCATTTTGGAGTCGTCGACGGGATACTTTCTATAGACAATATCTGGGAACGCCTTACTGGGGAAGCCTTCAGCCTCCTGCAGCTTCACCCACGTCCTTTCGACCACGGGTTCCTTGGTAATTGACCTCTTCGCAATCAGATCGTTGACAATGGGGAGATACGCCCGGCCGGAGCCGGGACGAAGAAGCGCAGCTACCTGGGCAAGAAATTGTTGCGGCTCGTCAGCGCCGATGAGGTGACTAATACTCCCCGCTGCAAAGAAAAGGAGGTCGATCCCTCCGGCATATCCCTTCAGTGTTGTCGCTGATGCCACATCTGCCGCCTCCCCTAAAACCCATTCCACTTTGCCGACTCGGGCCATACTTGACAGCGTCGCCTGTGCCTTCTCTGCACGGCCGAGCATGGCTGGTTCGTTGTCCACGCCGATGAAATGTGCGTTTGAGAGATCGAGGCTGTCTCTCTCGCCATCATTGGCCAGATTGATGAGGACACGACCTGTCCCGGTGCCAATGTCGAGGATAGAAAACGGGACATCAATTGAGGGTGGAGGAGATCGCGTGGAGAGAGCGTTCTTGAGGATAGACGTGTAGATTGGTGTGCCATCCTTGGTATCCAAGTTTTTGGCATTCTTCTCGGCCCATAGATCATAGTATTCTGCAAGATATGCGGAATCGTAAAAGGTGCTCTTGCGCCCTTCCGAGTCGCTGCTTGCCATTCTCGCAGTATGGGAATCAAGGTTGGGCGAGAATTTTGACGCACAGAAACAGGTAACAGGTAATTGTCTCTTTATTGTATGCTGAAAATCTGAAAAAGAAGACGCTGTCCATCAGCAATGAGGTTCTCTAACTCCTGAAGACATGTTGCCTTTGCTGTCAATATTGGGGGTGTGTTTTTTATTTTATTGTATTTTAATTAATCAATTAATTTATAAGAAAACATCGGTCTACATATCATCCTGGCCAACTTTCCAAACTGCTCAATTTTGAAGTTAGGAGGGGAAGTTCTCCCACATGCAGTGTGACTTAACATTGAGACCGGATGTCACGCATAATAATCCCTTAATTAATTCTTGCAGAAGAAACTTACGTTCCCGTGTGCCAACCCAAACACGAGTGCATTGTATTCGGGCATGCATCAATACGAAGGCGCTTTTTTAGTGATGCAGTTACACTCCCACCTACAATTCGAACGCGTGGAAAAGGAAAAAAGAAAAGTCAAATAACGTATTGAGCCAATTTATCAAATCATCTAGATTGCAGTAAGCGCGAAAGGACCTTGTACCAATTTAAAATAATTTGAGTTTTCAGTATGGTTATGACAATTACATATTATAATTTTAAACTCTGTGATGAAATAAACCAGATCCACGGATGATATAAGGATGAGAACAAGGATATATTACACAACGAACGGGCTTGCATTGAGAATGGCGAAGCGTGAGCGGCTACAATCCGTCTCAAGGCTGCGAAATTTTGAAGTGCTCAGTTCTTTACACAAACACTGGGGATTACTTTTTGTGTCCCAGACGAGGCAATCTGACGGGTATGACTAAAATGAGAACTAAGATTGCCCAAAGTAAACTTGATAAAAAGGTTATTCGAAGCGCCATTTCATATGCGCTGGTGACTGTAAATGTCGTCATCAGTTAGTTATTTCTCTGAGAATTTTAAGAAAGGAACAGAAACACTCACCCTGGCCCTTATGAATCGTGTCCAATTTAGCAATCTCCGCGATAGACCCCCGGACACGGAGAATTATATCTGCCTTATCGGGACCGGTAACTGTTTGGCGAAGAAAAGTGCTCAGAGAGTTTTGTAGGACTAAGCTACTGATTGCCACGCCCATAACCCATCCTAGCGAACGGAGTAGAGAAAGGGTGGTTGTGATGACGGCCTGATCCTCTTGGGCGTTGGTTGACAGGACACCCATCATTGTTGGCGGATATAAAGCTCCCTGGCTAAATGCCGCCATTGAAATTAAAGTCACAGACACCCAATCTGGGACCCTGCTACTAATCATCCCCGAGAAAGCACAACTGCAAATTAGCCAAAATACTCCTCCAAGCAGTATTGGTTTCAGCAGCTTGGTTTTTGTCATAAAGACGCCGGTTAGAAGGCTAGCAACCATCAGACCAGCGGAGGCTGGAAGAAGACGTAGGCCGGAATTGGTTGGTGATTCCAGCTTTACCGCCTGAAAGAAAAGAGGTGCGTTGAACAATATTGTGTTGATGGAGATACCAACAAGAAAGTTCCCCAATATCAAATTTGCATGCGGCGCATTTGTTAAAAGTGATAATGGGATTGCCGGCTTGGATGTCGATTGTTCGGCTTTTATGAAGGGAACCGAAATGAGACAGAATATGGCCAAGGAAGAGATAACAATTGGGTGTCTCCAAGGAAAGACATTGCCGCCTAAATTCATTCCCATCATCAAAGCAGTAACTCCAACAACCAGGAAAACAGAGCCAGCAATGTCTATGGTCCTAAGCGCTTCTCTCATGCTGATGTTTCGCTCGCGTGCTAGCTGAGGCCCCAGGTTCGATGGCAGCGTAAAATATACGGCAATAAAAAGAGCACATAGCATTGGCAATTGTATTCCAAAGACTGCTCTCCAGCCAAGGGAGTCAACTATCACCCCTCCAAAAGCCAATCCGAGGCAATTCCCAAGGCCATAAGCAAGGCTGATGTATGATTGGTATATCCCTCTGTGTTCAATGTAGATCAAGTCTGAACAGATAATCGCCCCTAACGAAGTGACCCCGCTTGCACCAACACCGCAGAGTAGACGGGCAGCAAGGAAGCTGCTGAAGTTCCATGACACTCCACACCAGACCGTGGATAGAAAAAATATCGAGATGGAAAAGAGGTAAGGTATGCGCCTGCCAAATATATCAGATATCTGACCAAAGATCGGTTGGAAAACTGTGCAGGTCAAAAGGAATCCGGTAGAGAGCCAAGAAGCTGAGTTCGCGACATGGAAATGCGACGAGATTACGGGGTGAATGGATTCTAAGATAGAGCCGTCGAAAAAGGACAGGATGATGGAGAGTAGGATGCTTCCAAATACCACCCAGAATTTTGAAGGAGTAATGCCGATGAAATGAGTGTCATGCTCGCTGCGGTCGTCACGGACGCCCACTTCGGTGGCCTTTTTGAGTTCACCATCGGCTGTGTATGGTAGCCGCCCGTCTAATGATGATGACGATGAAGGCGAGGTTTGCCTGTGGTTGCTCTGTGTCATCAATGGAGTGGTTTCATCATTGTTGTTCTCGCCGAGGACGGGGACTCCCATCATTGATTGTATCGTGGAGGTTGGATTAGGTCATCAATTGGGGATTGTATTGGCTCTCGTGTATGTTTCATGGACTCCATCTGATTATTTACCCAGGGGGAATTAGGAGAAGAGAGAGCAAAGGCAATATAGAAATGTTGATTAAAAAAACACAGTAGCACCTATCTATCCATCATGTTCGCAGTTCGGGGTGGACACGCTCAGCTGCACTCCGCCGCCTGGCAAGATTTGCACAACAATATCCAAATGTGGGCGCTGAAGCATGGTGATCGGAGAGGTTTCCCCGTCATTGAATTATTACAGCGAAGCCTGTTGACCGTAGTTGATTCGGTGGACCTGTCTATTGCGGATTGATTGGCTAGCAAATGGGAGCTCAAAATTGGGAGCTCGTTGGGAGCGGGGCGGTCGTGGCAAGCATTGATACGTTCGGTGGCAGGACACACAGCATTTTCGTCCTTCTTGCTATTTTATTCTCGAAAATAGCTTGTGGTTATTTGAAACTAGCATTCGCTGAATAGCTCTTTGAACCTCAACTTTGTCGACAAACCTGATGATCTGACACCGGGAATGACATCGGTGGTTCATCTATTCAAAATACTCGCGGAACTTCACAATGCCCAGTTGACAGGGTTCATTTATCATTCACAGAGCATGGTTAAACGTTTACGATTGTAGTTAATGAAATTAGGTTTACTGAGCTTAAAGCCAACCTGGGAATTCAGTTCTCGAAATTGCTGAAGATAATCGAGGGAGAAAAAAAATTTTTAGACACCCTCGGGGAGTCTTCCATACAATATTTTCACCGTTACGCAACCTTTGTCAAACATCTTTCCAAGTAGTTATTGATCTTTTCGGTGTTGTCCAACGTTGCGATGGTTCCAACGTATCCGTCGGGTCGGACCACAGCAATGGCACCTGATTTGATGTCCACGCCATACACGGCATATCCCTCTGGATCGAGATAATGAAGCCGCATTTCAGCTTCCTGCTTGACAAACGGCGGGATATTCGTCCACTCAAACGACAGAGAACCAAATGGTGTAAAAACCACTAGTTCTACCGTCTTTGGGGTGAACGAGGACAGTATATTTTGGCAGATATGTTTGAGGGCAGACGCGGAGACCCCCTCTGGGTTTCCGGGAAGATCATCGGAACAGAGGACAAGCACACGAAAGCGCCCGTCAGAGGGAAACTCGTCTTGCGAATGTCTGATATCCCCATCTGCAAACCTCGTAATGGTTACATCTGCAAGGCGGCGACCTTCTCTCAGGACCCCAGCTGAATAGTCGCTGCTGTTAATCGTTCCATCCAAGCTTCCAAGTTTCCTATCGACTAGAAATCCTTCGTCATACTCAATGGTACCCACCATGAACGCCAGCAATTTATCCTCTATAAAATTTTCCGATTGGACACGGTCCTCAGCCTCTGTCTGATACCGGGTTTCGTACCAAAGCCGGTCGTTGTCAATAAGATCCTCAGCATTCTTGAGGCGATCGCGGGCAAATGTGTCGAGAACTTTTTCTGGATTCGGAGTCAAACCGTTGATTGAGTACATTAGCTTCCAAGCCAGATCGTAGCTATCCATCAGGGCAACATTCATCCCTTGGCCTAGGGCTGGAGAGTGGGTATGGCACGCTACATCATGCTTGTTAGAATACCTTCATCCCACACCAAGGGAGTGTTCAAGCATTGAATTGAAATCGCTACGAACCGTCTCCAACAAGAAAAACGCAGGAATTCCCAGAATC
This sequence comes from Paracoccidioides lutzii, assembly GCF_000150705.2. Lineage (NCBI taxonomy): Eukaryota > Fungi > Ascomycota > Eurotiomycetes > Onygenales > Ajellomycetaceae > Paracoccidioides > Paracoccidioides lutzii. The sequence continues at coordinate 746,596 of NW_015440949.1, read as the reverse complement.
ATCTTTCTTAACAAGCTGTTCTGCGTACCTTCTCCCTACTTGGTATGCTGCCCACCACTCGATTTCTTGTTTTGGTCGGATATAATACGGGTGAAACAACTCCTTTGTACGATCTAAGATGAGCTCTGGCGTAATCTTGGCCCTGCGTGCACGCTGATATTCCTCAGTATGGGGTGCAGCGCCGGAGGTGCCAGATTCAATGAGATCATCCTCATCGAATGGCACATATATCCGTGTGAGATACTCTCCGTCGTTTTTCCTTTCGCGGGGTATTATCGAGACAATGTTTTTCGAAGAAGCAAAGTGCACAGGCCTTCGAATGTCGGGAAAGTCAGTGTCAACCACGATATCAGCAACGCCCCAAATATCGTCAGCCATACTACCGATCTGATTTATGCCAATCGACGTTCTCACAACTGAATGCGCGCCGTCTGCTCCAATCAGGTACCGTGTCCTGATGGTCCGCTTTTCTCCATTCTGTTCAAGCGTTACTCTCACAGGAAAGTCATGCAGTTCGTCATTTTCAATCTTGGTGTCCAGAACTCTACTGTTCCAGGTAATACCAGTTGCGGAATACTTCTTGAGGTCATCACGGAGTATTCGTTCAATCCTCCCCTGTGCCATCATAACTATGGCGGGTTTGTATCGCGCCTTAATCCTTGTTGTGTACTGCGAAAACTGTCGAATAAAGCCTGTCGGAGAATTAGGATCCTTGATCCATCTGGTGAACTCATAGCCGCGTAGGCCGTGATTCCAGATCTCGTCGGCCAAATCTAGGCTTTTCAGAACCTCCATTGTACGTTGCACAACTGCATCAGCGTGGCCAATTTTGAATGCCGACGGGCTCGAGTCAATACATAGGCGAGAGGAATCAGGCAATCCATAGCGAGCAAGCAGAAGGTTTAACATCAGACCCGCAGGCCCAGCCTGGAAGAAGCGATGGTCAGTGAGATGCTTTTCGTATACCTACATGCCAACAGATATACTACATACACCAACAATTACCACTTCATATACCTCAGCATTATCCTTCGTCGGAGAGGGCAAAGGAGTCAGTCGAGGGAGCGGTTGAGCAAGTGATGGGCTGACTGTGTTTCTCCGCTCTACTGTTTGCTCTTCGGCGAAAACTTGCATTTTTGGTTCGGGAAATTGTTTTCTCAAGAAGAAATTAAGCTACAGCTATAATAAAGAATGGTTGGACATAAGCATATCGATCATAATAAATGTTTAAACGAAAGTGTCCATTGAAAGCGGGGAAACCATAGGCAAATAATGTGCTTCGAGAGAATACCTCTACGTTCCGGTAAGAAAATAATTTTGGTTATCTGACAACCGCTTCAATCATATAAAATATTAGACTCTCTCTAATAAATACATTGAAGAAAGAAAGAATTGGTTTTTCCTGGATTTCGTGAAGAGTGTGTGAACCCTTGCCAATCAGGTCCTCTAACAAGATGATAGGAGTACTCTGTACACGTATGCCCTTCTGAAAGATTCCCTTCGAGGGTCTCTATCGCATGTGGGTTCTGGCAAGTTTGAAGTGACACTGCATCGTAACAGCGGATTTTGTGTGTCCCTCAAATGTGAAAATTTACCGGCAGTCCTGCATGTCTTCGAAAATGAATATTCTGCCACCTTATGCTCGCAAATGGGGACCCCCGTATCTCATCCGAAGCTAACGGTCGTGTCAAAAGGCCGCTACTTCTGGATGCTCCACCTGGAAATAAGTTGGTGCTTTTCGATTCGCTCCTCCGCCCTTGCGGTGACAAGATCCTGGTGTGTATGGATGGATATACGGTAACTTTCCAAATTTCCAAGCTGGAGATACGGCGTCCAAAGCCCATTGTTGGAGCCACTAGCTTAGTTACCAGCTACGGCAATAGATGTCTGGACAATCTCAAGGCACTAAATGTGGGCTGCCGATCCCGCCCGCCACGGTTTTGACAAGGGAACTTCTGAATGTGACAGTTTCAAGTGGGGTCAGCTGAACGTGGAGCTAGATCTTAAAAAGAAAGAAAGAGGAAGAAAAAGAAAAAGAACATAAAAAGGGGGAAAAAAAAGAATTATTGGAAATGTATTTATTTTTGCGGGAAACACTCTGTATGAAAATGTATTTATGTACAATACAGTACATTCAGGCAACCCATCGCCATGCCGCAGCTGAAATTGCAATAACTGGTATAACATATTTTCCAATCGATTTTACCGTTGCATTCATGGTATTCCAGAATTCTGCCTCCACGTTTGCATTGAACATATCGGCGGAGTTTGTCTTGGGAAACGAACCATCCGGGACACGGACATTCAGAAATTCACACAGTGGCTTCCATCCGTCATCGAAATTGTATTCGAGTAGCTGGTCTTTGGGAATTGCCTTCCTAACCTTCTCGTAATGATCGATATAGGCTTGCCGGCATTTATCTCCATAGTCGTTGTTGCAAAGTACCTTGAACGATGTTTCCATCATAATGACGATCGGGCGGGTCGTCTGAAAGTCGAGGAATTTCAAGGCTTGTGTATGCCAGCGCTGAATCCACGGAAATATCGTTTTGTGCATGGACGTCATCCAGGAGTCAACACTACGATTCGTGAGGATGATTTTTGCGTCCGGGTATGCTTGATGAAGGTCGTTCCAGAAGAGACAGCAGGGCATATCTAGACAAGCATCGTATTCACCCAGAAGGCGGTCGAATTCTTCGCGGCCATATGGACGGCCTTTGTTGAAGAAATTGCAATTCATAGCTTCGGTCCAGAGTGTGAAATATCGCTTCGGGTCATCCATTTGCTCTGTCAAATGGCATGTTTTGAACCCCAACTCGCGAAGAGCCATGTTCATCGCTATGGAAAGATAATCAGTAAATACCTTAGTGAATATCTGCAGCGAGAGTTTTGCTTGGGAAGTGAGAATAAAGATTTGGGACGACCGAAGAATCTGGACTCAGCGTGAAGACTTACACATCGTTCCTGTTCTACATAGTCCCGCAACAATAACCTTCATAGGCCGCTGCCTCTTGCTTTGCTCCTTGTCAATAAGCCTCGACATTCTCGCCGCCAAATCCCTTCAGCAGAATACAAATTAGAAGATATGTCTTTCATGAGAATTGTGAGGCAGGACAGAAGTACGTATGTATGTACGTACGTCCAGACACACACATCACAAGATATACCCTTCACCAACTGAGCATATTCAAAATCTGCTCTGAAGACCTATAATACACTCAGTTCGCTAAGAACATGTTGATTACCCATGTTTGTGGCACAGCGAGATCTTAAATTTGAGAGAGGGTTAATTACACCGCTTTCCTAGTAAATCATATGCATAGTCACCAGATAGCGGTTCAGAATTGGACATGGGGTATCCAACGGGCAAAAGTACACAGCATTTTTATCCTCATGCATCCCGTGGACATGGGAAGCAGGTCTATGGTTTTTTAAACACGGTTAACCACTGCTGAGGAATTTACGGAGATCCACTATTAGCTCGAACAGTAGTAGTATTTCGTACTTACGAGACCTGAGGGGAAAAGTTAACAGTATATAATTATGTATATGCGTTACGCCTATAATGTTCAGTTTCAACACATTTAAGAGGAAAAATCAATGTACAGCAAAAGAGGTGAACATAATCTTGAGAGAGAGAACATGGATTTGCTGATATTTTGTATTAAAGACCGTATATACTTCCTGTCTGACCGTCTGATTCTGAACAGTCATTTTAGTGGTGTAATTATGAGTTCCTCAAAATTGGGATTGTGGTAATATTCCCTGTCTATTGACACAGCTTGCTACTGTACATATCAGCCAAATCATGCAGATTTTAGTTCGTCACTATATGTCCAATTATTTGGAAATGAACTGCATAGCAGTACAGCAGAAGCAACTCTGTGTGATATTCAGAGAAAAGCTATCTAGCATTTAGGTACCAAAAGTTTGTGAGAAAAGCCGCGTTAGCATTTATTAATCTTGACCAGGATTTTACAAAATAGGCTTGGGCCCAGGATTGATAATTCAAGCTTTGAGGTGAAGTATCGTCATCCGATCCATGAATCGAAGCATTCAGGATCCAGCAGCCTCTTACGAAACACGGAGAATATTTCGACCTGACGTGGATAGCAGACTTGGCTGCAGTGTGGGAGGCACTTCTCGCCAAGCGGCTAGGCACGAACCACCCGTCTCCGCTGCAGAACTGGCGATAGAGATCAAACCCCAACGAGGCGCCAAATCAAAAATAGCCCAGTGTTCTCAGCAGCCTTCTCCACACACTGTCGTGGCCTTCGAATGATCGATCGCAGCTTCGCAAGCCCCCTGCCCTGAGCCATGCATACATATATGTACGGGATTCCGCCGCATCATCCCAAGCAACCTGCAGAGAAAGGTGTTTGGAGATTCGATTGGTCAAGGGCGAACAGGAAGATGCAGAGAACCAGGCACTTGAAACCGTATGGTATTTCAATTCCAGTTGCTAGCTAATCCAGGGACAGAGCTTGAACATGGCGCTTTCTCGAACAGATCTTGCAGTGTTATCTATCATCATGCAGGTTTCTGTTTCCACCTACATCATGCAGATACTCCTTCGGTGACACGAAATCGCCGCTTAAACCATTCTTCAACGCTGATTAACTGGAGAGCCGAGCCCGCTTGACCCCTGGCGCGAGCTCCAGTCATTTTCAGCTGCGCCGCTGTGTCGGACTCGGTGGGCTTCTCGCCAAAATATCGTCCACCGGTGATTTGCGTGAACCCAAACATCAGCTTCACATCTTCAAGTTCGTGAATCCCATGCGTATCAAAGGCTTCCCAGGACGGCATGAGCGGGTCGAAGCGAGATGGCTTTCCGGTCACTACAATACTTTGTCATTACCGTGCCTCTCTGTTTTCAAATCTTGTCCCCCTTGCATGTGCAGGTAACGTATCGGAACAGCAAAACAGGATTTCTTGTCATACCTTCCTGGAACCTGCTAACCAACTGGCCGAAGCTGAGGATATCGCTCACCCCCTGTACTACACAGCCATTCCATTTCTCGGGCTCTAAAAATAGGCCGTGGACGATATCACCGTAATCGTCAGTCATGCTGAGCCAAGGTACATCCTCCTTCCCTCCCCACATTGGAACTTTGAACGTGAGGTATCCCTCCGGGTCCGGAAAGTGGGGAAAACCGCCAAAAATTGGGGCAACTTCTTGTGACAGGAAGTTTTCCAAGTACCACCCCGCGCAAATAAATGCGGCGGTGGAAAACTTCCCACTTGAGCGAATATAGTTTTCAATCTTGTGTTTCACTGGTTTCATGGACAAGGTAGCAATTAGTGACCGGCTGAAAAACCGCAATCGGCGGCTAGCTTACTGTCCATGGCCTTCATTCGGACCTTGCCGCCAGTCATCTCTGTACAGGGAGGACCAGAGCTGAAGACAATGTGTGCAACACCGGCCTCGATGGCACTGTCGATGATAATCTTGCCCAGGTCAAACTCTGTCGGGCCATTCGGATCGGTAAATACCTGGTCAACCTTGAGCTTTTGGCGAAACATGAAGGCTCGCAAAATGTAAAATTAAGCGGTAAAGATCTGGGGTTTACCTGGTCATCGGAATTGAGATTCACAAATGCTCCCCAGGCACCTTTAAATGCCTCAATCATCTCCGATCCTTTAAAGCCATCGGCCTTGACAACCTCAGCACCAAGGACAGCCAATGTTTTGCTTTTTTCTGAGTCAGGATTGCGAGTGATGGCGCGAACTTGGAAATTGTTCTTGTTTTCCAAGAGAGATTTAGCAACAGAGCCACCCTGGTTGCCCGTGGCACCGAAAACAGTTACAATTCTGGAAGAAGCCATTTTTATAGATCGATGTAGAATGAAAGCTTCGAAATCTTGCAAAACGTTCGAAAGAGCGAAGCTTGCAACAAGAAATGTCTTCTTTATCAATCGCACTTCCTTATTTCCCCGCTGGCGTGGAGGGCAGGCTGGAACACGATTCTACACCGTGTGACCCGAATTTGTGATATGCCGTGACAACACATGTGCGTGTACAGAGTACATATCTCAAAATTTGGATCAATAAACAGGGTTTGATAGTTAGGCTACGATGATCAGCCGCAGCCACATCATAATTCCAAAGGGGTAAAAAGTGCCTTGCAAAAATGCAACGTGGTTGGCGAACGACGAAAAATACGGTACAATCTGTCTGTCCGAAAAGATCCCCCCAGTTCGTAAATATAAGGTTGTTCGAAGGCAAAAATAGTAGATCTTGATGACGAGATTCTTCAAACTTATTGCGATATCATTATCCCCAGCCCTAATTATCTTTCGACGCATATAATAATGAGTACCGAGTACCACCATCTTGTTCAACGCGATGATGGTTTAGGTCGGCTTTTTGATGGCCAAGCACGCCTTACCCCTGACGCACCAGCAGTTGTAGACGGTGATTGCATTACGACTTATGAACAAATTCGTTTGAGGAGCATCCACCTAGCATCTGAACTGCGCAAAAATGAAATTGCTCTGGAAGAGCCAATCGGTATTCTTGTCAACCCAAGTGTCTACGACGTCGTCACTCAGATCGCGGTGATATACGCCGGTGGCAGTTGCGTTCCCCTTGACCCAAATCTTAGCAATGAACAGCTGGAGTCCAGACTGAAGAAGTTGAACGCGCGATATCTTATTGTTGATTCCTCAAACGAAAACCGCCTCTCTGCTTTCCGCCAATTTGTCGCTGGTGAAAATGAAAATTTGGGTGAAGTGCAGTCTGGAGAATCTCATAATCTCCCTGTTTCAACAACCTTGGAGCACCGGACCCATCTGATACATACTTCTGGAACCACTAGTGAGCCCAAAGCAGTCCAAATCCTTGCTCGATCAGTTCTAGAAGTTGTATATCATTTTCCATTTGCACCTCTTGATATGGAAGATGCTGTGGCACATGTCAACAACACAAGTTTCGACGTCTCTCTTGTTGATATCTGGGCCCCTCTGCTCCGAGGTGCTCGCGTTGTTCTTGTTTCTAAGAACATCCTCCTCGACCCCGTTGCATTGGCCGACACGGTGAAGAAATTTCATGTTACAGTTATGGCGACAACATCCGCTGTTCTAAATCTAGCAGCTGTTGTCTATCCATCAGCTTTTTCCAGTCTTAAGACATGTATGATTGGAGGTGAGGTTGCACAGCCCTCTGCAGTCAAAACTATACTCGAAAAGGGACCACCGGGCCAGTTAATAAATGCATATGGCCCTACTGAATGTTGTGCATTCGCTCTTGCTCACAGGGTAACCCTTGATGACCTCAATGCGGAATCAATAAGCATTGGGAAACCAATTGGCGCCACATCAGCGTTCATCCTCGACGAATCGCTGAATCCGGTGAAAAATGGTGAAGTCGGAGAATTATACATTGGCGGACCTGGCGTTAGCCGTGGCTATGTGAACAATCCTCAGAAAAACTCGGAATCGTTTCTCGAAATTGGCGAGTTGCTGACCTCAGGCGTGTCGAACCGGGTCTATCGCACTGGAGACTTTGTCAAGCGTGAGGAATCTGGGAAGATATTCTTTGTTGGCCGACGAGACAATCAAGTTAAAATTCGCGGATTCCGTATTGAACTGGAAGCTGTGGAAACCGCATTGCTCAAAACCGGTCGCTTCTCCGATGCGGCAGCATTCAAAGTTGATACTTCCGGCCATGGAACGGGAGGAGCGCTGGTTGCATACGCTGTTCCAAATCTGCATTCGACAGATACTCTCGTCGGGGTCACTGATAGGTTGAAGGTTATGTTGCCAGATTACATGATACCGCGTATTGAACTGATTGACAAACTTCCCCTGAACTCTCATGACAAAGTCGATCGAAAAAAACTGGTCAGCTCGTACCTTGAAAGAGCCAAATCTGGGCTTCATTTAAAACACGAGAAGTCGATGACAACAGTTGGCCGTTTGCAGCAACTCTGGTGTCATACTTTAGGCCTGGGAATAACAAATTTTGAGGAGCACGATGACTTTTTCCTCTTGGGAGGCACGTCTTTGCAAGCCGCGGTTTTGATTCACAAAATCCGCCAGGAGTTCGAAATCGATATCTCCACTTTAACCCTGTACGATAACTCCACATTGATCGGGCTAGCCGCAGTAATCGATAGTTTCAGGAAGGGGACTTTCACTGAGAAGGACGAGAGGCAACTCTGGCTAGCGGATGCTAAGCTAGGGGAAACCATCAGTATCCCAAACAAATCACCTCGAAACTGGCGTTGCGATACGGAAGGGCGTGTGTTTTTGACTGGTGCTACTGGTTTTGTCGGGGCTTTCTTGCTTGTACAGTTGCTTGAAATGCCAGATGTCCATCAGGTTGGATGCCTAGTGCGTGCTCCCAATGTTGACTTGGGTTTCGTGCGTCTTCGCCATATCCTCGAAAAATACAAGCTTTGGAATGATTCTCTAAAGGCAAAATTGCTTATTCTTCCCGGGAATCTCGAGGACGACAATTTAGGATTTAGCGAGGAACGATTTGGGGAAATTGCAGAATGGGCGAGCGTTGTGTTCCACCTCGGGGCGCGGGTGAACTATGTTCAACCTTATTCCGTTCACCGAGCAGCCAATGTCATAGGAACCCTAAATATCCTGCGTCTTGTGAGTGTTGGAAGGCCCAAGACTCTTCACTACGTGTCGAGCATTTCCTGTTTCGGCCCAACAGGTATGATAAACGGCGTCTCACATGTTTCTGAAGACGGCCCTATGCTACCACACCTGGACGCATTACTATACGATCACGGATATGCCCAGAGCCAATGGGTGATCGAGTACATGCTCCAGAATCTCATCAAACGGGGATTTCCTGTGGCCATTTATCGACCGGGATCGGTCACTGGCCACACCGTGAGCGGTGTAGGCAACCCCGATGATTTCCTCTGCCGTCTGATCAACACCTGTTTTGACGTCGAATCTTACCCTTTGCTTCCCGGTCAACGAAAGGATGTGGTTCCCGTGGATTACGTATGCTCTGCTATTTTACACATCTCGTCGTCCAACGAGAACCTTGGCAGAGCGTACCACATCGTCCCGCATTCTTCGAAATATGTCTCTGTAAACGACACATTCGAGCTCATTGCACAGTGTGCCAATCAAAAAATGGAAGCTTTGCCTTACTCGGAATGGGTAAAGAAGCTTGCATCCAAGCCCACCAGCCGTCTGAAGCCCCTCCAGCCAATGTTAGAACAAAAGTACTATAAAGGCCTTACTCGTTGGGAGATGTATGAAAACATGCCGATCTACTTGACCGAAAACACTGATCGCGCTCTGCAGGACTACCCAAATGGGCTGCCCTGTCCGCCCTTGGATGAACAATTAGTCCGTCTGTATCTTGCACAGTGGGAAGCTGATCAGACTCAGGCCACGCGGGGCAAAACCCGGCGAGTGATAACCAGCGATGATGGGATCCCAGTCACAGAAAGGAGGGTAAAACAAATCCGGGCATGTTCGGGCCATTGATATTCTTTCGTTTCTTTTCGTTTCGCTTTTTTCTTTTTAATTTATTTATCTATATTTGTATGTATTCGGTTTTTGGCGTTGTTATTGTTTCGGAATATTGAGTGTAAAGAATCCAGCGGGTTGGAGGATTCTTCCGCATCTCTGGAGGTTTTAACAATACATAACTCAAATGATATAAACTATATAGACTGGAAGACGGAGAAACAAGTTTCTCCGAGATCCCGTGCCTTACTAACCGCTTATAGTTAGTTAACTAGTTAGTTAACTAGTGCCTTGTTCTTGCTTAGTCACCACCTTAGCTGCGGTAGTTAACCAACTAACTAAATGTAGTAATTAGTTAACGAACTAATTGAGTTCCGGGCCCTAATTACTTCCACGTGCCGAATCTACCCAACCACTTGAACCTTATACAAAGCCAGAGAGATCTTTGAATGATATTGAATAATTTAACATCCGATTGACAAGTTTGCTGTTGATGGGCAGCACACTGACCACTTGGTGTTCCGCCTAATAGTGAACCAACTGTCTCAGCGCTACACCCAAAGTCTGAATATTTCCCTCCTATCTCATGGGTGTGCTTCAGCTGTAGTGGGACAACAAACTAATCTTCCTTCGTGAATAAGCACTAATCAACAAAGATAAGTCACCGAGTATTTTAGGAGGAACGGCAAGAATGATTCAGGAGGTCGCTTGGTCGCTTGGTGCACTGTCCTCGGAAATATGTTCACGGCTGTTTCCGTAGCATCAGTCTCTTGTTTCAGCAACAGGATGGCGGGAACGGTATGCGTTCAGTCCCATCAACAACTGCTGAAAATTGCATGTACTTCGGTGGGAACAGCCTCCCTCGTAAATATAAATACGTGGCCAGTGATTGAAAATTCCTATATTGGAAAGGCAACGAAAAGAGAAAGCAGTTCTAAACTCCTGGAGATCGCTGGTGATGCAGACAAATCTAAAAACCATGGTTACCCCTCAGTTCGCGATCCCTCCTGAATTCCAAGCAGATCTAAATTATGTTGAATCCCTTGATACCCGTTCAGACGAGGAAATCATCTCTTCCATCGATACCTATACTCCAGTGACATCAGAAGAAAAAAAATATATATGGGCTTTCTGGCACTCCGGTGTCAAATCCATGCCCGGGTGGTGCGCCCGTAATGTTGTTAGCTGGGCTCGCCTCAGTGGCCCCTCATGGACAATTCGAGAGCTTGACTCTATCCCCGATTCACCCAATTACGTGTTATAAAGTTTCTTCCCGCAAAAATGCTTCCACAGACATTCGTTAAGGGGACGATGGATGGGCCTTACACCACCGGCCAACATAGTGCGGACTTCATGCGCGGCACATGTTTGTATCTTTATGGAGGTGCATAAATGGATGTTGGTATCTTGCTTGTTCGCTCTCTTGATCGCCTCTGCTGGTCTATATTGGAAGACGAGAGCCCACCCAGGCAAATTGTCGTCCCGTGGATGTTCAGTGTAGTAATGGCAAACCACTTTGTGGTTAGCTAGCTAGCCGCAAGGGCGATCCATTTATAAAAAGGTGGCATGATCTATTTATTCACCTGTGGGAGAGCCGATCCAACCACTCCGGCATATGCAGCGATCCGCTCATTGCATTTGGTCTCGATATGGACTTCTCCGAGTCACAGCGCCACGGATACAAATATGAATTCAAAGTAGAACCCCTTACCCGTTGAGACTGTGGTTGGGTTTCGGGGCAATCTGCTTTTGATGCCCCTTCTACACCGTTAAATGCAGATCCCGAATCTCCAGAGTATAAGACTGCATACCAACTAGTGTGGCATGTGCTCACGAGTGGTAGCATGCAGAAGGTTAGTCATGCGAAACCCTTGTCATTAATACCTGCGCTTGGATATCTTTGGGATGACAACCGTGGCTCCGATTGTAAACCGGGAACGTTTGCGGATCTTCTCAGATACGGTAGTGTGCACTTTGAGCAGACGAGAAGGACTGCCTCCATTGTACAGATCGAAAAACCGAAAGATACCATGAAAAAGGGCGTGCTTGAGCCTTGAGTCACTGGATTTCTAATTGGATGCTTAGTTCTCATGAAGCGGTGGGAGTTGGAATTGAATACCTTATCAAGACTTATGGTATATAGAGCAAGATTTCCAACTCTCATTATGTAGAAAATTCAATCTTGAATTTTGTTTTCCAGTCTTTGCACATGATCCATTCCCCAACCTCAGAAGTGTGTGATCAACTCAGAATCTACTGACGGAATCAGCTATTGCATCCCATCCTGCGAGCATTCCTAATCTATTGTGGGAGACAAATAACACCTGGATGCATTAGCAAAAATATTAACTGGTCCCACTACTTCTTCTTCTTCTTCTTCTTCTTGAGTGCACACAAGCTGGACGACCATTCTAAAAGCTCAGATGATCTTGCATTTTGTCAAGCGCACTCTAAACCAACCTGACCTCAGAGCGTAAGAATTTACATACTCAACTTCTGACTAAGTAACCACTACACATAAAATACACATAAATTGCATATGCAAATATACTTTTCTTCCACACGATTCCCAGGTTTACGTGCAAAAGTAGAGGTAGGAATGGTTCAAGCGGCCCTCAGCTACATCAATAAGCTCCATTGAAGGATTTCCAGAGCCAGGTAATAGTTACAAAATCCCCAGCTGTTAGCTGACTTAATGACATCAGGAAAGGAAAAGAAACGAACAGAGATCCTCAACCCGCTCATCGAATAACCCTCGGCCTCCACTTTATCTTAAACCTCGACGTTTTCCCATTGTCATGACCTTCATCATGTCCACTATCTCCGCCGTCACCATGAAACCTCAGCTCTATGACCCTCTGCTCTGGAAATATCCTGGAAACTTCCTCATGTCCCGCCGAAACCGCAACTCGTGCTAAATCTATTGGCATCCCATCATTCTTACCTATAACATCTAATTCAGCCCCGGATCTTAGCAGCAATGGTATCAACTCAACCTGCACACGCCAGCAGGCTGCATGCAATGGTGTCCCGCCCACACGTTCGCCCCCGCTCGCGATGAATACTTTATTCCAGTTGAAGGGAGACTGAATCGAAGAATGTTGTAGTGCAACAGGAGAAGAAGGGAGGCAAGCTGGCGTTTAGCCTGGTCTGCGCTCACTGGCGCAGTGATAAGGGCCTGAGGGTCTGGAGATGAGAATTCGAAGGAGCGTTTCG